>NC_088992.1:7895023-8232523 GCF_963932015.1 Anas acuta
ATAATCTGCAGGGTCTTTTCTAAGGAACACACATGGTTCAGATGCATTGCAGGCTGCCCGTACAAATCTACTCCAGCCCTAGAGAGGCAGTCATTTCCAGCACCTCAAATTTTTCATAGGCTGACCCTGTGCCCCAGGTGTCCTCGAGCCTGTGCCTGCATGGGGTTCCCTGGATATACTCCCGAAACAATTTGCCAGTGCACAGCATCAGGTGAGACAACTAGCATGTATGTATGTTAATCCCAATCCCTGTTTCACCCACAGGCTAATTTTGACACAAACTTTGAAGACAGAAATGCCTTTGTGACTGGCATAGCCAGGTACATCGAGCAGGCGACGGTGCACTCCAGCATGGTGAGTCCCCTGGGCACTGCCCCGGCGATGCTGAGCCACGGCGCGTGCCCTGTCCCAACAACACCTCTCTGTGTTTCAGAACGAAATGCTGGAGGAAGGCCACGAGTACGCCGTGATGCTTTACACGTGGAGGAGCTGCTCACGAGCCATCCCCCAGGTACCAGGGCCCTTTCTATACAGGACTCTGCTCAGAGCACCTGTGTGGTTTTGTCTTGCATGGGTTAATTTGGACTGAAGACTGACGCAGATAAAAGAGTTGAAAAGAGAGGCCATTGAGGGTTCAAATTATCCTCCTCACTCCACCTAAGTCTCAATCACTGATCTCAGCAGCAGGTAGCTACTCCAGAAGAAGCAGGTCCCTGCTGCTGCCTTAGCAAAGGACATCGGCTCTGCACCCTTGTGTATGTCCATCCCTGACCCTCTTAGCAGCACCTCTCAGCTAAGTCACACTAGCCACAAATGAAGCAACTGTTTGTGGCTGACAGTGTTACATATATGTATATATTTCCTGGTTTCAGGACCGTTTCCCCAGCTCCCCAAAGCAGTCACACTTGAAGTCACTTCACAATCGCAGGACCAGCTTGTGTGTCCCATAGCTGTGCAAGGACACAGCTGGGCATAGCTCTGGTCCCGCTCAGCGCTTGGCATAGTGCTGTGTTTTTCTGCTTGGATCCCTATCCACTGCTCTGTCTGGAGATGGGGTAGCCTTTGCTTTAATTAAAACAATGCTCTTATTTCCTTTCCAGTGCACCACTGGAATATTTTTCCCTCTCATGTTGTGGGGAGATGCAGTTTGCTACAGGCAAAGGCAGTTAGTTTTTGGAAGTTGAGAGTCAAATGATCAGATCTGGTTTATATCACACTTCCTGACACCACTGCATGCTGTGTCTCAGCTTCAGTTAAAAATTGCTCCAGTGCTGAGTGGGACTCTTGTGTTGCATGAAGCGAGATGGCTAGCTGTGCACCGCAACGGCCGGTGCTCTTGAGACGTGGCAGATTTGGGCTCTCCCTGACTTGCATGGAGCAGAGTGGGCAGCTGGGGCAGCTTTCTGCATCCCAAACTGGTGCTGGGGCGCTGTCTCTGCTGTCATGGAAGCCCTGGAAGGGTCAGTGTTGAGCCAGGATGTATGAAGGAGCTCTTCACTATGTCAGAAACATTTTGGGAGTGAAGATCAGCCTCCCAGCCAGGTCTCCTCCAAACGCCCTTTTTTGCTGCTTCTGTACCTGACGGTCCTGGGTTTAACCATTCTGCTCTACTGCTGGTTCTCTTTCAAATGTTTTTCAGTCCTCTCTCCAACCAGAATCCTGCAAACACCTACAGACATGAGTAAGGTTGCCCATGAGGCCCACTGAGCCGTGATTCAGACTCCAGCGCAAAGCTTGTCATCTGCAACACGAGCAGTGCTGGAGCACTGTGAAAGCGCAGGCTGACAAGGCAGCTGGCAGATGTAGTGCACATCCATTAACTCTACTGATAAAAGGGCTTGCAGCACTTCCGTGGAGCCAGGAAAAAATATTTCCACACGGCTGACAATGCCCATGTTAACGGTTCCCTGGGAAAGGTCAAACCTCAGTTCCCCTGGGTTATACTCTGCTGATGGTCTGACGAGATCCAGCCATGGGGAGATTGCTGATGCTGATTAGATTTTTGCTTATCTCCCATTTACATCTGATGCTGTGCTGCTGTTGCCTGTGCTGGCCATGCTAGCAGAAGGCAGGCTATGGCTGAGCTGATGGCAAGACAGAGTTACTTAAATTTAGCTTCCTAGGACTCGCTTAGGATAAAGATGACTCACTTCATTCCTACTAATCACGTCCAAGCCCAGGGATTTTTAATGGGTCTGCAACAGAACCAAAGTGATCCCAGCAGGACTAGAGCAGAGCCATAGCATGGCGCCTTGTGTTGCAAACTCCCACAGACACAAAATCTAAAATAAATCTATGGTACAACATTCCCACATTGTATAGCAAGTGCAGACTTCATTTTTTGTGTATTCTACTCCAGACATTAGAATATGTCATTTCTCAGAGTCCAGATTGTGTCCATTTATAACAAATGGAGAGGGTTTCACATCTGAGAAAAAGCCCTTTCTGCTATCACCCGTTGCCTTGAAAACAAGCTCCCTCTGGAGTCCCTCTGTTGTCCTCAAATGAGGACAGGATTCACTGTGAAACAAGCAGAAGTTGGTGGCTGGTGCAAGTCCACAGCTATGTTAGAAACAATGCTGATGGAGATGGTTTGTCTTTGCACTGCAGGTGAAATGTAATGAGCAGCCAAATCGAGTGGAGATTTATGAGAAGACAGTAGAAGTCCTGGAGCCAGAAGTCACCAAGCTTATGAAGTTCATGTATTTTCAGGTAAGCAATCAAGGGGAGTAGTAAAAATAATGTCTTACTTTGGTGTGAGGTTCCTCAGCAGGGCTGTGCTGTGCTGTGCCCGCCACGCCAGCCTGGAGAGCCCTGATCTTGTGGTGTGTTTATTACTTGCAGTTACCTGTCCAGAGCCAAATCTGTGCCATTTAACCCTTGCTCAGCCCCAAGCTGGGAGCGAACACACTTATGCCCTTGAAGTTCATAGAGGACTACAACTGTAGGAGCTAGTTGATGCCACAAGCTCCTGTTTTTCTGGAGTGCTGGCTGGTGGAGGCAAGGGCTGTTTCTGTGCTGACAGCCTGGTGCCAGCACAGCTCACTCTTCAGCTCTTCTCTCTGAAGCAAAGCTGTAAGGAGTGGAAGGCTGATGGTACAGCTGATGTGTTAATCCTGGCCACGGTACCTGTCCAGTGTGAGAGCACTGAAGCTTGCATTTAGCGGTTGCTGAATTTGAGGCACTTGAGAAGATGACAAGCGTAGATCCCAGCAGAGCAGTGACCACATAGCCAGCAGAGCTGCTCTGGGCTTAAGGGAACTCTCTACATCACCACCTGCATTTCTAACTGGCTGCAACTGGGTTTCACTGGCATAATTGGGTTTTATGTCCTATAAGTTGTAACACCCCACCTAAAGGACCAAAACATGATTTGGCAGAACACGCTGCAGTCAGGGCAGGCACAGAGGATTCAAGCCCTGCTCCTCCCCTCCAGCACTGAGGACATTTGTCTGTAGTGGTTTGAAATGGTGCTTCATTGCACGGTGACAATGGAGGGAGACCCTGGAGCCTCTGTCCCCATCAGGACAAGGAAGGAGAGGTGGGTGGAGGTGGAGCTGTGTGTGTGAGAGTCCCTGCTGTGGTGACCGTGTCCCGCTGCCTTCCAGCGCAAGGCCATCGAGCGGTTCTGCAGCGAGGTGAAGCGCCTGTGCCACGCCGAGCGGAGGAAGGACTTCGTCTCTGAGGCCTACCTCCTCACGCTGGGCAAGTTCATCAACATGTTCGCTGTCCTGGACGAGCTGAAGAACATGAAGTGCAGCGTCAAAAATGACCACTCCGCCTACAAAAGGTGAGGGGCGAGAAGCAGCCAGCGCGGGGACGGGGCTGGTCCTGGTCTGTCAGGAGGCATTGCCCAGCTGAGAGATTGGGCAGATGTAAGGGGGCTGGAGGCTGGGTTTCTGTGCTGTTGTAGTCTCTCCGTGTGAGTTTAGCAAACATCAGAGCTCTGTGTTTTGTTTCGCAATTGGTAAAATGAAGAAAGAGCTAAGCTGTATTGCAGGGGGGCTCTGAGGCTGCAGCCCTGCAGCTGCAGGTGAGGTGAGGTGAGGAAGGTGGGTGGTGAGGGCATGCACTGCGTGAGCCTTGGTGACGCTGGATTTCTCCCTTCCAGAGCTGCCCAGTTTCTGCGGAAGATGGCAGACCCCCAGTCCATCCAGGAGTCCCAGAACCTCTCCATGTTCCTGGCAAACCACAACCGCATCACGCAGGCAGGTCCCGTTCCTCTGAACCACTTCACCTTCCCACGTGTAGGCAGAGGCAATGGTCTTGCCAAGGCTGAGGGTGTTTCAGACTGGACTGCAGCAGTATCTGCCTTGTTTTTTGGGTCATTTCCACTGACTGTTGCTCTTTGGGTCAGGCAGTAGAATTCCAGCAGTATTTCTTTCCAGTGGATCATCCTGGGTAGCTTTGGTGGTCTGTTTATGTCAAGACAAGGATAAAGGTCTAAAAGGTGCAAGAAGAGCTCTCAGGGGGCTTTCTCACAGAAACTTTACCCCTGTTTTCCCCAGGAAATCCATCTAGTCTGTCTCTGCAACTGCATGGGGACTGCAGATCAGACACCAGGGGCCTCCACACTACAGGCTCTATAGCTTCTGCTAATTAGATAAAATATTGCACAGAGACAGCAGACAATCAGAAAGTCTGCTTCTGAGGCAGACCCTTTCTTTTCATCCCACTGTCTGATGCTTGGCTGCTGTGATCAGTGTGAACAGGAGAGCTGCCCTACAGAAGGAAGCTTGTTCTGTACAGGTGGTACCATGAGGTTGATCTTCTATCTGTGACTTAAGGAAAACACAGACTTTTTTTTTTTTTCCACTTATTCCTGCTGTTCCTTTGTCCATGTGGATAAAGTGACCCCTATTGCTGTTTCAGTGTCTGCACCAACAACTAGAGGTTATCCCTGGCTACGAGGAACTGCTTGCTGATATTGTCAACATCTGTGTGGATTACTATGAAAACAAGATGTATCTCACGCCCAGTGAAAAACACATGCTTTTAAAGGTGAGATTTGGTCATATTTATGGGTTTGAGTATTTGGGCAGTTCCACTTCTGTTTTAGTAAAATGAAAGTCCCTTCCAGGACAATGCTTCTCTTCATTTTCTTTATTTTTAGCTCCTTTGGGTTTACGTGCATCTCTTCTCTGGTATCCAAGCCAACATCTTCTGGACACAATGCTTGATATGAAATGGGAAAGTTTTCTGCATGCAGCACCAAAGCTCCTTTTCACCTCTGCCTGTTTTCTTTCCGATCTCAGTTACCTTTTGCCTTCTGCTGGGATACTTCCATTCCTCCATTTTCTCCCCATTTATCCCTTCTTTGTAGCTTTGTAGACTGAGCATGGATGAGGGTCACAGATGTCGCACCTCAGTGCTCTGAAGTGGCACCTCTGCTGGGCAGTGCCATGGCTGCCTCCATTCCCACTGTAACTTTGAACTTCTCCTGTCATTTATTTTCTGGCCTTTCTGACCTTCGTGCATGTTCTCGTATAAAAATCTTCTTTCCTCTCTCCCTTTCGTCTGCTGTTCCCCATCTCCATCTCTGTCTTTTCCCCTAGTTCTTCCCAAGGTTGCCAGCAGCTCTGCCTGCTTGGCACTAAGGTGGTGCCAGCTGGTGGATGAGAGCACCCGGGGTGCTCTGCACTCTCCAGAGCTGGAAGCGCTTTTTCTGTTGTATATGGTGTGCAGGAACACAGTTTTGACCTCAGTAACCTTATAGGATACGCTAAAATCACCACCAACTTTGCAACCCTGAATTTTCTTCTTGATACCCATCTCCAATAATAATCAGAAGACAGATCACCATACAGGTTTGGTTTCCTGACTCTGAAGAGCCTCAGAGATGAACATGCCAAAGTATCTGCTTATTTTTTGTGTTTGTCCTTACTGTAAGTCAGTTATTACAGTGATTACAGTCACTATTACCCTAAAAACTTCATTACCACGGATGAGTCAACTGAGGTTCTTTGAAGGACAATGTTGGTATGTTTAATATCTATAATGATCTGTACTGAAATAAAGGGAAAAAAACAACCCAGGATAATATTTAAAATGTTTTCTGTTCTCTGGGAGCCAATGTTTGCCTTTTTAGTACGGGTGAAGAAGACTTTTTGGTTGTTATGTGCGAGAGAGGAGGAACAACTGAGAGTTATACATTTTTACAGAAGCTTTCCATCATGTGTCCCCTGTCTGCCACACATGTCCTTGCAGATATGTGCACGTTTAATACAGTTTTCTCATGAGTGTCAGTTGCCACAGCATTCTGAAATGGTCTTCCTCATGCTAAGCAAATGAGAACTGTCTGACTTGTACTGCTGACTTCATGTTATTGAAACCTCGCCTTTCTGTCTTCTCCAGGTGATGGGGTTTGGCCTGTATCTCATGGATGGGAATGTCAGCAACATTTACAAACTGGACGCCAAGAAGAGAATCAACCTTAGCAAAATAGACAAATTCTTCAAGGTCAGTGACCCGTCTGGGTGAGGCTGGAATTAACTACAGACCAATGAATTATGGACTGGTATCATTGCACGCGCTGCCAACAAAAAAACAAACCACAGGAATCACTTACAGTTCCAAAAAAAAACACCCAAAGGGTCAAGAAATTGCCTAGACTGAAGGATGAGAAACGGGATTGCTGTGAACATGCATAGGTGGGTGTAGCGTGGGAGAGATGAGCGATGACAGCCCTCCTGCTGAGGGGTGAAGGACGGGGATGGCGCGTGGGAAGCCCGTGTTTGTGGATGAGGGAAGGGTGTGCCAGACTGACGCACACTTCTAGCTCTGGGCACATTTTTGAGGCTGGCTTGCAGTCTTTTGAAAAGTACCATGATTTCAGGCCACCAGCAAACCTGGATAGGTTTGCTGAGGTCTGCGTGGGTGATGGTTGCGTGCTCCTTTCCCTCAGTTCACTGCTGAGCTGATGTGCTGAGGGACAGGGGACAGAATTGGCCGGCCAACATGTCACTGGCAGTCTTACTTGGTGTGTAAGCTGTGCTCCCTGTAGGGCAGAAAAAGCTGCTTGAGGAGATTGTGTTGGCTGCAATTTGCAGGTGCTCACTGAGTTCCTCAGGGGGCTCGTCTGGTGGTTTTGGTGCATCCTTTTGTCTTTTGAGATCATTTTTTTGAGGAAAGGTCTGCAGGAGCTGGGTGCTCCCAGTGACACGGTGGGAAGCAGCTGTGCAGCCTCCTTCTGCCCCATTTCCGTGTGCAGCTGGGATCAGTCCTGGGCTGGTCCACAGCTGGAGGTCAGGCTGTAGGGAGGATTTGGGATAACCCTGTCTGCTTCCTCCCCAAATGCGGTGTGTGTGCAAGCTGTTAGTGGCATATGGAGGGGAGGGATGAGACTCCGATGTCTCTGCTTGATTGCACGGCTCGCGTGAGCTCAGCACAGTGCAAACACCTCCTGCGGCATTGCAGGGTGAAGTCATTCTTGTCTATTGCTTCTGTGCACAAGGCTGGGTCTAGGAGGCTTTTTGGGTTTGGAGAAGATTAGTTCATGGTGGGATATGGCAAGGGACAAACGTGTTGGTGAGTCTGGATGGCTGATTTCAGGAAAGGCTGATTGATGTACCTGCTGCTGCATCCTCAGCCCGAGTGAGTGGGGACTTGTTTACCCATCTTTGCATCATCTCCTGGAGACAGCTCTGGGAGCAGGGCTCTGACACCTGTGTAGGGAGCTGCAGTCCGACACCGTAACCTCACAGATGGGCAGATAATGAGATGGCAGAATGCTTCCCAGTCACTGGGGAGATTGCTGAGGACTGCAGCTCTGCAAAGGAGATTTATCAAGCCATTGCTCAAAGTCTTCTGAGTTTTTCCTGGTTCAGCTTTGCTAGTTTTACTGAATCTTTGCCTCAGTTTAAATCCAGCCTTCAGCATTGTGAGTAGAGTTTGGTCATCTTGGTGTGTTCAGACAGATCTGTTGTTCATTGCAAAGTGGCATGGGCCATCAGAGAATCGGACTGGTAAAATATCTTCCACTGCATGGAATAACTTTCTCCTTTCCAGCTTTTTTTTTCCACTTGCACTTCTCCAACATCTGCTGTGGTTTCACCTAATCAGTTAAGTACCACTCCAGACTATCAGATCTCAATAAGAAAAGGCCAACTACTCCTTTTACTACATCTGCTTACTGCCTTCTGATTAAATTTCTAGTGGATTGACCAGGAATTTGAGTGGTGAAAATGAACTACCCCTTCATTTAAACCATTTATGAAAGTGCCACTGGGAATCTCTGATGACAGCATTGCACATCCTCCACACAAACCAGCCTGAGAAGTGTGATATTAGGACAGTGAATTTGCCACCATCTTCCCTGTATTTTGGGGCTAGGCTTTTGTATCTGGGTGACATTGAAGCTTCTCTTTTTGTTTTTGAAGAATTGTAGGTAGCTCTTGGCTGAATGTAGTTTGCAACTGAAAGCTTAGTCCAGCAGGGACCTTTCTAAGCTTGAGGCACATTCACTGCACTTAGAATTTGTTTCCCTTCAAAATTCTCCTGAGATGTAAAGGGAGAACAAAGCTGTGTTATATAGCAGACGGACACTGACTGTGTTTTTGTTTTCATGGAGAAATTGTAAGACACATCACTAACAGCCACAGTGCCAAAGTAAAACCTGAGTCCCGAGAGAAAGATGCCACATCTCTGGCAGTCCAGGCAGCAGAGCAGCCAACAGCTCCCCTCCCCAGCATGCTGCCAAAATACCAATGTGCCAGTTTTTATCCCTCAGTTCTGTTGAGGATTATGGCAGGAGGCAGTAAGTGCTGTTTAAGAATATAATTCTCTCTTTTTGGTATAAAAAGACCTTTTTCTCTCACAGCTGATGGTGGTTACAATACTGAACCTTTCTGGTACTAACCAAGCCAGTATCAGCAAACCCTTGTATCTAGAGCACTTGCAGGGAGTGATCTTACTTGCACAAAAAAAAAAAAACAAAAAACAAAAAACACCTTGTGATAGTTTTCAGTTGCTTCCTAGGTGTGAAAAGGCCCTGCATCCAGGTTTGCACCTTGCTTTGAACAGCCTGACACCTCCTGTAGCTTCATAGATGCAGGATGCCACTTCGTAGTCCCTTGTGTCGCCCTAGGGACTCTCCGCCGCGTTTCAACCATCTTTTGTTTTCTTTTCCAGCAGCTGCAGGTGGTTCCTTTATTCGGCGATATGCAGATAGAACTGGCCAGATACATTAAGACCAGTGCTCACTATGAGGAGAACAAATCCAAGTGAGTGCCTGCCATAATGTCTCTTGGCTTTGTGTGTGTCCCGAAAGCCGTGGGAGCTGCCACTCTCCCTCCCCGGCGTGCGTGAGGTCTGTGCACGGGTACCTGTGTGTGTCCCCAGGGGGGTGCACACCCCAGCGTGCCTGCCTCTGCGGCCACCTGTGTGTGCACGTGTGTACCTGTGTGTCCCTGCATGGGAGGACGTCCTCGCCGGCTCCGTGGAACCGTTCCCGTGCGCGCAGGCAGGCGAGCGGGCATGGTGCGCGGTCTGGGGCGGCCGCTGAGTGCTTGGGACGTGTGAGTGTGAGCAGCGTGTTCCTGCTCTGGAGAGATTTTAATCCACAGTTTTCACCCCGAGGACAAAATCCTCCAGAGCATGAACACAGCACCAGATCTATGCGGTAGGCAGGGCGTCTCTTCTAGCTCAGGCACTTTCCTGTGTAGAAAGGGAGCAGGGATGAGAATTGAACAGGGTGGGTCAGATGCACTGGAAAGGAATAAATATTGTGGGAAAAAGACAGAAATGGAGTCTTTCCAGGCATACTCAGTTGTCGTGGCATGGGGTATGTAGCGCGGCTTCACAGTATGGGTTCAAAGCTCGTTTGTTGCTCCCATCAAGAGAGTTTGTAGGTGTCACTTCAGATCACACCACTCATGTGCGAAGGTCCAGTTGTCTCTGTAGCTCTGCATGGTGCTCAGTTAGTGTTAGAAGCATCACTGGTAGGTTTGGACATCCTCAGAACAGTGTTTGCATCCGCACATAAGCAAAGCCCATCCAACCTCCATCGGCTGTAATCACTGATTGCAGCCTGGCTTTCACCAGCGAGCGACCATTCGCCTGTGGGACCAGGCTGCGTGGAAGTCAGATCTCTCCATCACCTGCGAGAAGCAGTCTAGCTGAACAGCCACCAGGACAGGAACTAACCAACAGCCTCATCGCTGCGCCTGTTTGCTTTTCCCTTCCCCACGGCGGGTCCTGCTTTCTGCCGCTGCGTGGCTCGCCCGGGAGCGCCCTCCCCTGCCCTCCTGAAGGCTGGTTGAAAAGTGCCAATTGATTTTTTTTCACAAGAAATCTGAAAACAGCTTCACAGAATTTCCCAAGCAAAAGGTTTTCGATTACGATTGAAAATTAAAAAAAAAAAATCTAAAAAATGTAAATTTTTAAAATATTTTGAAAAAAAAAAAAATTGGAAGGGAAGATTATCTAAGAATTGACACCTTTTTATCCCAAACTGTTCAGAAAGCACATTTCAACGAAACATTTCAGCTGCATTCATTTTCTCATCTCAAAACCAAGGTAGCTCGCAGGCTGTTTACCTGTGCACAATTTAATGTCTGTCTCAAAATCTGTCTCCCAGGTCTTTGTGCTGCACCTTACTAACCGATGTTTCTTCCTCACTCACTTGCTTTCCCAGCAAATTGCATGGGGCTTCCGACACTAACTCTGCCAAGGTGGTTCCACATATTCCCCATTTCTTACTAACACTGTTTTTGTCACTTTCTTTCCCTCCTTGTCTCCATGAAAATGGAATTAATTGGTGTTTTTCCTGCATGGCGTTTTGTTTCTGCACTGTGGACTAGATTGTATGTGGCAGGGAGGGCTGGGGCAGCCCTGGCCACTCCTGCCAGCCTGCCGCTTGTCTGGTGGGGAGCACGGGACATTGAAACGGGTAAGAGTCGAGCGATGGGACTCGATGGTGGGAGGCTGGATTTCACAAGGGATGACATGGTCCAGCACTTCCAGGACTTTCCATCTCCACAAGCATTGGCAACAGGAGCCTCACAGCTAACAGTGGGAATGCATTTTCATGTGTATGTCCATGTCAGAAGCAGGTTTCTCACCTCCCTTTTGTACAGCCAGTCTAGATTGGAGAAGAAGACTATCTTAAGACAGTCAGTCATTTAGGGGAAAAAAAGCGGGATCTGAACATCTAAAAACCATTGTGATGATGGAGACAGATGTGAGTCTCGCTGACAGACATCTGTTTGCACAAAGCATTTTGATGGAGCTGTTCTGGTTCTATGTCAGTGGCTAATAAAGGTCTGGGAAAAGTGTGATGTTAAATTAGAAAAACCTGGTTCGTGCTTTTTCTGACCACTGCTTCATATGACTGTGCCACTGGGAGAGCTGCCTTCCCTTTAAGACTCCTTTGCACTGTTACAGAGTACATGTGGCTCAATGCAGATGAAAATCTAGTGCTTTTAATCATCTCCTCCTCAGTTTACTCCCAGGGTTGCCCATTAAGTTAGTAATGTGAGCAGAACCAAAAAGAGCAGGAGGGCTGTTTCCATGATGGCCCCTTGCAGGGTCTTTCCCTGAAGCAGAAGGGCACAATGACCAGCCCTGTAGGACCCAGAAGGATGACCTCGAAGGAGATGATTATCCTTAAGTTTAGCAGAAGGGATGCAAACGGTGATGGGGCTCTGCAGTTTGTCCTTCCCTGAAAGCTTGCCAGACAGCAGCCAGCGAAATAACCACCTCTGCCCGTGGGGGTAGGTGAACCCAACAGAGAGAGCAGCCTTTAGGGGGGATGGAGCAGAGGTGTTCTAACAGAAAGGTGAGGCAAACATCCTTGTCGTGCTGTTGAGATCACCTCTGGAAGACATCACACACCCTGGGGATGAGAGAGAGGACACAGGCTGCCTTGTAGGTGGCTTGCCTATTGCACATTGAGGTGAAGGGAGCAGTTGAGCGAAAGGTTTTGTCCCTGGGGGTGTCTGAGAGGAGCCCCGTGTCCCGTTCTTGAAGCCGTTGCTTTTTTGCCCAGGTGGACATGCACTCAGAGCAGCATAAGTCCCCAGTACAACATCTGCGAGCAGATGGTGCAGATCCGGGACGACCACATCCGCTTCATCTCGGAGCTCGCTCGCTACAGCAACAGCGAGGTAAGCTCAGGGTGGGCGCTGTGATCCTTAGACAGGCGAGGCTGGGAGGGGACAAGTGTGGCAGTAGTGTGGACATACTGTGCCAAGGGCATATGATGAGGGGGGAGAAGAATACACATGAAACTAGATCAATCCACTGTTCGATCCAGCAATAAAAAAGCAAGTTATGAAAGGTCCCTGCCCGTTCAAAATCGCGTGCACTGGAAGCCTGCTCTGCAAGCTCCTGCTCCTTGGCCGCAGCTCAGTTCAAATAAGAAGGAGAAATATTTTTGCAGCTAATTGTTTATCATCAGCCGTGGGTGGCAGAACACCCGTGTCTTGCAGATGGGTCTTTCCTGTTACACTGAGCTGTCGGTCAGGGCTTTGAGGAAAGTTCTCCCCAGCAGCTCTGTTGATCGCTGAATGTCAGAGCCCTTTCTGATGGGATTGAGACTGTTTTCTTACAAATGTGGGTCCCTCATTCATCACTTTTAATTTAATGATTTGTTAGTGTTCTTAGCCTTTTTGTTTTGGCATTTTTATGTGCTTTTTTGAACTTTAAATCAGTAAAGGCCTCTAGAGGAGTTCAGTGGTATTAGACCATCACAAAGCAATGGGAAAATGGAATGAGAGGGTCAGTTATTTGCTCTGAGGTTACAGGTCAGACTCATTTTTTCTGTAGGAAATAAATGGACCACCTGGGTAATAAGAGTCCTGCCAAGTTATACCTCTTTTCCCACGGGATTGTATATGCACAGCGCTGTTTTAGCTTGATCATAAGGTCATGGGGAATTCTTTTCAGATGGGATTTGAGAGAGAGAGATCTGCTGCTGCTGTTTGGCTGAGCCAAGGCACCGCAGCGAGCTGCTGACTCTAGCCCTGATGTGATGTGATCTTCTCCAGGTCGTCACCGGCTCAGGGCTGGACAGCCAGAAGTCAGATGAAGAGTACAGGGAGCTCTTCGATCTCGCTTTAAGGGGACTGCAGCTGCTGTCCAAGTGGAGTGCTCATGTCATGGAAGTGGTGAGTGTGTCAAAGTGTGTAATTTCCTCCTTTTTCTGGGATAAGGTGAACATTTCAACACAGCACACAGTACTGACTGTGGAAAGGTGAGATTGCTTGCATGCCACCTAACTTTAAGCCTTTGACAAACATGCTAAAATCAGACAGCTAATCACCCCAAAGCCTCTCTGAACCAAATGGAGAAGCAGAGCTCGCTCATCTCTCCTTAGAGCTGAACTGCCCTTTGCAGGTGCAGGGCGCCCCCAGTAGCATTAGAGGAGGCTGGTCACTTCTCACCTGAGCACCTCTGTTAAGTACCAAAAGAAGGGTGATAAGTCTGGGTCTTTAACAAGTAAAATTGTAATTCAAATAATGATGGAAATTCTTAATTTGGAAAGTTTTGACCACACCTTAACACAAGTCTGTGAATGTCAGAAGCCCGATATGACTGGCACCTCCCAAATAAACAAAACCAATATTCAGTACAGTGATAACACAGCCACAAAGAAGCATAAATTAAGTTCTCAAAGGAGTCTCAAACAACTGTAGTAAAGTTTGGGGAGTGTTTTTCTGACAGAGCCCTCTTTAATCCCTCCAGCCCTTTGTCTTATTCATTGCAATGTTAACAGTGCATGTTTCCATCTTCCAGTACTCTTGGAAGCTGGTTCATCCCACAGATAAGTTTTGCAACAAGGATTGCCCAGGAACAGCAGAAGAGTATGAAAGAGCCACCCGGTACAACTACACCAGTGAAGAGAAGTTTGCCTTTGTGGAGGTCAGTGCCAACTGCTGCCTTGTTTTGTAGTGCCATAGCAGATAGAGTGGCCTGGAGATCACGTTTTGTGTACTTTGTCCCAAATTATCTAGGTCACTTGGAAAAGTCGCAAAGTGCCAGATTTTTTAAAGTGTTTCAAAGTATTTGGACTGCAGTTTCCAAAGGTCATCTCTTAGCTGCACCTCGCAGGTGTCCACAGCAGTGTGGAAGTCTGCTTTTGAAAATCACTGATTAAATTCTTCCCAGCTTCTAAAATGGAAATAGCAGTCCTTCCTTCACCCAGGTATTTTGTTTATCAGTCAACAACTGCTGCTATGGATAAGCAGTGAGCAGCATGAGGAGGGGGCAGTGAGCAGAGTGGCTCCACATTGAATTGTACCTTTTACTTAAAGTTTTGACTTTGCTTAAAATATAATTAAGAGTGAGTAAGAGCCAGCAAGGATTGTTTTCTTATCCATATTCTGTTCTCATCAGATCTGTCCAAGTCACACAGCTGCACCCACATGGGGCATGTGCAGTCTCCCAGGACTGGGTGTTATTAAAGATATCAAGAGATCAGGAGTGGAAACAGGGTCTGCCAAGGGATAGGGGCCATTTCAGAGACAGTGGTACTGGAAATGTTCCACCAGTTCATGGTGATCCTTAAAGCAGAAAACAAAACAAATAAAGCCACCTATTTGCTGTACCCAAGTTACTTGAAGAGAATTAATTTAGTACCAAGTTATCATAATGGTGGATTTATGGACCTGTCCATACAAAGGAAAACTGGGAAGTACATCTGTTTTTATTTTTTGCTTCAGGTAATTGCCATGATCAAAGGTCTGCAAGTGTTGATGGGCCGGATGGAGAGTGTCTTTAACCAAGCCATCCGTAACACCATCTATGCAGCCCTGCAGGACTTTGCCCAGGTGACCCTGCGAGAGCCGCTCAGGCAGGCAGTCAGGAAGAAGAAGAATGTCCTGATCAGGTTGGGCTTTCTTGAATGTAACACAAAGCCGGTGTATTTATTTGTGTAATACATTTGTACTATATAAGCATGTGCCCCTGCAGACAGCTTAATATTATACAACCAGCCAACATACCTTGGCCAGTAACTCTTTTCATGGTCAGTTTTGGACATGACTCCCCGCAAAACAACTTTGTGTCTCCCCACCTCATATACTTCCCACCCTGTATGTGCACAGCAGTCAATATTTTCACCTTGCAGTAAAATCAAATTTAAGCACTAATTTCCCTCTCCCTACCTATTTCAGTGTTCTTCAAGCAATTCGGAAGACAATCTGTGACTGGGAGGGAGGTCGTGAGCCACCAAACGATCCTTGCCTGAGAGGTGAGAAGGATCCTAAAGGTGGATTTGATATTAAAGTCCCACGAAGAGCAGTAGGACCATCAAGTACACAGGTATGTAAATTTCTGTCTCCTGAGTAAGAAATTAATGGTCTTACTGCCATGTAGGAGTCTCCCATCCCATGGCTTGGCAGCTGTTTCTATGGGATTTTTAGTAACATAACATTATAATTCAGTAACGTCATAACTTACAACATCGATAACTCACATGCTATGTGCTAAATGTTGCTTTGATGCCTAGTTTGTTCCTAAAGCCTCTTTTTTTTAGGTTTATGATTATTTCTAGTTCAGAATGACGGTGGCCTATAGGGCTGAGAGAGTGGGGTAGAAACCTGCCAGGAGAAGTGTTATTTTTTGCTGCAAAGCACCATGGCAGTGTGTGGTGGTATCTCACAGATAGTAACTACATGTTAACTTCCCTCCAAAGCTCTACATGGTGCGGACCATGCTGGAGTCCCTCATAGCAGACAAGAGTGGCTCAAAGAAGACTCTGAGGAGCAGCTTGGATGGGCCGATAGTCTTGGCCATTGAGGAGTTCCACAAGCAGTCCTTCTTCTTCACCCACCTTCTCAACATCAGTGGTGAGGCTATGGCATGGGGAGGCTTGAATCCAACTTTTGCACACTAGCAAAGTATCTTTGCTATGTATTCACCTATGCAGAAGATTTTCTTTGATTTTTCCCAGATGTTCTACTTCTGCCTGATACAGGCTTGCTTGTAGGTATTAATCATTATGTGAACAGGAATGAGTCAGCAATAGCAAAAGAGACATAAACTGTAGTTTAGTTTCTAGGAGTGGGGTTTTCTTTCCATTTTAGCCAAGCTTCTGAGCCACTAGGCACAGAAGAAATCTTCCCAAGTGATTTTGAGCTGTTGAAATTTTCTTCCTGGAGCTCTAGAGCAAAAGGAACAATCTCTTCTTCCTCTTCTATTACAAAGTGCTCAGACAGCACGAACAGAGTCTTTGTTTAAAAGCAGAGACATCCCAGAAAGCAGTTTAATGCCCCAAAACAGTCCAGTATGACACCACTGGAACTGCTTCTTGTGCTCTTCCCTCTCTCTCTGCCATCCCTAGAGAGTAACTTTGGTGCCCTCCCACTGGGGGGATCTCCTCTGTGTTTCAGAAGCGCTGCAGCAGTGCTGCGACCTGTCCCAGCTCTGGTTCCGGGAGTTCTTCCTGGAGCTGACCATGGGCCGCCGCATCCAGTTCCCCATCGAAATGTCCATGCCTTGGATCCTCACAGACCATATTCTGGAAACCAAAGAACCCTCCATGATGGAGTAAGAGCTGATGGGCTGTGGTGGGTCTGTGCCTTCACTCAGGCTTGCAATTTGCTTTTGGAGAAGGGTAGGCTGGTGGTGAGCAGTCTCTTTGACAAGGAAGGAAAAAAACAAACTGTATTTCTTGCCTTGCTGTCACATGAGTGTGCACTGTGTGAATAACTCATTAGCAAATGCACACTGCCTGCTTCCTGACACTGGCACTTGCTTATGCATCATAAACCAACAATTGGCAACTGCTGTATTAGGATCAGCACACAGCTTGGTGATAGTCATCTGCACACAGCAGCCAGCCAGCATGTGCAGCCAAAGGGATGTGGGCCCTGGCTGAAGTACTTAAGCACTTTTTTTTCTTTATACAAGTGATAAGTGATCAGAGGAATTGCTGTTATGCAAGTACAGTTATGTTCATAATAATATTCCTCATTTGGAAAGCTTTGTTTACCATTTCATAACCACTGTGAGGGCACTCTGTGGAGTAAGGGAAGAACAACATTTTTTAATGGCAGAGAAGGAGCAAGCGTTGATAGAACAACTCACAATTAGGACACATCCAGGTCTGTTCTTGCTGCTTCCAGCAACTCAGACAGAGGGAGTGAGGTGGAGGGATTTGAGGGACTGAAGTGAGAGGAGGTGAAAGGAGCGAGGTCAGAAAAAAGCCAGTTCATGCACTGAGTTGCTGCTGTTTTTGCTGATATGCTCCAAGGCATGATCTGTTTTCTTGCCCTCAGGTACGTACTGTACCCCTTGGACCTCTACAATGACAGCGCATACTATGCCTTGACCAAGTTCAAAAAGCAGTTCCTGTATGATGAAATTGAAGCTGAAGTAAGTCTTTTTCATCTTCATTGTATGGAAGGAGCTCACTGGGGTCACATTGCCCTGTTTGACAGCCCAGCCCAGTAGTGCAGTGCATTAGTTGTAGGCATCTCCTGAAAAATATACCCCATGAGAATGAGAAATTTTCAGAAGATCAGAATATTCTGAGAGCTGACATGCTCTGCTGATTAAAGGCTTCAGCTCAGCAGTGCCCACGGGGACCAGTGGAAGCCAAATGCTATTAAACACTGGGAGCCTGGAAGAGTCTGTCTGATGGGCAGAAGGTTATGAGGCATCAGAGGAAAGTGAGAACCCAGAGATCCCTGCAAGAGAAGGATGACTGCGGATGGGGGACTGCGCTCTCCAGGAACATTTAGAAACTATAGGCCAGAAACATAACTGCAAATTTCTGCTTATGTTCAGCATGTGAGATCTGCAGTGTGGTTTTTAGATAACCTGACATACATGTGTGTATTAAATTAGAGCTCTGTATTGCGTTGTATCGATCTTGCATGAGTAGGAAGGAGCTATTCTGTGTCAGTGACACCCTCATGATGTCTTGTTTTTTCTCCCCCAGGTGAATTTGTGCTTTGATCAATTTGTGTACAAGCTGGCAGATCAGATCTTTGCCTATTATAAAGCAATGGCTGGCAGGTAGGAGAAACTGACTGCTTCTGCTGAGTGATGATAGTGCTGCATCCAAGTCGCTGTTAACCAAAAGGTTCCCCTCAGGGAGTAGCCGCTGTGGGTAGACATAACAAAACAGATCATCCTTTCCTCACAGAGCGTGCTATCTGTGTCACACCAGTGTAGATGGGAAAAACGAATTAATGGTGCCAAGGCAGACATGGTTAAAAGTGAAATAAAAATAATTCCTATCCTATGTATCTATTTGAGTGCAATTTGTGAGAGCAGCAGCACAGTAAACCAAGCCTATTGAAGACATGTCCTTGCTTGACACTTGTACCAAACAGATAAGTGGAAACCTCCCATCTCTAAGAAACAGGGATATGCACTTGTCCTCACCCTAGCAGAGCAGCAGGACTTGTAACGACTAGAAGGATTCTCACTTAGATCACACTTCAGACAGCTGCCTGCCTCCAGCTGGGGAGACAGGCCCTTGGTGACTTTTCCTCCTAACCACTGGAAGAATGTGGATGAACTCTAATGAGAGTCCTCCTCTCATGTCCCCAAAGGTGAACCAAGTCTTCAGTCTAACTCTGCCAAGAGTTTTGTCTCTAATCACATCAGGCCTTAGAGAAGGAGAGCAATCACCACCACCAGCAAACTGTTCCTACAGCAGACCTTCAAGGAGGGAGCATACCTGTGGGATCGCCCCACTTCCTGGCACTAGTGATATCTTCCAGCACAATCTTTTATCTTTTTGGATGATTTAGCCGTAAGAGCCAAGAATGATAGTGGCATGGCAGTCCCTAGATAACAACTTCTGCTCTGTGATTTAGTAGTGTGTGGAAATTTTCTTGGCATTCAGAGCAAGTTGAAAGGAAGAATGAAAACAACTCTGGAAAAGATCCACAGAGTAGCTGGTTGTGCATGTTTCCTTTTTCCTGACATTGTTTTCCTTTTCCAGTGTTTTATTGGACAAACGTTTCCGGGCCGAGTGTAAGAATTATGGGGTGATCATTCCATACCCACCATCCAACCGCTACGAGACACTGCTCAAGCAGAGGCACGTCCAGGTACACTGCAGGCAGCAGACTGTGGTATTCTCAGCTCTTGGTCTCTTATCCTTTTGTTGGCAGCTGGCATCCTAGTGCTGGGCTCAGTCAAGACCAGTGCTCTAATGTGAACGGTTCAACCTGCTTCTGACACACCACACTCAGGACATGGGGCCGGAGGGGGCAATTAATTATGTTATTATAATTAAGTTACGCTTCACATTTCCATCCTTACTTTCCTAAGTAATAGTAAACCCAACAGAGGCATTTGTATTACCATTTTCACATTTAAGCAGCACTGGATATTTGGCTTTAACTTCTGTCTATTAAAAAACAATCGAAATACTAAAACAGCTTTTCCCCATCTGTATATAACAAACAAATATTTTCTCTTCTTTTCCCAGTTGCTGGGTAGGTCAATTGACCTGAACAGGCTCATAACCCAGCGTATCTCAGCAGCGATGTACAAATCATTAGACCAGGCCATTAGCCGCTTCGAGAGTGAGGACCTGACATCCATAGTGGTAAGAACTGTTCCCGACTAAAAGAATAAATATTGAGAATAATACACTGCTGTGAATACAGAGTCAGCTGTCTTCTGCCAGAAGTCCCACCTACAGTAGGTTTCAGCCAGACGTGCATTCTCCGTTACGATGCTGAGTCTCTACTGTTTCTACTTATGAAGCCTTAATTGCATTATTATTGGGCCATATCTGTGTAAATCATAAGGTAACAGTCAGCAGTTAAATTTTGCAGATCTTGTAGAATAGAGTCCTGTGATCTGGGAGTGGGAAATCTTAACTGTAATTCCCTCTGTTGGAAGCAGGTAACTGAGATCACTTACGTGCATACAGGATTTGCTGCCTTTGATACTTTACAGGAGCATCACAGTCAAGTAGTGTAAAATTACCAGTTTCCACCTCCGAAGGATTCTGTTGTGAAAGCCAGCCAGCACTCAGTGGGGAACAAATTATTTTTTCTGCCTGCAAGTTTAGGAGATACTGGACCAGGACCCCCTTGAGTAGAAGTGCAATTGGCCTCGGCCACTGAGTTAAATTGATGCCTTTAGCATTTGCTACATCCTCACCTGGGAAGTTGTGTGTGGGGTGTGGATATAGAGTCATCCCCTCGGCAATTAAATCAGCTGTTTCTGTTGTCATCTTGGTAACACTTTTGCATCTGCCACTGCTTTATGTGCTGCAGGAGCTGGAGTGGCTGTTGGAAATAAATCGCCTGACTCACAGGTTGCTGTGCAAGCACATGACATTGGACAGCTTTGATGCCATGTTCCGGGAGGCCAACCACAACGTCTCCGCACCCTATGGCCGCATCACCCTCCATGTCTTCTGGGAGCTCAACTTTGACTTTCTACCCAACTACTGCTACAATGGATCCACCAACAGGTGAGGAGGAAAAGCAGGGCAGGGGGCACCCAAAGACCCTGTATTTCTTTCCAACACATCACACCTGCCACATAAAATTCACATGCATTGCAGTGAAGTTTTTATTCCAAATGAAATGCAGCAGCAATGGAAAAAGTTAAACCCCAACAGCTCCGGCTGGCCTTGAAAGCTCAAGTAACAAATTCGAGCAACAAAGTTGGACAGAGACTGCAAGCAACTGAGGTAGTTTGGTTTAGAGGGCTGTGACTCCACAGCAGAACTGTGGCAGCTTCTCAAAAAAAAAAGGCAACAAAACCACCTTTGTAGTATGTTAAACCAATGTGTTTTACGTCAGTGATAGATTGGAGCTCATTCGTGTAGCTCAGGTACTGCAGTTCATCCCGGACCGCTCAGTGTCTACACTGACCGTGGTTAACCAGGCACTGACCGCTTTCCTCCCCGTCTCCTGTGCCCACCACAGGTTTGTGAGGACAGCAATCCCCTTCACGCAGGAACCCCAGCGGGACAAACCAGCCAACGTTCAACCCTATTACCTCTATGGATCCAAGGTCAGTAAATGAGCCACAGCAGCCAGCAGGGGTGGATGTTGGAGTCCTTTATTTAGGAAGAAAGCAATGCAAGAACTAGTTCATTAACAGTGTGGTGGATGCAAATGTACCGGGTCACATTGCCGTGTGAAATCAAAAAGCCATGCAAGAAGCAGCTTCACTGTGCTTTTTGCTATTGCTTTCTCATATTTTTCTCTGTAACATGCCTGTGTTAGGGGGCACTGACACTGCTCTGTGCTCATTGGCACCAACACCAAGTCACATCCACCTAAATGCAGAGAGAGGAGAGTGAGTTGGAGCTCCAGAGCAGTGCTGCTCCCCAAGGAAGGTGTTACTTCAAGAATCCTGATTGTAGTTCAAAAAGGGAATTACTAAAATACTTCTGTGCAAATGTAGACAACTTATTACTGACAAAAAGCTCTTTTGTCAGGCCATGATTACTGTTTATACAAGCATTACAAGGGCTTGGGGGGTGATGCTAATGGAGAATCACTCAAGCATGAAACTACTGGAGTGGAGTTTATTTCTTGTGTACATTGGTTGATGATTTTGAAGTGAATCTACAGTACTGATGCAGATTAGATAATGACACTACAGTCAGCCTAGCCTGGCTGTTCCCAGAAAGCTGACTTGGTTTCCTTTTAAAAACCGCTCAGTAAACGAGAATATTTTTGTCACTTGACAAAAGCCTTTCTCCCTGCGGCTAATATTTCCACCTCATGTTCTGCCCTGGGACAAACAGTTCCCAACACAGATGCTTGTGTTGGCAAGAGCTTGGGAAAAACAGCACGAACCAAACTTCTAAGCAGGGCCTCCCTTTTGCTCTCACTGAAGGCCGTGCTGTGGCAAGATGGCCCTCCTGTCATCGCTGTTCTTATAGGGGAAGAAGCAGCGGGGGGAACTATATGGGCTCTCCCTCATGAAACTGGAGCTCCTCATTAGCACGGTGGTCATTGGCACTTCCAGAAGCTCCTCTTTCAGCCCGTCACTCGAGGGACCATCCAGCGAGCTGCTGCCTTCTCCCACTTCTTCTGAGCTGCCATCAGGCTCCTTCAGCCTGGACGCCCCGCGGCACCGTGCCGACCAGAACTGCAGGCAGCCGTAGGCCAGGAGAGCTATGAAGCAGAGCAGCAGCAGGCTGCTCACCATCCACATGGACGTGGTGGGCTCGTGCTTCGAGCCGCCGAAAAGCAGGGGGGGTTGGTCCAGCGTGTGGAACGTGGTGCAGTGGTTGCTGGAGGGGTAGGAGTTCTTGCACGTGATGCAGAGGACGTAGATGGTAGAGGGCGTGAGTCGGTGGAGGACGAGGGAGCTGAGGGAGTGGGGAACTCGCTCCTCACGGTGGAAGTTTTGGCGTAAGTAGCCGGCGAAGACGCTGTTCCAGTTGGGGCGGTACATGACGTGGTAGTAATTCTCCGGACAAGGGTTGTTTGTGGCCCAGGAGACCGTGGCACTGGTGTAAGTGATGTTGTGCACTTCGATGTTCATTGTGTCCCTGAAACCAGAAGCAGGGAGAGGCTGAGTTCCCCAACGCGTGTACGGGCTCAAAGGCCACTGACATCAGTGCAGTCTTTCCACCGGCTTTATTAGCCTTTGTATTGGACTCTTACAGGCTTCAGGAGAATTCCCTTTGCTTTTTGACTAGAATGTACAGCCTATCAGATAAGTCATGAATGTCTCTGCACTATTTTTTGTTTGTTTTGCAAATATTAGTCACTAAAAAAAATGTATTTTGAGAACTGTTAAGCACTCTCTAACAGAAAGGTTCCTCACAACTGTCTTTAGACTTTTCAGCGAACTTTTAGAAATTGAGTAACTCAGGTGACTGCTTTGAAACCTCCCCATTTTGCTGTAGGCTCCTACGCTCACGGGGAGGTTGTGGAAATTAAACGTAACCTGTTGAGGCACCTGCCACAATCAATATTTTCATTTCTAATCCTGCTGCTTCCATGACTTCCATGCTCATGGCTGTTACTGTCTTTTCTCTCAGTCACCACCTCTCTTCCTTGAATGTAGAAACTGTTATATGCCCCTTTGCAGCTGCAAAGAGAAAGCGACTGTAGAAATTAAGCTGCCCAGAAGGTAGGAGGGAGCTTTCTCTACTGACAGGAGGAGTGTTCCTGACAGGCTTAGATTAGATGCTAGATTTTAGGTGGCTAAAATTACCAAATTTGAATTCTGCTGCTGCCCAGACCACTCTATCATCTTGCTGCTTCTTAGAAAAATAAATAAATAAATAGATAGATAGATAAATAAATAAAACACCACCTGGGACATAGGGCATACTTTATGCTCTAGTTAGATTTTGTACAAATCTCTTTGCGACTCGTTGTCTATATGAAAAGCTTTTTTGCTTCCATTCCCATGGAATAGAAAGGATACTGCAAGTGTGATTAACATAAACTGATCACTAGGCTAGCTCCAGTTTGCCTTGTGGAGTTTCCAATAGAAATCTTGATTTTACACCTAAATGTCACATGGAAAAGCTGCATAATGATTAAATAACTGTTTTAAGCTGTTGCTGCACTTTGCATACCTAACTTGTTGCTTAATAAAGTCTTTCTGTTCCTACAGCATCTCACACTGTGTAATATCAGGATCTGAAGTGTGAGATCTGAAGTCTGGTGAAATGTAATATCACTGTCTTCAAAGCCCAAATGTACAAATAACAATTAAATAGCTCTCCCCTGGATAAAAGACTTCAACCACTAACAAATTGCTGTTTAACAGCAGCCACAGACTGGTACATTGCTCCTTCAGGTCACCAAAGTGCCCTCTGAGCCTTGTCACAGGACTCTCTCTCTCACCCAGACGATCACCCCAAGCAGCAGCTGCATGCAGTAGAGCTGATTTTTTTTCTTTCTTTTTTTTCCTCCTCCCCTTAATAAAACTAACTTTCTCTTAATTCACTCTAGAAGCAGATTCATCTTAACAACTGTTTTAAGCATTCTTAGGAGCAGAGCAGGAAAGCACAGCACCCGTCCCTAGGCACTCCCGGCGCTGCAGGCAGCAGCTTACCTCCCCTGCGGGTCCGCAGCAGCCCCTCGGTGCTGGTGAGCAGTGTGGCACCTTCCCTTCTTCCCCTCTTCCCACCGCCAGGTCCCTCCTGCCTCTAAATCCCTTCCCCGCGCGCTGCCTCGTGTTATACCCATCTCGGGCTCCGTCATCTCTCACCATAGCAACCAATAGGAAAGGATGGGCAGGCGTCTTCCAATGATTTGGGAACGTTATCCCTAAAAGCTTTTGCCTGAGAAAAGTGGGTCTCTGAGGCAGAAAAACAAGACAGGCAGTTTTGTTTTCTCTTTGGTTTTGTTTTTCTTTCCTCCCCACCTGCAGCCCCGCAGTGAGAACGCTGCAACCCTGCTCCAGAGCCACTGCCCCCCAGCAGGGTCTGGGGTCAGAGCCACACTGGCACAGGGCATGACATCCAGCTCCTGGCCTTTTGGTAGATTATTATTACCTACTGATAGTTTGTCACTGAAGGGCTTTGTCTTTAATGCTTTTTCTTGCATATTTAAACTGCTGTTTTAAATCAAAGCTAGTTGAGCAGTAGGTTTTCAACCCTGCTGCTGCAGCAGTACACAGTCACTTCTTAATTGTTCTCCAAGCTGTGTGGTAGGAGCAGGAACTGGATTTTCAAAGACCTTGATCCTTGCTAAACTCCTGTGGGATTAAGACAGGCTCTTTGAATGCCCCTGCCTTACAGGAGACTTGGGGATGTCCCATCAGCGAGGTGAGAGGACAGGAGGGAGAGACAGAGTCGGCAGCAGCAGGGTTTGGGGGAGCAGCCCGAGCCTGTGGCCAGGGGGGGACAGATATGGCAGCAGAGCTAGTAAAGAGAGGCTCTCAAGAAATGACGCACTGCTCTCTGAAGCCAAAATGTATTCAAGAGGGAAACTTTACCGAAAGAAATGTTGATTCTGGGTCTGGAGTTATTAGTTCCACATCCTTACTAGAAAGGTGTTTGCAGTGTTTCAAAGATCTTCCAGAATGTATTAATGAGGAAATGATGCAGACTGGATCAGGAGAGGCTGTTAGAAGCCTGGGCTGTACATGTCACCCTTGCTTTTGATTGATGCTTTGCAGTTCTGGGTGTTTTATCTTACAGGTCCTGCTGTATTTTCTTCTGTTTCTGAGTGAGCTGCAGCTGCCAGAGAGCTGAAAACTGGGATTAAGGATGAAAATAATTATGGGTAGGGATGGAAATGGAAGTGCTCCCAGGTGGCTTCCTGCCTTTTATATCACTTGGTCCTCCTTGCAGAAGCAGGGGGAGACTTCTTAGCTGCTCCCGTGCTGTGAGTAAAGTACATCCTTGCCTGGAGGGAGAGAGCAGAGGATACAAACCCTTGCTCGGAAAGGTGGTATACACCACGTGATAGTATTTTCATGGGAGAAGTGCTACCCTACTGCAGCTGGGCTGTTGAGTTTACTGATGTTCACAGTTGCTTCAAAATTAAATTTTGGTTGTTCACAAATAACGTGTTAACAGGAACAAAAGAAACCGAGGAAAACAGGAGTATTTGATTAGGTCAGCAAAGGGTCCTGCTAATCTTTCTCCACTCAGCGATTCACCGCTAGCCCAAAGGGAACCACACCAAAGCTTTCAGTGGTGTTGGCACTGCCTGCTCCCAGTTTACTTGGGGGATGAGCTTGAATTTCTCATTTCCTAGGACAAAAACCCACCAAAACCGTGCCAGTGCTGTAGCACTGGTGTTCCCTACTACCCAAATAACACCTGCTGGTGTCCCCGGCTGTCCCTGCCTGCCATCACTCCCTGCAGCAGGCAATCCATGGGTGTGCTCAAGTGACCGGCAGAAAGTGAGCCATCCTCTGCCATTCAGCCACTTAGAAAATGCAGCAGGTGTTCACGTCTCCTACAAAGAAGCTGTAAAATCACCAGCAACCCACTTCTTACTGCTCATTAACCGCTTCTTAGCTCTGACAATGCTCTAGATGGAGCTTAATTGATGTATTTTCATGAATGCTTCTGTTTTGTCACTGCTGTGCCCAGGGTTGCACCAGAGTCACTGAAGATCACTGCTTCCCCTGGGGGCTGAATTTGCCCATGAGTTTTTAGGAACATGCAGGCAGACGTAACCTGTAGGGCAGTGCATGCTGCTGGCACTTGTATAAATAGTCATGGCGTGCGAGTGGGATGGAGTGGCTCTATTTTCTGCTGCCAGGGCTGCAGCAGTGGCACAAAGGCGTTACGGAGCTGTGCTTGCTGCAGGTGGTGTTGGCAGCGGGGGCTGCTGAGCCCCTCCAACAGACTGCATGTGTTGTGCTGCCTGTCCTGCCATGGCCAGCAGCTCATTGTAAGTAATAGCTCTGTGTGTGTGTGTGAGTAGCAATCGGCAGCCAGTACAGCAAGGCATTATACTGAGGCACAGAATATGCACGCAGTTCATAGTCATTTTTTTTTCTCTAAATCTATTCCTCTTTTGCTAGTTCTTTTTTTTTTTTTTTTCCCAAGGGACTTCTGGCACAAGCAGTATCACCTATTATCACTTTGTCTGATCTATTTTATCAGATAAAATTCTCCCTGCCTTCCCTCAGGTGAGCTCAGACAGGTCTGGGTGATAGCCAACAATGAGCTTGAAGATGTGGAAATGACACTGAGTTCTTGTTTCCCTTCATTTGCCACTCTAGTGTTCAGTGCTCTGGGGCATTCCTAATAACCTCACTAGCTCCCAAAGCAATGTGGGACCTTTCCTACATGCTCCCATGCTTTCCTCTCATGTTCCAAGAGATCTGGGACACTGGGAGCTCTGCCCACTGCTACAAATCCCAACCTGCCTGCACACCCAGCCTCCCGGCTCCCAAACCTGCCTGTTTGGCCCCAAACCAAAGCTGGGGCAAACCTCTTCAGTGTCCTCAGTGGCTGTTGCTCCTGTGAACATCAAAACCTCCCAACAGTCTGTGAGATTGGGGCTTTGCTCCTGCTCTCTGAGGGGGTGGCAGCAGCCACCCAGCACGGGGGAGTGAGCCGTGCTGCACAACCACCTTGTATGTTCAGCTGGTTTCTCTTAAAATACACCCTGGTGTCATTTTTTACATCCTACAGTCTTTTACCCAAGCTGTGTATCTCACCCTTAAATGGAGTTATATTTTAATTGTTCACAAGGTATTATTATTAGATGCAAGCCTGCTGCTGATGCACTGTGTGGCTCTGCGGAGAGCTCAACAAACCTACCTCATCTCACAGACAGGCGGGGATGAATCATCCTGCTCGTCTGCAGCCAGTGCACATCCCAAAACGATCCTCTCCTCATCGAGCTTATTGCTGGGACCCCCACTTGAAGGAAAAGTCAGCTTCAGAGCTGCTCTCCAGCCCCATTATCCCACTGCTAGGCAGGAGGCTGCATGGCAGCACCAGACGCTCGATGCCCGTGCAGCAAAATGTCAGCCCCATTACAGGGAAAATGTGACCAGTTCCTCCACGACCGGGTACTGGTCACGTCCCAGCTCAGGGACCATTGCACGTGCAGAGCACCGTCTCCTAGCTGTGGAGCAGAAAAGGGGCTTCTAGAAGTGAGTACTGATTCATGAGCCTACTGAAATGGGGATATTTATCCCCCCCGGGTCTCTGTTGTCTGCAGGGGCTGTGCTGGGGCTATGGCCGTGACTCTGCATGGGGGTGCCAGCCCTTGGGCACTTGTTGCAGGCTGGGCGTCACCTGGTGGTTAAACAAGCACGCTTCTCAAAACAGAAGCTATTGCTGTTTTCTACTCGTATCAGTGTGTGTATCTTGTGGCTTTGGATCACGCCTTAACAGACAGATTTTTACAGCCTTGGATATCTAAGGATGCAGGTAGAAGCCTAAGCAGGATATTCAAAAGCAGTTCTCCTAACAGGACTTGGCATTGAAGGAGCTCTGAAAGTCGGCTTCTGTCTGCCTAAATCTATTTTAAACTCTGGCCCTTAATTATTCATGAGATGGGAGAGAAAGTTTATGCATGTTGTGAATTAATGCAAAGCAGAACCTACAAGGTAGCCTTTCTATACCTAAAAGTATTGATGCACAGGATAGAGTAGAAGGGTTTTGTTACTTATCTACCAGGGCCAGGAGGTGAAGTTCTGTTTCACAGAATGTAGGGGACTCTCTAACTTTGTCTTCTTTCTGCTAGCTATTTCAGAGAGTGCCTGTGAATCATAGTAGGTGATACATCCCTGGAACAAAGCAACAGGGCTGTAACAAAATGAGGAACAATTAATTAATTGATTAAAGCAACTGCCAAGTCTATGAAAGTGCCATCAGTGCATCAGTCAGCAGAAATTCTGTAACTGCAAGCAAAAGAAAACACTTGCCTGGTACTTAGCAAATGACTCCCCTTTGTAACTTGTTAGGCATTTTGTGTAAGTCCCAAGGAAGTGAGCAAGAAGTGGAGGACGAGCTGGGTGTACGACAGCTGTGGGATGCCAGCTCCCTGCTGCGTGAGGATGCAGCACACCTCCGGCATGCCGTGCTCATGTCAGAAGCACAACCAGCCGTGCACAGCATGCTTGGGATACAATTTAGTTCCAGAATACATGAGCTGGGGGTATCCGTATTTTGCTGGAAGGGGCACTGCACGCCTGAGGCTCCTCAAGCTCATGTTTGGTGCTGTTTACTGAAGCCGTGGTTGTTCCAGATCGCGTGGGGGAGGCTGCAGCCCTTCCCTGCTAGGGCTGAGTCATGGTGCCAGCACTTCTCTTGCAGAGCCCGAGCTGAGCATGCAGTGCCTCAGCTAAAACTCATTTTCTTTTTTTTTTTTTCCTTCTGATCACACCAGTGAATTAATTCCCACTTCTCCTTTCCTTACACCAAATGGATCCAAAAAATGTTCTAATGACCAAAAATTGCAGTAATTCCCTGCTGCTATCGTTCTAACATGGTACTGACAAATTACGCTCCTGGAAATCACCTCCTGTTCTCTGCTGCTAAAAATGTTCTGGGGGCCAGAGTGCCAAGGGTGTTCCCTAGACAAAAGCCAGATTCTTCCCCTTTTTCTCAGTCACGCGTGGATGTCTTAAGTACATGTAGGGTTCACAGGGTGTGGAAAGGATCATTTCTGTGTCTCTTCCCACTGCTCTTAGGCTCAGATGCTGGAATTCCTACTTTTCTTAGTATTTCTTATTTGAAGTGAGTGGCAATAGGAGGGGAAAAAAATCTTTCCTGTTATCTGTGTATAATGCTTTCAATTTTAGCACAGAAGAATTTGAGTTTGAAGAAACAAAAGGCCAGTGAACTGAAATCTTTGACTGGGAATATATGGGAGAGCAAATTACCTGGGAAATGAAAGTGGTGTTGGTTACACAGCATGATAATAAACCTTGTGATGTGACAATTTGTTCAGACTCAAATATATTTGACTGCACGGAAACAAAAGCAATCTCTTCGTGCCGCAAGAAGTCTTACAATAAATTTCTTACAGGGATTTTTATTTCTCCTGCTTTTCTTAAAAATTATTTCAAGTGTTGGAGCCTAATACTAAGATAAGAGAATTACTTACAGGTCCTGTAAATGCTAACTGTCATTGTGCTTCTAACTTCTCAGCCTCTCAACATTGCCTACAGTCACATCTACAGCTCCTACCGCAATTTTGTGGGGCCGCCTCATTTCAAGACGATCTGCAGGCTCCTTGGCTATCAAGGGATCGCAGTGGTCATGGAGGAGCTGTTGAAGATCGTCAAGAGCCTGGTAATTGTGACCCTAACCCTGGCGATGGAGAAACCCTGATGCCTTGAGAGGGTTAGGTCAGGCAGTCAGCCTGGGCTTTGGGCCCTGGTTCAGGGTGTTCAAATCTGTTCGTAGTCTTCCCACTGTCTTGAAGTGCTGACCCAGATCTGGGCGTACTGGTGCGTGCATTTTGCTCTGCTAAAAGCCACCAAGAGGTGATCAAGGGGATGCGGTGCTCGTCCCCACTGCCCCTCAGCACCCCTTGTGCTGCAGCCTGGACACCTCCAAGAGATATGCTGGTGCTCAGCAGTGGCACAAAAGCCTCTGTCTCACCGCTTTTTTGATACCCCTGGGGACCTGCGGGGAGGTAGAGAGCAGGACACAAAACTGATGAAAAAGGCTTTAAGAAAATTGCTGCTGTAGGTGAGTTCTTATGAGTTCAAGCCATATGGCCATTTCCATCAGACACTCAGGTGGCCAGTAGCTCCATCTGCTTTGTAGTTCCCTCGGAAGAGAGATGTGATATCCACAGGGAAACACTCCCTAAGGGTGCTAGCAATACAGAGCACTAACAAGGCAGGAGGGGGTATGCAAAAATGTACAATTTTTCAGGTCACGCTTTTCTACCAAAAAAGCTGCTTTACTGGAGAGAAGACTTTAACTCATTATAAATATTTAAATTCTGTTTTGGCTGCAATAATGTCATTCTGAATGTGTCTAGCAAAGCAATATAGGACTGAAAATCTCCAGCATATATCCAGTTTCTCTACAGTAAAGTACTGTAGCTATTGACGATGTAATTTGTGTCACTTAGTTGAAAGTGCTGTAGCTGGTGTGCGAGATCAGACAGCATTCCGTGCCAAGACAGAGATCTTGCATTTGGCTAAATTGTGTTTAGCGCATAATCCCATATAATGTGTCTACAGGATGCAGGTATATAATTCCAAATGACAGCAAGCTTTTCTAACTAAGAAATATATTTCGCTCTTGTCCGTGTTAGTTCAAAACATCCAATCCGCAGAAACTTGCTCTACGTGCACGTAATTTATTTATTTATTTAAACTCTCAGTATCTAGTGATCATTCATCAGGTGGAAAGAGCGTTTCCTGTGCTGTGGAATTACTCCTCTGGCAGCTCTGGTCAAATGTTCTGTGGGTTAGGAGCATAAGCCCAGCTGGATCCAAGACTGAGCCTTGTTTGGATTTCAGCTGCAAACAACGCAAACACAGCAAGCTGTATTTTGCAGTTCAAAATCCAGACAACCATGATTTATTCTTTGGGAGGAAGCAGTAAAATCTCCGTGTACTTGGGCTGGATTTTCTGTCTGGGTGAAATCCAAACGAAGCAAGCTCTTCTTAGACTCCAGTTCACCGTTTGTTGTCAGACATGGCCCTAGCCACAAGCTGTCCTCTTTAAAACCCGTGCCAGGAGAAGCCATCCTTAGAGTTTAACCTCCCTTTGTCTCTGACAGCTGCAAGGCACCATCCTGCAGTACGTGAAGACTCTGATAGAAGTAATGCCCAAGATTTGCCGCTTGCCAAGACACGAATACGGCTCTCCAGGTGGGTGCCACAGAGAGATGCATAATGCTTTGAGCAAGAGCTCGCCCACGTGTTTGTGCAGCATTAACTCAGGCACCAACCAGTAATTAAACAAGGATTGGCACCTGGGTGCAGCTTCCAGCCCCGGCTCCCTGGGACAAACCTCCAGCTGGTTTGCTGTTGACGCTGGAACATGTATGGAAAACTTTTCCAGGAAATTTCCTGTTAGAAATTTCTCTTCAACACACAGGTGATTCATAAGGGAACATCTGCTGGTAGTTTAACTTTTGTTTTCAGGACTTTTTTAAAGCTTTTGTTACTGTGGGGTCACTTTCATTTATTTTTTTTCAAAAGCTCTGCTTAGTTGCTGTGAAGATTTTTTTGCAGCATGGCTGCAGTCTGTAGTTGATCCGGGTGGGGAACTCTTATACATGAACCAGCACAAGGACAGACATTACAGCCTGGAATCTCTTTTTTCCTCTGATTAGGAAATGCAAGGCCTTCATGTGAATTACTCCTTATTTCCCAAGGGTTAGTGAAAGCAGGATGAGACCCTGCATGCTAGCTCTCCCCAGCATTGATCTGTCTATCCATTTAGCAGTCACGGCTTGCAGTTCATGATGTAGGACACACCGGGCACTGACTGTCCTTTAATCCAAGTCACTGGAGGAGGCTTTGGCTCTCACTTTTCTGACTGTCCTTCCTTGTCTTTTAAGGCATCCTGGAGTTTTTCCACCACCAGCTGAAGGACATCATTGAGTACGCAGAGCTGAAGACTGATGTGTTCCAGAGCCTCAGAGAAGTGGGCAATGCCATTCTCTTCTGCCTCCTTATTGAGCAGGCTTTGGTAAGGCAAAACCCCCTGCACCAACAGACTGTACTTGAATTTGCCAGCTCAAGAGTATTGGTTCTCTAACAGAAGAGTTTGGGAAAATTACCAGCTTTTTGTGTGCTCAGGGTCTCTCTAGGGCTGTGTTACTGGGATCCATGGGGATGATTTGCATTGGTGCTGTGTCACTGACATCTGGGATTGCTCAAGGAGAATCTGAATACTGGAAGATCTAGATTTAATTCTTGGACCCAAAGCTACCCCATGTTTGTCCTTCTGAGAAATAAAAACAACTGGGGCTTATTTCTAGATTGTAAGCTCCTTGGGGCAGGGATTGTTACTATATATATTTATATATTATATATATGTATACACATATATACATACTTATACAGTGAGGAGCAGATTTGAGCCCTTTACTTTTTTGGGGTGCCAGTGCAAAGGAAAAACTGATTGGTCCTAATGATGTTAAGGATAAAGCAATCCAACAGGAAGGAAATCTCAGAGCGGATGATCCTGTGATATTTCCTATGACTTAATCCTCACCAAAACTTAGCTAGAGTGATAACCTGATATTTCCCCTTGCCCAAGTGTCTTACACCTGCAAAAGACTCTCAGCCTCTTAGCACCTTTCTGACTTGGTTGAGCTGGTGTGGGATAAAGGCTGGGACTGAATGCATGTCAGAGCCAACTGAGGAGTGTTGAACAGGTTTGCATTATCATGCATACGTCAGAATGGTATTGACAGAGTTTTATCAGGTCTTAAGGATTCTTTTTAGAAAGGGTTCTCTAGCGCAAAACGGGATTTCCAAGCAAAGCCATACATTTCCGTTCAGAGTGAAACCAGAAGAAAGTTCAAAGATTCCAAGTTTATTCAACCATAGAATACCAGGAAAACTGAGAATCTCTGCATATCCTCAAAAAGGATATGTCTGCCCTTGCCCTCGCATTTTAAGCCCAGCTATAGAGCCTTCTAGTTGCTAATACGGTGCCTCACACACATTCAGAGAGCAGCAGTTGTGTAAGGTTAAGAAAACCAGAGAGAGAGATATCACCTAGCAGCTTGGTTTTATTTAATTGAATGACCAGGGTTGCCAACAGTATCCTGGCAGTTTCTATCCCTTTTGTGGCTTTGTCATTGCTCTTGGCTGTTCTGTGTTGAATTTTATGCTAGATGTACTACATTTGCCTTTTATGTCCCATCTTCCAAATTGATATTTAAGGGACATGTGATGGTTTCTTCTAGCAATGTTTCATTTGAGTGCAAAAACATTCCTCCTGTTTTTGCCAGTTCCAGGAGCTGTACATTGGCAATATAATGGCATTTTAGAATAGCATAAAATAAGGGACACAGTGAGAATTTGGGGGTCCTTTTAGGAAGGCTGCCCATCAAATTCCACATCTGCCCACCTTCCGTGCCAGCAAAGTCCTCGCCCTCTCTAATCCTCGTTTTTTCCACATGGAAATTGATTCAGAATATAAAGCAGTTTTGCATACAGCAGGCACTGGTTCTTGCTTGCTGGAGGGTTGTCAGATGCTTGGAGACACTGTGCAACGAGATCTTTCCTCTAATGGAGCCCCTGTGCTGGAGGCACAATTGCTTTTACGGTGCAGTTATCTTCATAGCTGTCAGCCTAATCTAAGGCTGGTGGTATTTGCTGGCAGAGACTGCTCTAGGGAAGATTAGCAGTCTGCTCTGCTCTATACCCTTTTTACTGTTTAAATTTGAGGGATGAGGTGTTGCTTGGGACTAAATTTCTAAGAGGAATTTTTACTCTCAGGTAATGGGCCTTGGGGAGAAAATCTCCCATGACTAATTTTAGGACAGATATTAGGTGAATGCAGGCTGCATTCACCAGAAAATACTCTCTTTATCAGAGGGAAAGAGCAGTGAAAGAACATTCATCTAGGGAGGAAGAGCGCTTTGCAAACAGAGTAACAAAGGCGATACGCACACTCTGGTAGCACCAACACCTCTATGCCCAAGGAGGGACCCCGTGCTGTTCCTCTCCCTCCAGCACTGTCACAGACTGCACTCGCACAAACACGCTCCCATGCCAGCATCCATGACGCCAGTACAGCCTCCTGCAGCTCCATGCCACTCTGTCCCCTCCCTCTGGGCTGGAAGATGGGGTACCCACCCGCGCATCCCAAGCAGACCCAGCTGAGTCATTCCATCTGGCCCTGAAAATCTTTGCTGCTCTGTCATGACCTCCTCTCGAGTGTGTCTAAATCTCTATGGTAAGCTCAGAACTGAAAGCATGTCCTAGAACTAGAGTTTCACAGGAGCAAACTAATGCCGTGTCGTGACGCAATGCCTCTGTGTCGAACAGCTTTGGTTTTCCTTGCTGCTGTTTCCCATTGCAGACTCGTATACGATGTATTGTCAGCCATCGCTCCTCAGTCTCCACCTTCCTACTTCCAGGTTTCTCCTCCTTGTGCATCTATGTTTGGGATTATTTTTTCTCTAGTGCATTGGCATGCATCCTCTCAGGTGGCATCTCATGATGTTATTGCTCTCTGGACTTCTGTACTATTCTCCCCAGGGCCTGTACCACTGGGATTTTGGTTGGATAGCACTGGCTGTGAACACCATACAAACAAACAAACAATTTCAGCCAATATATTACATACCTATTTACAATGGAGCCATGCATTAGTGTATTTTACATGTACACATCCTAGAATAACTAAGCCAAAGGGTAATTCCTACCTGGGCATACTCAGTAAAAACAACAGTTACAACAAGGGGTAAGATAAAACAGATCTCTATGGCCTTTATCCCCCCTTACTTGCAATATTAGTAAGTGGACCAGAAAACAAAATGAGGCTCTGGCCTTGCATAGGCATAAGGTAAATTGAGTTATAAAAAGTTCCTAGCTTAATCTGAGAGCTGTTTCTTCCAGTTTTAGTTCATTTAGATTCAAACTATTGGATTTATTAGTGAGCTGGGTTGGATTTGACTAGGTGCTGTAGATGTGATTGGGTTGTTGAATTGTTGCCCAGACCCCTGAGCCATACAATCACCCCCTATAGGTGTTTTTTTAACTTACTGTATCTTTCTTTCTTCCTGCCTCAGTCCCAGGAAGAAGTTTGTGATTTGCTGCATGCTGCTCCCTTCCAAAATATTTTGCCCAGGGTCTACATCAAAGGTAAGAAGCTCAGAGGGCAGCAGTGGACAGACTCAAAGATCTCTGTCAAGAGCCCTTTCTCTCCCATTTCTGCCGAGGATCAGTTCTGGCCCTGCTTCCCCCTCTAAGCATATCTATTTAGATAGTGGATACAGCCAAAAGTCAGGTGGAAACAAATGCCAACAGTGCATTTTCTGTAGCCTAGTTACAGACTGAAACCTTTGTCAGTTTGGGGGTTCCTTTCAACTTCTAAAGCCATTTTGCAGCCTCTTTGGAGAATGACAGCATGAAATGTCCATCTCAACAGGAGTGATCAGTAACAGGGACATGCTTTTGGACATGTGTGATTAAGCTGCTGCTGAGACTGCGATCGCACATCCCGCCCTTCTCTGCATCACTGGTCCCCTCATTTGCTGTTGGTTTGGCTCATTGATCCAAAGTCTCGTTGGATGGTTGCTGGGGGGCAGCTCTGAGCAAACTCGGCGGAAATTGCGGGTCTCCACTTCCTCCTCTCATTTCACTGTTTGCTGCTCGCTTGACAGAAGGAGAACGCTTGGAGGTGCGCATGAAGCGTCTCGAAGCCAAGTATGCCCCACTTCACCTGGTTCCCTTAATAGAGAGGCTGGGCACTCCGCAGGTAAGGATTTCATTGAAAGGGATGGCTGTTGAAAATTCATAGCAGTCCCCACGTGGCCTGTTTGGCCTTGGGAAAGTGATCCTTTACTTATTTATTTATTCCAAAATGCCAATCGGACAAGAAAATCAGAATCCTTGCCCTAGCGGACACATCAAAGGGAAATTTGTGAGCAGGTCCAGAGGTGGTGCGTTGCTGCCTCCGGTCTCGAGTGCTGGCAGGGAGCTGTAACGCAAGAGTGTGAGAAGCCAGCTCTGAATATGGACAGCTTTGAAACCCTCTTTCCTCTCCGTTTTTAAAAAGATGGAGAATTGTTGGGATGGTTCATGGGGAAACATTGCAGGGCTGTCCCTGGCTTAATCAATTGCTGTCACTTTTGGGGATCCCATTTTAGGACTGCCTTGTGGTATATTTTTAAGCTCATCCCTGTCAAGGAATACATCTGAGAATGGTTTCCCTCCTAGCACGTGCTTAGAGCTTCGGCACATGCTTAAAATTACAGCTCCATTTAAGTGTTGTCTTGAGGTGGGGTCTTAGCTTGAAAAAAAATAATCTATGTTGTGCAAAAATTGAGTACTGCTGAAATTATCCCAGTGGATTGATCAATGTACTGAGCATGATTTGAGTCCCACTGATACCAGTAGCCAAAATTCCACTGCCCAGTTAGTGGAGTTAATAGGATAAAAGTCATTGTGTTAAATAAATCAACACCCTTTTTCTGTAATCTTCTGCTGAAGGAATGGAACAAATGCTCAGTTGTATGAGGTGACGGATCAAAGGCAGGCAGAAAGTTACTAATTTTGTCTCATTTTTATAATGGATCAAGGATATTTAGAACTTTGCTTCATTGAAAATCATATGAAACAAAGAAACCGGCCGGATAACTGAGAGCTTTGTCTTACTTTATAGACAGTTCTCGCACTTCCCCATTGGCTTCCTTTCAAAGGAGACACTCGAGAAAAAGAATTCACCTCTGTGTTTTTGTGTCTTTGTGTTGGTCTTTCTCTCTCTCCTTCTTTCCATGCAAAACCATCATTGAACTCTGCTATTAGAGTCCACTTGTTGCTTCTCCTCGCCATAGTTATGATGATGAAAACAAAGGGTATTTCATGTCCCGCTAAGAATTAATTTTTCCGTAAACCATTCCCACATTCACCACACGGGTACAGTTGAGTACCAGAACTTTTTGAGCTCAGGCGTAAATGAACACAAGAATGACTTTCTGTAGGTGCCTCCATAGCTTCTAGCTTGCTCCTGGAAATGCAGTTTTGGACACAGGCCATACAGGGTTTTTCCTGCAGAATGCATAAGTGTCTTAGAGCAATTGTCCAGAATCTGAGCAGAAGTTGGCTGCTGCCAAAGGTGTCCCTCTGCACATAATTACCTGCTGTGAAGGGTCTGAGCCAAATGCTGCAAGTTAGTGGGGATCTTTCCCAGCAGTCTTGTAGCTTTGGGTACGGCTCTGGCAAGTTTGCAATTAACAAACTGTAGAAGGGGTATGGCATAACTGAGTCTGTGCAACGACAGGAAAACTGTCAGTGAGTACGTGGTAAATATTCTGCACTGGAAATCCATAAGTATCTGTTTGATAGGTGATTCATAAAGAACCAGGGGGGTCACAGTGGTTAGTTAAAGGAATTCATCTCCCTTTTAATGCTGAGTAGATATTTGGCAAGGGATTTTCAAAAGTGCTTCGTCAATTAATTTTTTCATTGGAAGTAATGGGAATCTTTCTCTTTTGAAGACACAAGGGAATAGCTGAGCTAGCACAGTGGCATCCCTTGACAGTTTATCCTCAGATCACCCTTCCTCTCTTTATCGTAGAAGTCAGTGAAACCCCAGGCAGATTTAGCAAAAGACCAATAGCTGTCCAGCTGCCTTCTCCACGTTAAATATCTACCAAATGAGAGTAGTGCTATGTCAAAGACTGGTCTTAGGGAGGTGAATTTTAGAACCAAATTCTGCCTGCAAGTGTGAGTGGTATCACTTTTTTTTTTTTTTTTTGAAAACTAGATACATCCTTTCCTAGATGGTCATTTCTGAAGAAAGCTTACTAAGATCATTGGGCTAGTTCTTTCAAAAATATCTGTTTTATCACTGCACCTTAGCAAACAGTAATGCTAACATTTAATTTACATGTGAACTGGCTTTACTTCTGTTGTGTCCCCATTTTGCCGTCACAGACTACTGTGTGCAGACACTAATGTTTATCTATTATTAGAGTTTGCAGCAGGTGAGGAGAAAAAGTGTAAGTACAGCCTTTAGCTATAAAAACATACCGGATGAAATAAATCCTTACTTGCTAAGAAAACACGTGCCGTGAAACTCAGGTGATAATTATTCCTGAGTTTAACAAATCTAGAGATCCCAGACTCAGTCTGTCCTCTGTAGAGCAATACAGTGTTCCCCTGATATTTGCCAGTAGTTAAATATTAATTGCTCCAAGGTTCCCGGAACGTCCTTGGAATTGTGGCAAAAGCAGGAATTGTAGCACTTTCAATAGCTACCAAACTAAAAATGCTTTAGGTTAATACCAGCATAAACCAATAGTCAGGAAAAAGAATATATGCACTTTCAGATTTTATTCTTTTTTAGTGCAGAAGAAAGAATACCCACATAAACTGAGCAAAATTCATGTTCTTGATGTCTAGCTGGGACATATGCCTGTGCTTTTTACCTGAGCCTCCATTGTGATTCTGGTCAGGATAACTGATTTTTTATAGGCATTAGGCAGATTGCTGAAAATGGAGCAAATGCTTAAAAACTACCTGAAGCTCCAGGAAGTGTTCTAGGATAGGCGGGGGGTCGCTAAGTGTCACGCTTGCTCTGCATGCTGCCGCCAAAGCAGTGAAATAGGTAAAAGGCTCTGCCCGCACAGACAGAGCCCCGTGGCTGTCACCCATCCAACGGGGTGAGCTGGAGCCTCCTACCTCCACAGCCACTGGCACGACTCTGACAGCACTTGGCTGTTCTGTTTCCCATGGTATTTTTGGCTGCACTGCAAGAAGTCAGTAATGGCATGTGGGGCAGCAAAGAGGACATCAGGGCAGTCAGAAAACACCACGCTCCATCCAGTGGAGCCATTCTGGATTTGTTTGTGGAAATTTGAGTGGAGACATCACAGAAATTCTATGCATGTGGAAAGCTTCACAGCTGGAAAAAAATGATTATTTGACTTTCTTATAAACCACAGGTTTTCCAGTATTAAGGTTCCAGTGGCTTCTCATCTTCCTCAGAGCTTTTCAACCTTAACTACATAGGAACTCAAGGAAGTTGTAGCCTATCTGTGTTTTAGAGATGATGGTAATGCCCTGGGAAGGAAAATGTCTGTGTTCTCTCCTGTTTCATTTTCATAATCTGCAAAAATCATGAAATTAAGCCTGGCAACATCGAGCAGTGCTCATGTAACAGAACAGCATGCTAGCAGAATTAGGGATCGGTATTTCTGATCAGAGTTTGGCCTTCAGCTTTTGCTTCCTGATGCGTAGTTATTCCAAAGATACTCAGCTTGCTGAAATATAATTGAGCACAATAGTAAGTCATCTTCTGTTTGAGGGTTGAGCCACTTCTGATGGGGAGTGGCAGAGGAGCAACCATCAGAGGTAAGGGTGGATCTTGCACGGGATATGCCAGGGAGACGAGGAATCGTTAAGTCCAGCAGGAGGGTTCATCTGTATTACATTGTCACTTGTTTCTTTGGTTCGCCTCCTTCTCAGCAAATAGCTATCGCCCGGGAAGGTGACTTGCTGACGAAGGAGCGGCTGTGCTGCGGGTTATCCATGTTCGAGGTGATCCTGACGCGAATTAGGAGCTACCTGCAGGACCCGATCTGGCGCGGACCCCCCCCGACGAACGGGGTCATGCATGTGGACGAATGCGTGGAGTTTCACCGCCTCTGGAGCGCGATGCAGTTTGTGTACTGCATCCCCGTGGGCACGAATGAGTTCACTGCAGAGTGAGTGTCCAAGGCTCTGCCCTTAGCACCGCTCATGAGGTAGTGGGGTGAGACAGCCCCTGGGATGCCCTCAGCTGCAGCAGTTGCCTCAGCCAGCAGAGATGTAGAGGGAGAACATGGGGACCTGAGGACAGGACTTGGTTGTGCGTAGACATAAAGAGATGCCCAAAAAGCTTCCTGTCTGAACAGATGGGGAGAAGAAGAACAATACAAAGTGACATGCCCAAGGTAACATGGAGAAGAAAATGGGTAGATGGGTACAACCCAAGTCAGAGGCAAGGTCCTCATCCATTGTGCTAGGTGAAGCACCATGCACTGGTCCTGATGTAATTCTGCAGGTCTCCCTGAGTTTTTCTCTAGGTGTACACCCACTTTCCAGGGATAGGACTGAATCTGATTTTCCCCCACCAAGGAAAGTTCCTGATATCATGGTAGGACAGCTCTTACCTAACTCTATCCTGTCCTCCCTCCAGGCAGTGCTTTGGAGATGGTCTGAACTGGGCAGGTTGCTCGATCATTGTTCTCCTTGGACAACAACGGCGCTTTGACCTCTTTGACTTCTGCTACCACCTGCTGAAGGTGCAGAGGCAGGATGGGAAGGATGAAATCATAAAAAACGTGGTAAGTTGAAGGGTAAGGTCCCAAAAGACCTGAACCAGCACACCTCTCTCTCTCTTTTTTCTGCCTTGCCTGGTGTTAACCTTATTGAAACTGGATACACTTGAAATCAGATTTCCATCTGCAGTCTCAGCAGAGAGGCCAAGGTTTTAATTGGCTTGATAATCAAATCTTTTTTTCTCCCAAAGCTTTTACCTTCTTCCTGGGGTTGGAAAGCTGGAGCAGAGAAGCTGGTATTTCCAGCAACCAGCCTTTGATCTCAGTGGCTTTATCAATAAGCAGTTGGGAGTCCTAACTCTAGGTCGGTTAACACAGGACCACTCACTGACCTTGTTAATTCTCTCTTGAGTCATCGAACCCTATAATGAAGTGAGTCACCGGTCCCTGGGAGGTGCTAAGTGGAACTGTAACACGTGTTATAGCTGCTTTGCTTTAGCAGAGGTTTCTTAGCAGCAGGACAGAGGTACCAATACTTCTGGCTGGTCAGATGACATGAAATTCTCTTCACTGACTGTTTTTCTTCCTCGCCGTCCCTCCAGCCCTTGAAAAAGATGGCCGACAGGATCAGGAAGTATCAGATCCTGAACAACGAGATTTTTGCCATCCTGAACAAGTACATGAAGTCGGTGGAAACAGACAGTTCCACGGTGGAGCACGTGCGCTGCTTCCAGCCCCCCATCCACCAGTCACTGGCCACCACCTGCTAGTGTGGACACTACCCCCGTGCGCGTTGGGAAGGGAGAAGAGACTGAGCCCAGAACAACTGGGAGGATGAACTTGACGGCATGCGACCTGGCAACAAAGCAAGACTGGGTATGCCTACGACACAAGGACGCATCTTCCCATCTGGCCCTGTTGAGTGCATGTTCTTCTGTACCATCCCTGTGACCCGTTTTACTTGTAGCTTTCAGACTTGGGGGCGGGTGGGAGCGGGCGGGCAAAATGTGCTTTTCTTCCATGAAGTGGTCTGTTTTTCCCTGTGATTCGTCCAGTCTAACCCAAAACTCTGAAGCCATATTGCAGCCCCAGAGGTGGGGCTCCTGTCGGAAGAGCTGCGTGTTTCCGCAGTGCTGGGAGCCCGCTCCCACCACAGAAGCAATAGGGCAAATCAACCCCACCTGTGACATGTGCCACCAGCCATGGGGCAGGAAGGTCTGAAGACAAACCCTGACTTGCTCTTTTGGGGAAAGAGGGGATGAAGGCAGGATTTTACCCGTGGCAGCAGCCTGAGGACCAAGGATCGGCACAGAGGGGCTGGGCCTGGCCAGCCTTGGTTTGCTTCATGCCTCAGGCTGGGGCTAGCTGTGTGCTCTCTGTCGAGTTGTTGGCCTGTCTAGCATCTGCTAAAGGGAGCTTTGGCAGTCAGGCTTCACAACAGTGATGAAATAGCTGTCAAATAACTCCTTGGCACTTCAGAAAGCTGGAGGAAATTGAAAACGGCCTGGCTTTCTCACTGCTATGGGACATCCACTTATTTTAATTCAAAGGTTCTCCCCTGAAGACACATCTTCCATAAAGTAAACAAGGACCATGGAAGAGATTGCATTCATGTGAATATGCTTTTGTCCATGCTAATTTGGGTAAAAACAGTCACTGATTCTGACAGCAGGCAGCTGTAGTTACCTCAAACATACGTGATCTTTGATTCAGCTGAGGATGAGAGCTAGAATGTGTATCACAGAATGGCTTGGGTTGGAAGGGACCTTAAAGATCATCTAATTTCAACTCCTCTGCCATGGGCGGGGACACCTCCCACCAGACCAGGTTGCTCAAAGCCCCATCCAGCCTGACCTTGAACACCTCCAGGAATGGGGCATCCACAGCTTATCTGGGCAGCGATTCCGGTGCCTCACCACCCTCTGAGTGAAGAATTTCCTCCTAACATCTAGTCTAAATCTCCCCTCTTTTAGTTTAAAACCATCCCCCTCTTGTTCTATCATTATCTGCCCAAGTAAAATTTGTGTATGCTCTGGAATCCTATTTCCCCTTGTTTTAGACAAATTCCTAGTCATCAAATATCTTTCTTGAGGGAATGGTGTGTATCAGCAAGGCTTAGTGAGCTTCCCATCACTCAAAAATGACAGAAACAGTATTTTCCAGACTCAGAAGCATTCTGAGGGAACACTGAAGTCTGTTTCCTTTTCCAACTCAGCTCGTCTAATAGCCCTGGAGTTATCAGATGTTGGGGAAAAAAAAATCAGTAGGAACTTCAAGGAAGAATTTCAGAACTCATGGTTTTTCCCTGCTCCCCCCATAGAAGCAATACAAAACCTTGTGCTTGAAGCTAACAGAGATCAAACCACATGCTCCAGGAGAAGATAATGATAGCATCACCACTGGCAATATTTTTTTCTCAGCTTAAACCAGATCACAGCAGATATTTGCTTTTACAATATACAGATGTTATAATATATTCTTTTTATGCATCTCATCATGCCATGTAAACTGAATGCTACTACAGATGTTAAAAAGGCAGAGTCTGGGCATGCATTCTCTCAGAGGAAACATACTATTAATTAGTAGAAATGTCCCACATGGAATATTTTGTCTTAGGAAATAACAGCCAGCCCTGCATTATTAGCAAGACGAGACCTTGCTGTGTGGGATGAATTTGTTCTCCCAGACACTCTCCTATTTCCTTGCTAATCAACAAATAACCCACACATGCAAAGTGCTGGACATTTTCACACCTTGAGTCTCCTTTAATAGTTGAAATAAACACTTAAACTGCTGGGAGGAACTAGCGCGGCACAGTGATCTGAAAGTAAAATGAAATCTCAGGAAGTCTGGCTGAAACCTTTAAGTGGTGGGGAAGGACCAGCCTCGGAAGGTGAGTTGTTTCCCTCACATTGTAAGGAAGAGCAGCAAAAGAGCAATAAGGACCTGGGACTCTTGCTCTCTATTTACTTTCTCTACTAAGGATGTTAGTTCTGGTTTTTCATTGTGTTCCAACACTTCTACACTGCTGAAACTACTGGAGTGTGTCTACAGCTATATATGTATATTTAAAGGAGGAAGAGAATCAAGCACTTTATTTTTTTGTGGAGAACAGGATACAAGCAAGACAGATCCAATCACAATCCTATTTTTCATCACCTAAATAGCAAATGCTTGTTGTTTTGGTATGAAAGTGTTTCTGAAAAGGTGGCACAGGTCTCTGGCTCTCAGAGCCATCTCTGAGCACAGCACAAAGTGAATGTCCTACTATGTCTGACGTGTTACAGGATGTTGGAGGCTTGGTAGAAAACAGCACGAGCAAGAATACGGAAGGATGAACTGTACCACACTGCCCAGTCTCAAATAGCTAGACAAAATAGGATATTGTAAGTGGAATATAAACATCTGCTTTCATCTGTTCAGGTTTGGAGTGAGTCATGAGATTTTTACCTAAACATCTCTCTTTACATTCTTCTGCTGTAGCTTTGGCTTGATAATTCTCTGAAAACCTGCAAAACACAGTTGTGTACTTGAACAAACAGGTGGATGAATAGACAGGTGGGTCTATTTTTTGCCTTCAGATTTGCTGGCAGAGTGGAACCCCTTCAGATTCTGAGGGGTGAAATGTTTTGAGCAAAACATCCAAAGTGCATGAACAAAATGTGAAATACTTTTGGCTGTAGAGTGGATGCAGCCGTTTTTGCCTTGTTGTTCAAGGAGTATGAGATCAGCTAGGGATAATCTTACGGTCTTCATTTCTGAGACTGAATGTTACTGTCCTTTTGTTATCTGAAGGATTCAACTAGTCTTTAGTTTCAGTTTTCTAATCCTCCTTGATTGTATTTGAGAGGTTCAGGCTTAGGTCTTCAAAAAACTCAGTGAAGTGTAATTTTTCCCCCTTTTATTTTTTAAACAGCATAATTGTTGGTGGAAATAGGGAGCAAATTTCTGACAGCAGGGCTAAATAATAACGGATTGTCAAAAGATCAGGCATATTCTCCACACTTGATTTTTTTTTTTTTTTTGGGCCAGGTTTGTATGTCTTCCTTGCAGATGTACTCTTATCCTCTAGTTTGCAGCCTTTCATGATCTGCAGACCTCTTATTTTTTCCTAGGAAAATGTGGACCCCTCCATGGATATTTTAAGTCAACTGACTACGGGCTCACTTTTGTTAACCTACATTCTCCTGATTACTCTGAAATAGTTGCAGACTTTGGGGTTTAACAACCGCCAGTTAGAACGTCTACTTCAAAGACAAGTTGTTGACTCGATATAGAAATTAGAGGGGGGCAAGGATGTTTTGCATAATGAATGAAGTCAGACTCGATTGTAAAGTTCCCTCCAGCTTTACCATTATGAAATGTGACTGACTATTGGCAGTGCAGATGCCTTTCTTGGATGACGTTACACTTGACTTTCAATGATACAATAGAAAGGGGAAGCAAACTAGTTCAAACTCAGCACTTCAGTGGTTTTCCTTTTAAACTGTGACAGCACTTATTAGCATTGAACAAAATGTTAGTCTTTTTTTTCCTCCAGCATTACTCCAGTCAATAGGTTCATGTGTGTTTGAGAATAAAAGAAAAAAAGAGTTGAAGGTGTAAAAAAAAAAGGAAAATATTCTCAAAAGCTCTTGTCAAATGTACCATATTTGTATGAAAAGCTGCTTGAGTTATTTTGTACAATGAGTTTTATTTATGGTGAGGTATATTTACGCTCGTGATCTGATACAGTGTTAAATTTTTGATCCATATTTGCTATGCAGCTGAAGATATTTTGTTTTTGTATTATTTTTTGCTGTTGTTCTAAAATTCAGCTAACAGGAGCTTCCATCTCCATTAGAAATGCTTCTGCAAGAGTAAAGCATCTGGTACGTAGTGATATGTCCCGTAACACAGCAACCAACAGTGTGTACAACAAATGTGGGATGACTTTTGTGATGAAGAGAAATAAAAATTGGGCTCATTCATGAAATGGGCAAACTTTACCTCGTGGTGTCATTGCCATTTATAGCAGTTATTCAAGGAAAGCCTCTGATTGCACCTGGCAAAAAGAGAAAGCTAGGATGGATGATGGTAGCATTTTGTTGCTAAAAATGTCAAGTTTGCCTATGAGAAAGTTGATGATTTGAGGAAAACATACTTCTTCCACAAAATTTAATTTGTAAACTTTTTTTTTTGGTGGGGGGATATATATAATTAATAGCTTTGTTTTGAGTAGATCCTGTCAAATACTAAACGGAGGAGCTCATTTCCTCTCACTTCCACAGCCTTACCATCTCAACAGGGGACTTTGTATCCCAGGAGGCAATCCTTGCTATTTTTTTTTTCCACATTTCCATTTGAAGCCATTCTTCACATTGTATTAGAAGCATCCAAGGAGTGGTTCTGTAGTGCAGAAGGAGCAGTGGGGACAGAGGGGAAAAGACCTTTTGAGAGTTGAGCGGGCAGGGTGAAACAACTGATGGGGCTCTGTAGCAGCAGGAGTGCCTGCGCTCCATCAGCTCCAGGCAAAACGCTGTAACTGATGTTCCCTTTCATAGCTTCTTCCCAAGGTTTCCTCAGGGGAACTGCTTCCTAGCTTAACAGAACTGAAAATGCAATGATTCTTCATGTAAAACTGGAAGTGAACGTCACACCATGACCAGGCAGCTCTGTTGATCTTTCTGATGTGTTCAAGGGGCACACGATGTGCCTGAAGCTGTGTGTAACACGCTGCCATGGAGATTATTTGCCTGCTGGTTGCAAGTTGCCCAATGTTTACTAATTTCAAAGTTGTTCTGCAGTGGAGAACGGCAGAGAGGAGGGCAGGACGTTCTTCCTGACAGCTTCTGATACTAGGCAAGTTCTTTCTTCCATCAGATTTTTGTTGTTTTGTTTAAACTCGATAGCTGCTGTCTCATGGGCACCCCAGTGCTAACGCCAGCCCTAAGAGGTGCTGAGCGCTCACAGGCTGCACAGCCTCACCTGGAGCCAGATGCACCCCTTGCATTGAGCATCAAGCTGCAAGAGCCTGAATTTTGGACAACAAACCTTGGGGACCAGTATCAAGAACACAGGCCCATATTTTTCTTCCTCACATTCCTAAATAAATGTCCTCAAATTAATAGTGCTCTGCTATTGAGAAGAACAGTTCGTTAATGATTGTTTCCTGATTTCAGAAGTGTAACAAAATGACCCTTTCTGTAACCTCTTCTGCAAGCCAGCAGTGCCCTTCACATCTAGTTTTGCTTCATTGAGAGTTTTGATGCAAACTGGCAGGTAAGAGGGCTGCAAACACACGATCTGCTGGCTGCACGCCACACCACCTCACAGCACCCACTGCTGGGATCCCCCCATGGCCCACAGAACATCCCACAGAACATCCACCTCTCTGTCACCAACCCTCCACTCCTGTTCTGCCAGCGTATGGGGCCTCAGAGACCTGTATCACTGATCTGATGTGGATAAAAAATAACCCCGCAAGTGAGGCAGGCTGTGTTTTCTGGCATTATGAACCCACATCACTCAGCTTTTGTACAGCACAGAGCCATAGGTATTTGCACTGGCACAAGGGGTCAGCACAAAAAGGGTGCAGACCCATCATGGGAGGGACGGGTTTGGGAACTCTCCAAGCTGGCATTGTCATTTAAAGTCCTGCAGCATGAAATGACAGCCTCAGCCTGCTGCAGACACTGTTACCTTGAGATAACCTGAATTAAAAGCTGTCTGCTCAACAAAGTCCAGTCTTTCAAGCCTTGAGCATCCTTTCATGTTGCTGCACTGCAATCATCTGAACACCAGGCAATTCCCTTAGCCCCTACACAATCAGGTCACTGTCAGAAAGAGAAGGATTTACCCTCTCTTTGAAGCAGTGAACTGTTCCTTGGGGCCCTCGAACTATACAAGGCCAGAATATTGCAGCCCTGTTCTGAAAGTTTCCACAGGAACTTGGCCTAGCCAAATCCAAGGGCAAAAGTTTCCATCACCTGTTAGCAGGATACCTCCACCATAAAATGTAGCACAGGGGAATTGATACCCAGTATTTTTCCATCTTTTTTTTTTTTTCCTCCAAGCCAGAAGAGATGAGCAGAGAAGAGCAGGGGAAAGAAAAGCCTTTTGATGTTGCTAAAGATATTATTTGCATGCAAAGTTCCCTTGCTATATCCCCTGGATTCCAGTCAAGTTTTTTTAGCCTGGAAACCAGTATTTCAGGAGGAACTGCATTGTTAGGAGATGAGCCACTATGGAAGACTCCCTGATTTCTGATGAGTTGAGCCTTATTTTTAAGGAAACATCTGATGCGAGTATCAACCAGTGAGGTCATAGCTTGGAGATGAATTCCCTTAATTACAGCCTTGCCATTAAAATGAGGATGTGAACCAATAACAGAGGCACTGGTTGCACCCCAGCTTTATTACTATCAGTCTGAACTTGCCCTTGACTAAGTGTAGCAGGCAATTCCATGCCAATCCTGCCCAGCTTTGAAATCCCATATTGCCATATAGAGCCTTGCTAAATCCATCAAATGCAACTCCTTTGACTTAGTGATTTTATATACCACACCCCCACAGACCCTGCTCTGTGAGAGAAAGGTATGACACACATCCCATGGCTGATTGCAGGATGGAGTGAAACTTCTCCCACGGTGGGGACAGCTACACACGCTCCTTCCCTGATGTCTAATAGCATGAGCCCATGCTGTGGCATCCCCTCCTTTTGGGACCTCTTGACTGTCACATCTTCTCGTCCTCCAGAGCTCAGAAAAGTTTCTGTTTGAGTTCTTGCCCCTTATCAAATACCTTTGGGGTCAAAGACACACACATGTGGTCACATATTAGCCCAGCTCCCTTAGGAAACCAGGCTACCAAAGGAAGGTAAAGCTGTGACCCAAAGTGCCTTTTGCTTTCTGCTGTGCTGCAGTCATTTATGAGGTCGCACCATTCCCAAAAGATTAGTTTAAGCTCATAGCCCTGCCATAAAAATATGTTCCTTCCCTAACTCATCTAAAGCTCTGTGCATAGTGAGGAGGTCTCCTCTGCGCAGGTATCAACAACACTCACCCACAGAGGCTTGGGAATCATTTTGGCCACACCTTAACTGGCATAACTAAAGCACCATGGGGACTCCCAAGCCCTGGGGACACTGGGCAAGGTCCAGCCAAGGGCAGAGACCCACAGCGCAGAGCAGAGCAGCACGCAGGGGAACACGGGACATGGACAGTGCTCATCCCACTCAGCCATCACCTCCATTTCTGCAATCAGCCTCACATTTACACACTGCATGAATGGCTCACAACCAGCATCAGCAGGCAAATTTACAAATAAAGGCCAAACCCTGCCACCACCTATCTAGCTCAGGGTGCCTTTCACCTGCATAATAAATAACAGCAGCAGAAGTTGCTTTCAAATCACTGATTAATCAACATACATTCGATTTCCTACATCAGAAATCATTGCCAGGCCATTTGGATTGATTATCAGGTGCTCCTGTGATGAGGGGCAGGACATGGGATTTGGCCAGTACAATCTTTCTCAGTTACCCTCAGGTTTGTGGCTGATGAACTGACCCAATTAAAATGAAATGACTCACAAAATGCTGCAACATTTGCTGGGGAAAATGGTTGTACAGAGATACAATCAGGTGCTGAGTGAAGGATCCACATGGTGCTAGCAATGCTGCAGCTTGATGGTCTGAGAGCAATTTCTTAGTAACGTGCAGATAATGCATTTTATAGTGAAAAAATGCAAATTTTCAAGCATTAAATATTGCAGATCTTACATTTTATTGCCTCATGAAAGGTACAGCGTCTACCCAAAAATGCAGGCTTGCTGAAGGAAACCTAAGCAGCTTCTATTGGTTTCACTTATCACTACTGACCTACAGCAAAATCTGGCGATTGGATCCTGCTGCAGTGAAAGGGCTTTCGTATCAGCAGTAGGTTTGTGTACACACGGTCACTGTGCACAAATACGGGGAGGACGTCAGCAGAGGAGGGTGAAGATGAAGGTAAAGCACATTGGAGTGCAACAGCCTCTGAAATGTTCGCATTATTATGCAAATATTATCAGCAGGAGCAGGGACAGGAAGCTGATGAAGTTAAACTGCCAATGGCATAGCCACGAAGTGATGTAAAATGAGTTCAAGTGATGGAGGAGCTCACACATGCGGATGGACCACCCCAGGAGTACAGCAGGAGAGCCCCTACCCATCCCAGCAGGGCTAAAGCTGATGCTCTCAGGGCTGGGATTCAGCACAGAGGCAGCAAAGCCCTAAATCACAGCCACTGCTGGTAAAATTGTGCCCTGCCCTCGTGGCGCTCAGCACCTCACAGCACAAGAGTGCCCTTGCTGCTGCACGCTCGCCTTCTGTTGGTGTTTGTTTTTCAGATGTGCCTTTGCCGGCAGCCTGGCCTTTTCTTTGACTCGAAGGTCAGATGAGGGAAATCCGCCCTGACCTCCAGCACAGAGCATGGCTTCGCAGTCAGCACATGATGCGGGGAACCCTGCACCTGCCACAGAACCTCCATTAGGATACATCCATCTTCCTTACCCTGTGATGTTTCTCAGCCCCCTTAACCTTGCCCTTCAGTCCTAAAAACTACTGAACCCAGCCACAGTAGTAAATAGGAAACAATACACACTGAAGCTTGAAGCAACAGGACGCTTTCTGAAAAGTTTCCTTGCTACCCTGATACCTCCTGTGACAGCCTTAATAAGAACAGCTGTGTTCAGAAGCTTGAACAACACTCAGGATTTAATTTCTCCTGCCTACTTTTGTTTTCCCACTCTCAGCACACACAGAGCACCCACAGCACCCCAAAACAGGGTCCCCCTCCACCCTCTCCCTATCCCGGGCACCCGAGGGAACAGCTCCGGGGCAGAGCCGGCTCCCTCCCGAGCCGCACCGGGCTGGGGTGCGAGGTTTTTAGGGGCGGTGGCTTGCATGGGAATAGGCTCCCGGAGCTGTGAGCCTGCCCCGTGCCGGAGGAGGAGCCGGCTCGGGGTGCCCGGGGATGCCGAGAGCCCTGCGGAGGGCAGGACGGAGGAGATGGAGCGGCTGGGGGCGAACGGCAGCTGCAGCAACGGTGGGTGCACCCCGGGGCGCGGGGGGAGACCCGGGGGCTGAGCCTGCTGCGGGCTCACCCCGGCTTCGAGGTTCGCTTTTGGGGTTGGGTATTTTTATTTTTAAGGGGCAGGGAGAGTTCTGCGTAGGACGGAGGAAAGCCCCTTCATTTAGAAGGAGCGCAGAGCCCAGGCTGCGAGCACCGCGCAGCAGCGTGCCAGCCGCCCAGCAGCTGCATTTGAGTCTTTTTCCTTACAGGGTGCCTAATCCGGGAGGTAACGAACCCCATCCCACGGCCCTGTGCCCTTTAGCACGCCAGAGATTTCCACCCAGCTGAGGCAGAATTGCCCCCGTGTTTCCCAAGGAAGTTGTTCCACAATGAAGGTGGTTTTTCCATTAGAAAAGTAACTCTGTTAGGGAAGCTAATTCTAAGTCTTTAGAAACTAATTTCTAACTTTCCTTTGGAAAAAAAAAGTTTGGAGCCAAATCCTGAGCTCTGTGCGCAGGGGACAGGGCTGGGGGCTGCAAAAGATTTGAGGCACTTTGTTGGGTAAGGAAGAGGTGGGACCCCTACTCGGGGAGCACTGTCAGCAGTTCAGCCGTGGCACAGCCCCATCTGCCCAGAGAGATCCTTGCTCTGCAACCCCAGCACGTGTTGAGGCAGAAGATGAGTCTTTTAGTAGAAAGAAACTTTTCCTGACACTACCTAGCTGCTTTACTCCAGAAGACCACAGTCACACCACCTTTACTACACTCAGTTAAGACTGCAGGAGGGAGATGTGCTGGGTGTGGTAGGAACATGAGGGTAGGAGGAAGCTCAGCAATTTTCCCACCCACACAGCCACACACCTCAGCTGGGGACAGGTTCGGTGCTTTTGGTGTGGACAGAGAACTGTGCCTGCTTTCAGCCCCCCCCAACTCCAGCAGGACTTGGTGTCCTTCACAAGCACGCAGCTACGCCGTAAGTGGAATAAAGCCACGGCAAAATAAAGCAATGCAGAGAAGAAACTTCAGTCCAGGATGAGCCTGTTGTCCTCATACAAGCAATCACGTGGCTCTGCTCAGTACACAGAGCCAGGACAAATTTGCAGTTGCAAAATGCTGGCAGTGCTCCATGTTAAACTCAAAGCACTAAGCTGCAGGCAAGCTGGCAGATGCAGGGTTAGGTGACCAGGAAGCACCAAAGCCTTTGGATCAACAAGGCTGGGTGCTGGTAAGCTGAATGCTGCCATTTCCTTGGGAGATTATAGAGGCATCCAAAGTTTGAGCCGGAGGTGTCAAGAAGCTGGGTATGTGCAGTTACAGTGACAACATGGCAGTCCCAGGAATAAGAGGCAAGCTTGAGGGTCACATCAGTAATTCTGTCTTATCTCCATGGTCCCACAGGGTCTCTGCTCACCCTTTCGTGCCTTTCCCACCACATTGTGTGCCAGGTGATCAGTGGTGCTGATCCTGCTGGCTCAGTCCATGACAATGGGACTTTGGATACCTCCTGGGTAGCTCGTCTGGAAAGCAATTATGGATTCTACATCGGCTTGGGCCTGGCTGTCTTCTCCAGCTTCCTCATCGGAAGCAGCGTCATCCTCAAGAAGAAGGGGCTGCTACGGCTGGTGGAGAAGGGAGGCACCAGGGCAGGTAAGGCTTTTGTGGGGGCCAGGGAGGGGAGGTCTGGCTGCTCCCAGAACTGCACACATTGTCCAAAGCCCAGCACTCAGAAGGTGACACCTCTGGGTACGCGCACTAGCCTTTTATGAGCAGTGTAAACATGACTTCTGTGAATGTATTTTTGTGCATGGGACCCGGAGACCAGTGCTGTGCTGCAGCTGAGGAGCCACTTCATAAAGCCTCATGTTAGAAGGGCTCGGCTACAAGCAGCATTCCCTGCCTTGCACCACAGACAGCAAGATGCACACATTGTGCACCCCTCAGAAGAGCAATACATGCCCACTGCTGCTCTTACATGGAAAAATGTGGGACCAGGACAAAGCAGACAGTTGAAAGCTCTTTGAAATGGTTTTTGCACAATGCTGCAAATCACCACCATACTGGAGCAAAACAGCACAGCTTCATGACCCCACTCTTGCTCTTATTGATGCACTAGGAGGCTTTGCCACCAAGTCACTGAGACAAGAATGCATCCCCACATGCTTTAATTGTATTAGCAGGAGCCATTTATTCATGCAGGACTACATGCCTGCAATTTGTGTAAGCCTTGCTTGTGGTTTTCAGAAGCGATACATCTGAGGTATGTTGCTCAGCACGTTGGCTGATAACTTTCTTCTAGCACCAAGGTCTTGGGGTGAGGTGTGTGTTTGTATGCATATGCATGGATGGGGAATGGTGGAGGAGCACTGCCTACAGCTGAATTGCACTGTGGAGTTGGACACAACCCATAAGCTTTGCAAACATTTGCTCTAGCAGCAGCGTAAATCCTACCTGGCAGGTGACCTACTTACATAACTACAAAATAATGATTAAAATACTACCGCTTCCCAGTCCTGGTCCGGGAGCAGCTCTTAAGTCATTTTTACAAAGGAAGCCAATATCACTGTCTCCACATGGGGACACAAATGCATGAAAAGGTAGATGACCATACATTCAACCGACAGGCAAGCAAAGCCACCAGTAGCACCTAAGCCACAGTCCAGTCTCAAGTCCGCTCCCATCCCCATCCCACACATTAAGCCATCCACATGTAAATGCCAAAATCACATGGGTTTGATTTTCAGCATTGTATTCACACAATGAAATATCAGTGCTGTTTCAGTTCTGCCAAGTTTCCCTCTTCTCCCTCCCCACATCAACTTCTCACACAAGAGCCAAGCTAGTAAAATGGAGCAAACCTCCCCCCCTATTTTTCAAAATATTTTACCAGGAATTGATGACAAAAATCACAGCCAACAAAGAATTCTCCAGAAAAAAAAAAAAAAAAAAAAAAACAAAAAAACAAAAAACAGCAGTTTCTAAGGAATACCAAAACAATGTTTGAACTCCAGCATCTGTGAACTTAAGAAACCAGAGGATGAATTCTAGCAAAAAAAAAAAAAAATTCTGCATATCTCAAGCTTTTCTTATCCATGCCTTCATCCTCCATTTCACTTTCTTTTCTCTTATCTCAGTCCTAGTACTTCAGCCCCGCTGAGTGCATCCCATTTCTCCAATGGGGGGGTCAAACAGTGCTGTTACTGACACTCCTGTAAGGCTGGACTTAGCAAGCACATGGGCTCTCTGACCCAGTAAAGAGTTCACAATGTTAACAGGCTCAGGCTCTTACCATATAACATAACTTGTAGCTTAAGACAACAGCTGGGTTAGTTCCAACATAATATGACCATTTTATGACCATTTTTTCCTCATTTATACGCATGTTTTCCTTCATTGAGGTACAACAATGCCAGGAATCATTTGTCATCAGAAACAGTCACAAAGCAACAACTCCACATAAGACAACCTTGGAATTTCTGACAGTTTGGGCTGAAGCCCTACGACACAACACAACGCGCCAAAAAAGCAGAGCCCTTGTAGGACAGAATGCCCGGAGCCTTTACCACAATAATGCAACAACATGAACTACCACAACCTCAGACAACACAACCAGCCAGCTCTCTCCTTTTATCTTTCACATAGCCATAACCTTGACTTGAGCTTGATTTAGAAAAAACTCATTGCCTTACCTTAGTACCCATGTGCAGGACTCCACAGCGACCCAGTGGGGTGCAAGGTGCAGCACAGCAGCTTCCCTGGGGAACAGCCTTTGGGTGGGGGGCACCCAGTGTGGAGCAGCCCCCTCTGTCCTTCATTCCTCTGCTCCAGGATCCCTTCTCCCAGGGAATGGGGTGGGCAGGTCAGTGGGACATCCAATGTGAAGCACAGCGAGCCCACAGAACTTGAGCTAGGGCCTTCATTACTGGGTCAGGGCGCAGGGTCATCACGATGAACCAGTGAAGATGACCACTGCTGCCAGGGCTGAAGGGCAGCTGCTGCACCCCAAGCTGATAACCTCTGTTGCTTTGGACCAATGGATACAACTCCCTTTGCCACACAGGATTAAACAGCTGCTTTTATTGTATTGGCATCATCCAGCCCCAAGCATCACTTTCTGTTCATCCCTTTACCCAGCATAACTTTCATGCAGGATGGCATGTCTGCAGCTTCTGTCCTTCCAGGACATTTTTTTAGTCACACTTCTTGTAACTTATTCTCTCCAGAGGACCATTTGTCACCTCTTGCTCTGAAGAACATTATCGTTAATTTCTGCATATCTGTGTGCTTCGCTTCCCCAGGAGATGGAGGCCACGGCTACCTGAAGGACTGGCTCTGGTGGGCTGGCCTGTTAACCAGTAAGTAGAAGCTGTTTTCCTGGGTTTGCAGCTTTTCCAGGGTCTGTCCCTGTGCACGAGGTGTGGAAGGAGTCCAGCATCTGGCGGCACGAGGCCTTATTGCTGATATTCCCCTGGGCCTCTTAAGGCAAGCAGAGGCAGCAGGCCTCACACTATTTCTGTCACCATCCACCAGCCTTGCAGGAGGGCTGCAGTAGGATTTGTTAGCTCAGCTTTACCTCATCAAAAGCATGAAAAGCCAGATTTTAATAAGGCAGCTGATTGGTATGGCTGTGTACCATGCACAGGGCAAATATCTCCTGTGGGTGCCTCAGGTCACCAGGAAAGGTTGTTGCTGCAGCATAGGGGAGATAATGAGGCATTGGTAGCAGCTCCCTTCATAAGGAAAGCTTGTTTTCCTTTAGAACAAGCCTTAAAGCCTTCACACACTGTAACGTTAGAGTATTCCTCCAAACCTGAGTCAGAGCTGTGCAGAGAGCAGTAGTCTCACAAGAAGGTTCTTCAGAGCAGTCTTCCTTAGCTCTCACCCCAGCAGCAGTTCAAGAAGCCCCCCAGGCCACAGCTTCCAATCCAGAGAACAAGGACAGCTCTACCAAAGGGTACCCCTACCCCTTGAGGGGACATTTATAGGTGGAGCAGCCTGTGCCCTCCCAGCTCCCAGGGCTGCCCACCCACTCGCTACAGCCCCTGATGGGCTCTAGCTGTGTGGCTGGGTTTGGGGCCTTAATGAGCTGACTGGGATTAGCTGTGACTTGGCCCAGCCCTGGCACCATCACCCCAGCCCTTCTGCTTGCATCACTTGCACCAGGGATGTTTTCACCACCATCTGACCCTGTTCAGAAGCTGCAAGAAGCACCCTCGTAAAACCCCCTCTCTAGCAGACCTCTTGCTAGTCTGCAAGCCCTCAAGAGAAAGCACAAAAAGTATATTGTAATTCACTGGTGTTTGTTTTTCTTGTGTTTGTTTAGTGGGTGGAGGGGAAGCTGCCAACTTTGCCGCCTATGCCTTTGCTCCTGCGACTATTGTCACGCCTCTGGGAGCCCTGAGCGTGCTCATAAGGTGATTTATGTGTCCATGGCCTGCAGCTGGACATCTTTTATTTGCCTGCTTGTCTTTTAAGACAGGATGACTTGAAATAGTGCTAATATGGTTTATTCTGCCTAAAGGAAAGAACGTCTTGGTGTTTTCAAAAAAATACAGTAACGGTTGCTGTCCTTTGGGGGGATCATTCAGAAAACAATGAATTAAGTAGCATGCCCTTGAGATATTGCATGTGGCTGTGATTAGCAGCTGCACACAATTCCATGCAAAATTGTTGTAACTATCAGTGTTACTTCTTTCATTATCCTAGCTCTTTAGCCAGTAAAAATATACATCTCTCCCTCTCTCTATATATTTTCTTGTCATGAAAAGAACTAAAAATCTGAAAGAGTCAAAAATATTAAGCTTGGTTTTTACTGTATTTCTATGTTTGCCTTCTATTTAGTGGGCTTTTAAGGTGCTCTGATATTGTGTCTTTAAAATTTTGCCTGTTGCTAAAATGGCTCCAAGTACTGAAGGTCATATGGAAGGACTGTTACTGTAAAATGCATGAGCAGATTGAGACTTAGGACTGCTGTGGTATCTTGTCCTGGAGTGTTTTACTTTTATACAAAACAGCTAGATATTTTTTTGCAGACATATTGAGAACCACATTATGTTCAAGTTTCTCTGGACTTAATATTTCTGATATCAAGTTAAAATTAACATAGCTCTTTTGTGGTTATTTTTTTTCTCTCTATTGCAATGCTCCTTGAATTCACTTCTTTGGCCTCTAAAGACTTCACAATGCCCAAAAGTTCACAAGTCAATCTGGAACCCCCGAAAATCTCTCTGAGAACGTGCTAACACATTAAGTATTTTTTCACCTTGCTGATACGTGAGCCATAATCTGCAGAGCTGCATCTCTGCAAGTCCAGATGCAATGTGAATATGTGTTAATATATTGCAATCTAACAAAATTGTTACAAATCGGTGTCCTTGTATCATGTCTTTTACGTTATTTTAGCTGTAAGGACTTTAAAGCACCATCAGACCTTGTTTTTCTGTTCGTGCAGTGCCATCCTGTCGTCATATTTGCTTGGAGAGCGGCTCAACCTGCTGGGAAAGCTGGGCTGCATGCTGAGCCTTGTGGGGAGCACCATGATGGTGATACATGCTCCAGAAGATGAGGAGGTCACCACTCTGGATGAAATGTTGTCTAAGCTGAAAGAGCCAGGTATGTAGGAGGTTGTATTTTCTTTCTCAGGGTTTGACAGTAAGTACTGCTCAGGCACCCATGCCTACTACCCAGATTTGAGTTGTTGTTTCTTTTCCCCATTCAGGTTTCCTTGCTTATGCTGCAATCCTCTTGGCTGTGTGCTTCCTCCTGATCTTCTACCTCGCACCCCGCTATGGCCAGAGCAACATCCTCATCTACCTCACCATCTGCTCCGTGATCGGTGCCTTCTCCGTGTCCTCAGTCAAGGGCCTGGGTATTGCCATCAAGGGCTTCTTTGCTGACCAGCCTGTGCTGCAGCACCCACTGACATGGATCTTGGTCATCACACTGGTAGCGTCTATCACTACCCAAATTAACTACCTCAATAAGTCTCTAGACATTTTTAACACCTCACTGGTGTTTCCCATCTACTATGTGCTATTCACCACCATCGTCATCACAACTTCCATCATCCTCTTTAAGGAATGGGTCGCCATGACCGTAGTGGACATCATTGGGACAGTTTGTGGCTTCCTCACCATCATTTTGGGAGTTTTTTTACTCCATGCCTTCAAAGACATGGATGTCAGTTTAGGGACTCTGCCACAGATCCTCCAGAACGAGCAGCAGGCACCAGTCACCCGAGATGACAAGAACATCTTGATAGAGGTGGACAACTCCAGCATCGCTCCAGAGGATAAACCTAAAGTATTCATGATTTATACCTAGCACTTTGTATTCAAGTGTTTGAAGGTTGGGTGAAAACTGCTCTGACTGGGTTGATGTCAGTATTCCAGACGCTGTTGAGCAATTTAAAAAAGGAACAGCAAAGGCTAAAACCAGCAGTGTCTTATCCATGGTTTGGCAGAGTCAAGCCAAGTCTTTCAGTGGGTTTTAGACAGCATCTTTGTCATGGGGCATGCTTAATTGTCACCAGGCTTTAATATGCACAGCCATTGAAAATGAAAATCTTCTTGAAATCAGATGCTCCAGGGACAAAGCCCCTCTTCGATGCCCCTTCCCATCTCTTATTGTTGGCAGGGCTAATGCTTGCTCTGCACTCCTTCCCCTGGGTGGAGATACCATTGATATGTTTATTTCCAGACCCTGATTAATTCACTGATTAGTGTTTTTCTGTTTGTTTGCTTTTTTCCTTTCTAGACACTCGCATGAACTCTAAAATACACACCAGTATCTCAAACGGAGGTGAAAGAAAAGGACTGAAGGATGTACTCCTGCTATTCAGATTCTGCTCATCCATGTTTAATTATTTACTCTGCAAATATGAATTCAGAATAGTGATAAAATATGGTGAATTTTGGAATAAGTGTTCACTGGCAGGACCTAAGCCATAAAGTGTTTATGCAGGCATATGGAAGAGAAATCTTTTTACACTTTTGTTTTTGGTGAGGTGCAGGAGTTTCCCTGCAGCACAGTGTTAATTAGTTTTATGTGTTGTGGTTTGTTCTGATTTTTTTCCCCCTTAGGAACCGTAGTGCCTAGGCTGTGTTGATGCTGTTGGTGAAGCTACAGAGTCTGATCTAGACCTCACCTGAGTGAGGGACAGCCCCTGCTCAGGCTGGAGAGCTCTGACAGGTAAACCCCATGTCAGGAGAACACCTTCAGGATTTTTTGGGGGTCAATGAAAAATATTTTCAGCCTGAAAGATCAAACAGGTGTAAATTTTAAGGTTGTTTTTCTTAACAAATGTCTTAACCTTGGAGAACTCCCCCCAGCTCTTTGAGAGGTGGTATTTACTGTTGCTTTTCAGCTTTCCTATTACCTGTCCTACTATAATTTAAGCTGAAAAGTTGTTTTTGTTTAGAGGGAAATCTGAGCTGCATGTTAAAAGCCAAACAAGCCTAGGTGGGTGATACTCTGCAGAGCTGTCAAGTTGCAGTTTATCCTAGATTGGTCCCATCCACCCCCTCCATCTCTATGGATCTGATTTAAATGTTATATGAACTCCTGCTCTCAGGTCATTTTTCGACCTCCCACCCCCTTGTATTTGCATTGGTGGTGGGGATGAAGGGATGGAAGAAATAACATTTTGAGCTTGGAGGAGGAAAAGGGAAAAAAAATACTGCATTTAAAAGTTTCTCCTATTTTGCTGCTAGGTCCCATAGAACAGGGAGACTGGAGCCCATTTTCTCACAGCAGATCCTAAATCGGGAGCGGAAAAGCCTAATCCAGCTGTGCTGGGTTTACACAGTCTGGAGGATGCTGCTGACCTCGTTTTAGCCAATCTGGATGTTACTAAAGAAACGTGACTTGCGGTTAGAGGTGGGAGGAGGATACAAGCTCTTATTTTAATAACATTTCAGTACTTTTTTTTGTTTGTTTGTTTTTTGAAGGTGTAAAGGGAAATAAAGACTTTTTCAAAAACCCTTGAAGGTGGATATGAGAGATTAATGATTTCGCTGGTTTTACTGGTACAGCCCCAAAGGATGAACAAACTAAAGGAAAGCCGAACAAAGCATAGAGCAACTAGGGCAGAGTAAGCCAGCAGCGCCCTCCTTCGGTCACAAAAAATAAGCCAAGTAATTCTCTCCAGCTTTAATTTTGGCATCCTAATTGGCGCAATGCTTTATTTTAGAAATAGACTGCAAATAGGACTCATTGCTCTCAGTGCCTAGAAATACATTTTAGGAATATTATTCCTCCAGAAATCCTACCATCTCTGGACAAAAGCCACATTTTAAATGAAGGACTGAACCGATGTTAAAAAAACTCACATAGTAACAGAACATTTGTTAATGACAACTGACAAATTTATTAAAAACCAGGCAAAAGGCACAATGAATTGCATTCTTCAAGTATTTGCATAGATGCACAGAGAGCATTATTGTAAACCTTTACTGTGTGAACATAAGAGAAAGTGAGATGTATTTTTGTACATGTTCTTCCAAGTAACATGGCATTTAAAAAAAAAAAATCATATTTTAGCATCTTTATTCCTCCTACAGTTCCCCTATTATTGTTCATTCAACTGGCACACACGTGAAAATTTGAAAGGACTTAAAAAAAAAAACCTTTTAGAGATTTTAGGATATTCCAGTAATAAGTTTTCCATCAGGGTTTGGGCATCTCTAGATGTTCTCCGAGCTTTGTATATACGAGGACGTTTCTTACAAGCTTGACCCCATGCTCACATGGAATGCAGTAAAAATATTCTTACTGATTTTTGGTGGTCATTTGATAAAGATCAGGGGCTGTAGCAGAAATATACTGTTGTCTGCAGTTAAAAAATACAGTTCTGGCGGAATCTGTACTAACTACAGCAGACACTGTGTGCACCCAGCTTACTGCAGATAAGACAGCTGGGTCTCCACCTGTGAGCAGTAAACAACAAATCTGGGGGTTTGAATATAGCTTGTTTACATGTAAAATAACCCAACTATAGAAAAAGACAATATAAAGATTAGAAAGGTAAAGCCTTTCACCTGACAGCCATTATTTCAGAGAGGAGTAATTTAGGTTGGTTTCTTTTGTGGGCATACAGAAGGCAAGAAAAAGTCCAAAATGATCAAGATAAGGAATAATCAACCGGAAATTCAAGATACACCCTGTATACTGTTTCCTTGTGAAGAAAGAGGTAGTAAAGTTGTGAAAAATGGTGTGGTTTCAGTCATCCTACAGATACACTGCTAAAAATAACTTAATGAGTGCTCAAGGCTTTGTCTGTTGCTGTTGGTTCTCCCTCTTCCCTCCATCCCATCAGCAGAGCTTTGGTAAACAGAACCATCAGAACAACATTTCTTTTTCTTTAAGCCAATAATACAATTTCTCACATGTGCAGCAGCAAGCACACTGTTTGAAGAGTTGTCCATAACAAAATCACACACAGCACCATATTATTATAACCATAGCTCCAGAACTCATTGTGTTCTCCTAGGAAATAACTTAAAGGAAAAAGAGGGAAAAAAAAAAAAAAAAAAAGAAAAAGTAAAAAAGAAAAAATGGCATAACCAAAGGTCTTAATTTAAAACCCTGAGGAAGAAAACGTACAAAAGCCCAAACAATTAGGAGAAAAAAACAAATTCAGAAGGGAGGGTCCTCAGAGTTGGAACCATCAGCTGCTTAAAGTGCACATGGACAGCTCTCTCCATCTGAGTCCTTGAGAAAAATCCATGGAGTAAATAAGCTGTGCTAAAAAAGCACCATGTGTCATATTAATATTTCTGCTGTCTTACCAACATTCCTGGGCAACATTAAGGTAGATTTCTCACTGGTACGGGAGCAGACAGCCTGTGCTGAATTATTGCTCAGCACAGACCAAAATCCTGAAAAGACACATGCAAAAGTGTCTACTGATTATCAGTGGTACCGCATGGTGGAGAGGAGGTTTCAGCACTGCTTTTGCTGTGCTTCCTTCTGGCCATTTGCTCCATGTCTTGGCTGGAGTGTGTCCCTGTCGTACCTTGGTTGTGTCCCAATGACATGGATGAGAGTGCATGAGCCACACTGCTGATGCTGTCAGGTCCTACAGCACCAAGACAAGATAAGCAAGTGCTGGAGGACAGACAGGCCGCGAAGCCCTTGCTGAAGATGGTTTTATGGGGAAATAATTAATCCACTCTATTAAAGCTAACCAGATTCCACAGTGACTCACAAATGATTTTAACCAGGAATATTCCCATAGTTTGCTCTCTGTTGTGGCCCAGTTTGCCAGCCACTGTAAACTGAATAAATTGAAGAAAGTTATCAACAGCTGCCTCCTGGTCTCCCAAGAGGCAATGGTTTCTCTATAGCACCAACATATGCTTCTGCAGCTGCTTGGATGGGCTGAGAAAGCAAACAGGGCTTGCTCTTACATGAAAACCCATCGGGGCCATCACCTGCACTGCCTGAAAACACTTAAATAACTGTTAAAACCACCTGAAGCCCACATCACCCTATCCCTGCATTGGATATTGCACAATAATATATAAATACCGTATAAACAAGTCATCCCTATATGGAGAAGGATATTAGCAGATATGGGTTCAGCTTGGCGTGTACCAGCTCAGTTTCTGGGCACACTCCTGCCAAGCCTGACTGCAGCTTGTTGAGTCACATAGGAAACAGATGAAACCGAGGGAGAGGAACTGAGAAATCATCTGTGGCCCTTGATTGTGTTTTTGTTTTGTTTTTTGGGTGACGAAGGCCATCCAGTCCCTTGTGAAGGCTAGAGTCAGCTGGGAACAGACTGGTTCATGGGTGCACACGGAAGCCCGACTGTCCCACTCTCAAGAAGTTTCCTGCTCCAGCTGTCCCGACACTGGTATTCTGGATGAGACAGAAAATAGGAGAAAGAGAGGGGTGAGCACTGATGAAAGAGAAAAGGCTTTCCTGAGCTGCTGCTACAGCAGGCTGGGGAAGGCTGTCCCCATTCAACACTGCACATTCACCCTAATGGGTCACAGGAAACTATGCTGCTCTCTGCCCATAGCACAATGATGTTCATGCAGGATTTGTCACTTTAACAGCCAGCCTCAAGTATGGTTCAGGCTGGAGGCTGAACCTATGGTGTGTGGAGTGGAGGTGTTTTGTCTTAAGGGGTCCAGATTGCTAGAGCTGAACTCAGCAGCACAAAGTGCCTTATTAATTGTTCTTATTAAGGACAATTTTGGTAAACGTTCCTCAGAGAAAGCATATCAGAGTGGCTGGAGAGTGTTCCTGACCCTTAGAGGGTCCTCAAGCCTTGTCTGGGCCTTCCTGTGTTGCTGCTCTTCGTTTTGCGTCACACCTTGACTCCCTCTGCTCAGCCCTACTCGCATGAAAACTTTATCTGAGGAAGTGCCCAGCGATGTGGAGAACTGAATCGGTTGTTCCAGAATGTGGCATGGCTGCTTATAGTGCCTGCACCGAGCAGTTCTTGGAGCCTGACCCCTTTTAGGATCAGTCACTTTTGCTGCAGGATTTAGGATCAGGCATATGGTTTGATGCAATAAATGCTTCACATGTACTAAGTGAAAACAGAGGCCTCTGCAACAAAGCCATGCAACACAACAGCCTTTCCACTGCCACCCGCTGGGGCTGTGCAGAGGTGTTTTACAGCATGAGAGCGAGGTTACTCCCCCAACAGTCAGACCACATCCTGTCAGTGAGGGCTTGTGGCCTTGTCGCCACGCTCAGTGCCCACCTGCCCCGCAGGCTGCAGCTGTCCTGGTGTCCTGGGGCGGGCAGGAGGCAGCGGGAGGGCAGGGCTGTCCCCAGGCCTTCCTCTGGTTCTGTTCGGGACTGGGTTGGCTGGCAAAGCTCTTTGGGGTGGCTGCGGCCTAGAAACGTCCTACACAAGAAAGAAACAGTTTTGAGTTGTCAGCCCAGAGAGACATCCGACCTGAAAGCAGAAAGAATGCTTGTATTCACTTCATGGGGCCTGAGCTTCTGAGCATGGCCACAGGTCCTTCGGACCTCTTGGGTTTTTAATTTTTGAGAAGTCAGAGACATAAGGCTGGGTACACTGCTGCCCAGCTTGAGGTTTCTGCTTTGGAGTTAGCACAGTGATAGTACAATCTAATGGCTGCATGGTGCAAAGCAGAAGAAACCTTATAGACCAGGCAGGAGGCCCCATCACACCTCAGCCCACAGCATCTCTGCATGAGACAAAGGACTGATGGAAAAACCACGATTACCTCCTGGCATGCAAAGACCTCTCTCTCTCCGACACAGGGAGGGTGTACAGGGGCTGCTGCTATTGCTTATAATATTTGTGCAGGGGATTAGTGGTTTTCAATCTGTAGCTTTTCAACTATCAAGTTTCAATGAAGACCAGATGGTTTTAGGCTGCCGGGCAGCTGGCTTCTAACCAAGCACAACCAAACAGGATGACATGGTTACCTTGCTTTGCCTCCTAAATGAAGCTGTGGGCTGGAAGCACATTATGTTATAGCTACTAAGGGATCCAAAAGTTTTCAGCCTTGCATTTTCCATGCAATTGGGAAAACTATATTCTAGAGCCTTTAAATTACACACATTATTGATGCCTCTGAAGTTGGAAGTGAGTCTCACGTGCATACATTCACTACACGATAGTGAACCTCACATAGGATGTACGGGCATGGCCATACAATGACTGTAAACCCTGCGCACAAATGTTTGCCCATACACAATCATACTCTCAGACCTCCTACATTGAGTTATTATTTTGTTTGTTCACACAGCTGTCCCTAATAGGATACTCTGAGCATTATATTTTCCATTTGTCTAATGAATTTCAGCATAAAGCATGCCCCTGGGGAGAAGTTAGCCACACGAGAGCTAACTGACTGTTGTTGCTTAGTTTCTGTGCTAAGTCACTAGCTTACAGGTGTTGATTTAATAAACACAGCTGCGTTCAAACTTGGAGGGCACCCAAAAACCCTGCAATCTCCTTAGACTATGTATAAACGCAATGTTTGGTGGCTGCATCGGCTGATGTCTGGGGATTAACTGCTCTCCAAGAACCTTGCCCTATGACTGCAGGAGGGAGAAAGCAGGCTAAACACCACTGAGAGCTGGGTCCAAAGAGCTCATATTGGGAGTGCAAGTAAGCAAATCTGGCAGATGCTGCAAATGTCTAGGAAGGACACAGACACTAGCAAACAGTGAAATTGATGACTTCCTCTCTATATCTTCTAGATCTTGTGGCTCTTCTCCAACCCAGAAATGGCAAGGTTGCTTTTGGAAATCCTAGGACAAATGTCCTGTCTAGTAGGTCTGACATATAAAGAGACTGGATGTGTTGGAGAGGGAACACAATGGAGACTGTGGGGAACTTGTCAACAAGCAGCTGGGAAGGATACCTATTCCTTATTGATTAGAGTCAGCTTCCTGCTTTTGTTTTAGTTTTCTTTCCTGCTGAAGTGCCGGCTGTTCATAGGAACAATGGAGCTAGAAACAAATCCCATTCAGTAAAATATTTTGGTTTTGTTTTCCTCTATATCCTTTGGAGAGACTGCCTGAGCCAGCCTCCTGCTTTCCCCTACAACTGAGGCCTTTCTTTCTCTTCTGGGCCTAACAAAATAAAGCTAGTTGGGGAATATTTTGGTAAAATGGATTAAAGTCAGTCTGAGTGATTTGCAATTTTTTCACAAGCATGTGGGATCTTTATTAAGCTTAGAACAAAACCACCAGCAAGAGAAGTAAATAAGTACCCCATAGCCTTAAAACCCTCAAAGTAACTTGTGGTTAGGATGCTCCCATAAGACAGGGTCAGCCTGGGTAAAGTCTTACATTTCCTATGCAACATACTAATGGTCCCATTTTTGTTCGTCATCTGAATAAAAAATAATTTGCTCCATGTATTCTTTGTGAAACAAAATATGTTTCACAATGCTGATACTGACAAAAGGGCTTTCAAAGAATTGTAAACACTTTAAAAGCCAGAGTTTATGGTAACTTAAGACAAAGAAACATCTTTGAACAGCCCAAGGCTCCAAATATGCATTTGATCTGCAGATTAAAAAATATTTAGATGACCTTGGTAAAGGGAATACCACCTCGTGATCCAGGTTATCTGACTTCAGCTCCAGCTCAGAGGTATCTGGGGACCTGAACTAGTAATTGTGTGTGCTAACAGCCAGCACAGCCATTGTCAGCTACACAACAAAGCAAGAAGGACCCCGAATTACTGTATCCCACCCACAACATCAGTGTTAAAGGGGCTTCACTCAGAACAAACCTCCCCATTCAACCATATCTGTAGGATGGCAGAATGACCTCGTACCTGAGAGCCTGGTGGCTTGGGGGCAGGAGGTGCTGGCCTGCTCGGGGGTGTCCTCCAGGTGACGTCCTTTGCTGGTGCCAGCTGTGCCACCCCAGCAGGTTTCCCCATGCTGTGGTTGTAGCCGTTGGAGAAGGCAGATGGCTGCTGCATATTTATTTGGAGGCAGGGAGGTGGCCGGGGAGGAGGTTTTGATGGGATTTCAGGGAAATCAGTCACCTGTGCAGAAGAGCCACAAATCCCAGGAGTTAGATATGTCCACCTCAAATGACCTCTTTACTCTCTACTATTCTTTTGAGGATCTACGTGAGGTCTTTCAGTCACATAGCAGGAAATACCAGCTGCAACACCTGGGTGTTATGTGTCTAGTAGGTGTTGATTAGATAGACTAGGACAATTTGGGATATCGTGAGGCAGAAACAGGAAATGAGAGAACAGACTATCTCAGGCATTAGCACTGTAAATAGCTCTTGCAAATCAATCCAGGTTTGCGATTGCTGTAGTTTTGAAAGGGGGGATGTGACAGGAGAGAATCCATCAGGACAGACAGGTGGCCACAGGTCTGGCCAGGTCCCATCTCTCTCCTTGTAAGAAACAGCTGGAAGTAGATGCTATGCTCAGCTCCCACTGACTTTCAGCCATGGGGCACATCTGTCTATTTTCCTCATTCTTTGAAAAATCCACCCCTTAACTACAGTTTGAAAGGGAACCAAATCCCACTTTGTAGGGCAGCTGCAGCTCCCCTGGGAGGTGGAAGGTGACATTGCCTCTACCTTTCTCTGCATCTGAGGGGTTTTCAGCTTGAAGGCAGGGTTCGCATGGCCATTTCCAGAAGTGTCACTGACAGTCAGAGAAAGAAAAGAATAAGAGTTATTTCCTGGATTTTTCTCATTTTTCTTTGTTGTATTTTGTTATAATTTAACCAAAGTCAAAGAATGAGAAGCAAATACTGACTATACCAACAAATCAATACAGTTATTCTCCTCACAACCACTGCAATTTCTCTTCTGTGCTGACACTGAAAGGGAGCGGATGGAAGCAGACAAGGCACAGCACTGATCATTTACCTGAACTGCGGGGCCTTCTTTTGAGAACAGATGACAAATTTATTCCAGCATTTCAGATAATACAACAAAAGCATGATTCCAATGAGAAGGAGAATGGGAGCCAGGATTGCCAGAGTTATCACTGCTGCTGAAGAGCCTGGGGGCAAGAAAATACAATTTGTTAAATGGGAAATCCTCTGCTTCTAATTTAACCCAAGTCTTTCTGAAGTGCTATCACAATGAGTTGGTCCCACTCACCTTCTGGCATGGGGGGGCCACTGTCCATGCTTCCTCCTCTCCCCTGCTTGTTGCAAAATGGGGGAGCCCATCCCGGGTTGCAGTGGCAGTTCTTGTTGTTGTTGCAGACCTGGGGAGGAAAGACTCAGAGACTCAGTGCAGTGTTTAATTTCATTCTGTGGAACAGCTGCCATTTGCTCCCTGTAACCTTAAGGGCCATATAAGAGGGAACAGACTGAGAATGAAAGAGTGGGATGGGTCCTGCTCCCTGTTGGGCACATCCTGGGGCCTCCCAAGCTGCCCAAAGGCACACACTACTGCACACCGCAGTATTTACTGCTCCTCTTCATTGCCCAACTAGACCATGGAGATGGAGAGATGCTGATGTTAAATGTTTTCTGCTAGAAACGTTAGCAAAAGCTCTAAAGTATTCCCACCACCCTTTTCTTTCCATCCTTTGGGGGAACAGCAGAGCAGAGCTTCAGATAAACTGTTCTAAACATGAGTTTTCACTTTCTCTTAGTAAGCCTGATCTTTATGGATTCAGCCTAAACTGGGCCCAGAAGATTAGAGCAGAAAGTACATCAAACATGGCATGAAGGTGCAAACTAATGATTAGGAAGCAGAAATCCAGAGTGAACCTAAAGTGTGGTATCAGAACTGAGCCAAACAACCATGCACAGATGAATGGCAGCCCATCCTGCTTCAGCCTGAAATGGAGACAAAAAGGAAGATGCCTACCCCATTGCCATGGCACTTCTTGCTACAGCTTTCAGACTCGAAGATGGTGGATGTGTTCTGGCAGCGTCCCTCAAAGCAAACCTGCAGAGAAAGAATCCCAAAAGCTCAGTGTAAGCCCTTTGGGTTGCATACCATATGACTGCCTCATGTTAGTTTGTGATTTGCAGCCTCCCAGACACCCTGGAACACAACTAATACCACGGAGAGAACAAAACTTTCCCAAGCAAACATTTAATCACTATTCTAAATCCCCGCAAACACACATAGAGAGGAGTGGGAGCTCAAAAGTAAATATATTGGTCATATCCATGTGGCAAGTCTGTGGTGGAGCTCTTGAGTGTCTTGATTTCTAATCATGTATCTCATCTCTAAGACAGCCTCAACAAACTAGCAACCCCCTAATTTTGCATTGGCCCACTCTTCATCTGACAAAGACTTAAGGAATGGCCTTTGGTTTGCCTTCTTCCACTGCTCAGAAACATCTAAGAAATTAATTTCCAACAAACATAATAATCCCCTAAAAAGACATTAGACATCAGAAATGAATGCCTTAAAACCACAAAGCCTTGAACCTCCCCACACCATTACAGGCAGGACTGTACCTACATGATGGCTCCCACATTTTGTTCCTGTCAACACCAAGCCAGGGTCCAGCATCTCCTTGTCTTCATTCTCAGATCTGTGCACGTGGGTCCCTCGGCACTTCACCTGTATCCACTGCTGGGAGATGGTTGTGTCTATGGGCACGGCATTGGGCTGCAGGGGTTTGGAAGCATAGCTCTGGCACTGGATCTTCCCACATTTAGCATCTCTGATTTCAAAGGAAGGGCTAAGTGATTATTTCTGGCTTTTTGAATGTTTTGCAGGCTTCAACTCTATGCGTAAGTTCAAGCAGCAGTGTTGAGGAATGGCTGGCTCAATGACAAAAGAGCAAGCACCTCCTGGGGCTAGCCCAAGCATCAGTGTTTGAAGGGTACTGATAGTATCACTTCGCTGTCCCCATGGTAGGCCAGCCTCAGAAAAAAAATCACAGAGAAGACTGAGAAACTTTTGTCTCAGTACTATGTTAGAAAACTACATTTCCACTTACAGGATTGAAAATCCCCTGTTCTTGTGCTTCAAAAAAATACCAACTGAATGTTTTAAATACAAAGGACAGGGAAAATGGTAAACTTAGAGTCCTTATGACTGAAGCGTTAAGTCCTACCAGGAAGCAACTGGTTTCCCAGGGGTGTGAGAGGGACCGAAACGAAAGCATGGCTCAGTTTAGTCTACTGACCCATAATTTCATAATATGTGAAAAGATCTTCTCCAGCCAGCAACTGTTCTCTACCTTTTCTCGCACTTCCTGTAGTTGCCGTACATGTCCTTCCCACAGTTCCCATAGGTGTCTCCGGCGGCATTAACCTTCTCAAAACAAACATCTGGTGCTGGCGTTGCTCCTGCATGGGAGAAACTCATGTGGCTGGTCTCTGTGGAGCCTGGCAGCCCACCTCACCCTATGCCAACTACCCAGCTGTCCTTTTTCTGTCATGGTTTGAGCATGGGAAATTTTTGCTGCCTCCTCCAAGCAAGAAAGGCAGGAGAGAAGGTTCCTCAGGCTTTGTCACTGATAACATATATGCAAGGTACTACTGCCTTACACAGGGTGAATAACAGCAGGATACTACATAATATTGCCAGTTCAAAGGAAAACATGTTTCACTGCAAGTAGTGTCCTTACCAGGCCCCCACAGCTGCAAGCACTGGTCTTCATACGTGAGGCACATGCCACTGTAGCAATATGCCCTTCCTCCTTCGCAAGAAGCCCCATCAATTTGGTAAGAGTTGGGGGGACAAAATGGTGACTGGCCAGTGCAGTATTCTGGGAGGTCACACAGTCCTGACTGTTCCCTGCAGAGAGTTCCTGGAGACATCAGCTAAAGAGGCACAAAGGGAAAAAATGGAATTATGGTTTGACTCCTTGCTGGTTTCGTGTTTGCATGATGTCTCTAATGTAGGTAAGAAAAGAAAAAACCTTCATCCTTTCATCCACCTTGTGCTAGGTTTTCTGAGGTCAGCAGTGATCCAAATGACTCTGTAACTTCATTAGCTGTGTGAGCTGTGTAGAATCAAGTTGGTGACTGGATCTCTTCCCTAGGTGAGGATGAGATCACGCACAGAAAATAAGGCTGCCAGATCTCAAGGGAATGCTGCTCCATCTCTCTGTACCCAAGGGTGGGATCTGATACACCTAAATGATTTCTGACAGATGCATGCTTGTGTAATCTGTTCTCCAACACCCCCCCCCCCCCGCCCCATCTGGGAAGTCTGATTCAGTATTTGCCTCTCATCTCTGCTGGCGGCTTTTTCCTAATGTGTAACTTACATCTCCCTTGCTATGAGTTTACCATGGATACAGAGGAAGGCCATACACAATTACATCTAGGAGGTTTATTTAAGTTTCTTTTGAAGGGAGTGAGAGTCCAGATAGATTCCTGCAAAATTATTTTTTCACGTGTTCAGGATAGGTCACTACAAGCATGCAGTTCACATGCAAGCATAAAAATGAGCCAAAGAGAAATGTTTGCCTATGCTCATTTTGGAGAGGATTTGGAGACAGACTCTATTTGGCTGTGTTTGCTCACATTTCCCCTCTGTTTCACCTTCATGTACCTACCACTGTTATTCCCTCTCCTCTTTTAGAAAAAAACAGAAAGCTCACCTTGCACTGATGACAGCAGCTGCCATGGGCACATTCGGCACCCAGCTTTAGGGTGCAGTTGTTGGCATTGCAGCAGGGGTTATTGCATTCCTGGAAGACAGCAAGATGCAACAGTTTACAAGGCAGATGTTCAAGACAAGAATAGTGTCAGAGCATTGAAGTGCGAGGGTGAGAAGATGAATTATATTCAGTATCAGCCTTTCTTCCACAACAGGCTCATGAAACACAACATTTGCTGGTTTACACTATTGTATAATCATATCCTCTGTTGGATGGACTGGGTATGATAGGCTATGCTCATTATGGTGAGTCTGGGCTGCTGGCTTCAGCACCCTTTTGGCTTACTAGTCAAAGTTTGGGTTTGGAGAAGCAAGATCCAATTCTAAGAGAAGCCTCATCGTTATCAAAAATGGAGCGGTAGTTAAAGTGCACTTAAAGATGCATGAAAATGCAATGTGTAGGAAGATTTTTTTTTTTTTTTTAATGAAGCTTTCATGCGCTCTGTTTTATCATGGATTGCACCATCCCTGAGTTCTGGGATGCACTGTACTGTGCACTGTAAATTTAGTTAGGTATTTTAATATCTATGTGATATGATACTTTTCAACCTTGATTACATTGCATATACATTTACATATAGGACAGGTATGCATATCTCCTGCACAAAGAAAAGCTGCTACCATATCACATAATGGTATTTACCAAATATATAATAAAATCATTGTGTCCCAGCTAAGCCCCAGATGGTTGGATCTGAACAACTGTTACCTCCACCTCTCCACAGTCACACTCCTCCCCCTCTTCCAAGTAGCCGTTTCCACATTTCTTCCCTCCATACAAATTCTTGGTGTCTGGCATGTTGGAGAGGCACATCCCTCCACCAGACTGCAGATACTTCTCCAGCTCTTTCCTGTTGCACTGGTTGAACACCTTGGGGAATGGATGCCTGAATGCAGAAAAACATCATGACAGATTGAGGCAAGGGTTCAGAGCACCAAAAATGAGCAGATGCCAATATGTACCTGCATGTGTTCACTGCTCATCTGAACATTTTCCATATTTGGAGGAAATGCATCACATAAAAGAAGGTATTCAGTGGAGACAATTTTGTTAAAAACTGCTGAGCCTCAAAGGGGAAGGGCTTGAGGAAACAGGGGATGTGGCTTAAAGTGAATGTGTTCAGCTATCATTTTTACGTGACTGAAATATGAAAGCTGTTGTCGTTCCTCATCCAAAATGAGCTTTAGAATCCTGGTGGTTTCCAGAGTCATTCTCACTTCCCTTTTCTCTAGAAGCCAGTTACTCTTTCCCTTTCAAACACTGGTTTTCAGTGTCTTACTGAAAGCCATATTCTGGAGACAGCAAGCAACAGATCTGTTTTCATATCTCCTTGGTTGGAAACGTAACCCAATCACTGTTCCTTTTAATAAAATCAGTGATCAGTTCTTTCCTGAAGTAACCCTTTTTCCTCTCTCCACCACATTATAATGTTATCTTTTCTGGGAGATTCTTTAGAAACCCTGTGAACTATATAAGCATTTCATGTGCAACACAGCAATGAAACCACCATAAACATCTATGTGCCAAGGTGACACACCATAACATGTTCTGGTCACCCTTCATTTCTTTGTGCTTACTGGCAATAGCCAGCCAGTGCAGGTTTTGGAGAAGGATGCATGTGTGTGCACTAAACTTGCTTTGGAGTGACGGATTGCTTGGTAGGACACAGGGGGAAGCACAAACTCAGAGATGAAGGCCTGAGACAGTCTTTCAGGAAAAAAGATAGGAAAACTTGACTTTATAACAGTGAAGAACATCAAGCAGACCCACCTCATTCTGCATTTCTAGTTCTTCCTCCCCCAAGCCCCCTGCATTTCCCAGTGAGACCCAGTAAGCCAGACTCACCCAATTGCAGAAGCCATGATGCAGCCTCCATCCTCCGCACGGGTAGCACAGCAGCCAGCAGAATCGTGATTCATGCCAAAGTTGTGTCCCATCTCATGGGCAATGGTAGCAGCAACACCAATGGCATTTTCAGAGTGGTCCTGTGCAAGGTCAAAGAGGCAAGTCAGCGTTTCACCTGTACCTGTCCCATGCACCTCGGGGTCATTTCTCAATGCTACTTGTAGAAAACATCTGCTGAAGGTATTTCTGCCTGTGAGCAGGTGAGCTACAGGCCTTCAGAGGAAATATTTTATTCCTGGGATTTAGGAGGCACCTGTTGCATATATTCACTGCTGGCAAGAAACATCACATTAGGCATTAGCAATAACTTACCATGTTCACTCCTCCTGACTGGTAATGAGAGCACATGGACATCACGGGAGCCAAGCCTACTGTGGTACCTTGGAAGGACACACCCCTAAAATCAACCCAGAAAGAGCATGAAATGGCACTCAGGCAACCTGCAGTCCCAAGATTTGTACACATACTGTGTCTGAATACATTTTCTTTAGTAATATCTTCAGGTACAAAACATTAGACCAGAGGTATAAAGCCTTAGGCCTTAAATTTCTTGGACTGGTCCTTTATTTTATGGACCTGCCAGCCAATCTTATTTTTCGTAATGGTCTAGTGCCAAAAAGTGTCCTCTGCTGAGCTTTGCAGCAGGTACAGAAAAGACTATTTCTGAATCCTTAATTGGGTACTAATTGTGAATATTTCATTTACCCTATGCCTGCTATTTGCTGGCTTGGGATTCAGGGACATGACAGAGCTCAGTGACACCCCCATGGTGCAGCCATGCTCAGCTCCTGCCTGGCAAGCTGGAAATCTGCACTGGCCCTGCCAGTGTCTGATGCAGGAGCCCTGTTATTACTGTGCAGGACATCACTGCATCAAGAAGAAATATAGAAATGTTAAAGGGAAAAAAAAAAAAAAAAAAAAAGGAGGAGAGGTATTGTATCTCTGCATTTTGCTCCCACAGGCTCCATCTTTGAATTTGCTCATCAGTGAATTACTATGGGAGAGGCAAGAAGGTCTAAGACTTGCTGCAGATTTTTCTTCTAATGACTTCTGCATTGCTGGCCACAGTTACTGGCCCTAATGAGATCAGAGGGATGAGTCACAGACCATCAGCTCCCAGCACCATGGCTGCTGTGTCTCAGCACAGCGAGCTTGGAACAAATGCCTTCTGCAAAGGGCTTAGCTCCCCTTCACAGGTCTCGCTTATGGCTCAGATTTTCTTGAAATAGCATGTGTAGCTGTGACAGACCACGTGCAGCTGCTTGTGATATGCATACATAAAACTGATGCACACTGATACACGTGCATTGAGATTGCCATATATCCGGAGACCCACACTTTTCCTAAAGTCATTGTGCTCTGGGTACCATCGCTGGTGGAGCAGCCGCTACCTAAATCTGCCTCGCTGAAGCTTAGAACAATATAATCCTAGATATTGATTTCCCACCCACACAACCCACTTTCAGAACCGGGTTATTTCAGGAGAAATACACCTACGTGACTAGTTGGACATTATCGTATTTTCTGTACACCCGCTCCTTGTTACTCCAGGCCAGAAAGGAATTCAGGGTGGAGTAGGGATTCTCAGTTACATCGCATTTGTTCCCTTGATTCCAGATCTCCAGCCCCACCAAGGCAATACGGATATTCAGGGACCTGTAAAACTGACAGATACAGGAGGGAAAAGAGAGGACAAAATGAGCGCCACTAATTTATTTTATTGCCTTTTAAACCTTGTGTATAAACACTGATAAATGCTACTACGGAAAGAAACACATGATCAGAGATGTTCTCTCTGGAAATGCATTGTAACTTAGCTCCATGACTCTGCAGAATGAAAAGTGCACCACCCACAAGACTAAATTGGGTTGGATGCTAAACATTCATTTTCTTAATGAATGACAGAGATATCATCTAGGAAAAAAAAAAAAAAAAAAAAAAGAGAAACAAAGACTGCAGACTGACAGACTGACATCATGTTAATCTTTAGATATGTCAAAATTCCTCAAAAAGGAAGGAAATAATCTGCTGCCCACGTCAAGTACAAACAGGACAAGTCTTCCTGGGCAGGGAGCAGTGGAAGGAGTTTAAGGAGAGATGGGGAGTACGAAGAGGGTAGATCTGAAAAGCAGTGATGTTTACTTCAACAGCACTGTGTACCACTGCAAGGATGACCTCTGAAGGCTCCTACTTGCCAAGATTTCTACAATTTGAAGTGAATACCTTAGTCCTTTACCAAAAAGGAGTATTTAGGTGACACAGTTAATACAGAGATGCATTAAAATAAAGAGATGCTCCTGCTGGCTCCATGTTAAGGAGACTCCCCCACCCCATTCCCAGTGTCCAACAACAGAACAATTGGGAAAACAGTCTCCACTCCCCAAGTCTCTGGGGAGAACTAGCAAAACATTACTCTCTCTCCCAAGAAGACAGCCTTCCTCTGCCACAATCAATTCTCATAATTGGCAATCTGAGCTTTGCCTTCCTTAGTTCTTGCACACCTGATCTCACCTTATCTACGTAATTAGCAGCCTCCACTAGTTTAAGCCTTGTTGCTCCAATGTTGAAGTGATGCTTCTGAAACTGAATAAAATGGACATGTCAGGCAGCACGAAGAGAACTAGGAAGAGATGAAATGTGTTAAAACATATCACATTATTTTGAGAATTAGAAGATGATGCCCAAATACTTCCTTCACTGTACATCTCCCTATAAACCCACCTGTACATGCAAATTCAGAATTCATCCCTGACATCCCACGGCAGGGATGTTTTTCCAGTGGTGGTAGAAACTGAGTGGAGCAACCCAAAGTCATCAAAAAAATCAACATTTTTTAGGTAGAATATATGGTAACATCCAGGAAGAAGAAATTTGCCTATTTAAGCCACACAGTAATTAATGGTTTAATTTTAGTGAACAGTGTTTGATTCAAGGAATTAGTGTTGCAAAAGGTTGAGATTTTTATTAAGAAGACTGAAAAAGCTAGGACTTTTCTCCTAGCAAGGGAAGCAATAAAATAAGGGCAGTTCACAGCTACACTGCGAGGGTGCCTACCCCAGCTTGTCTAATGAAATGGTCAACAGCATATGGCAGTTCCTGGGTATGATGTGTTTTCTCATACTTTCTCTGGCATCCTGCTGCCTTATAGAGGAGACTGAAATGGCTTCTGCTCTCTGGTTTTGTTCAGAATAAATTATAGCTCAGAGCAGTACGTGGCTTTCACTGCTGGAGTTTCATGTTGTAAATTATAAATAGGATCAGCTCGACTCCTGTCTGTGCTGGAGATTAAATGATCAACGAAACACTGCGCAGTTTGCACTGTCAGTAAGTACATCTGGCATGCAGTCCAGGCTGGGCACAGGGGAGGGATTGCTGGCTTCAATGGGTCTCTTCCAGCCCTATTCTATCACCTGGAGCCTTTGAAACACCTATTTCTATCTCTGCCAAGAGCTCAAAGCAGAGGGTAATCTTGGTTATCTTCTCTAGAGATGAAATAGAGACACACATCATTGCTAGACACCCCCAGGTGACCCAAGGCTGAAGGCAGTTTCTCCCATCCTTAACCAAAGGGGCAGTAAATGGGGCTCCCAAACGCTCATGAAGATATGGGAGCATTCAGCTCTGGATCACTGGTACCTCAGGAGGCAAAAACTGACCCCCAGCCCTTGTCCTTCATCCCAGTCATAACCTGCTGTGCAGCAGTGGCTGATGGTGGTAGAAGAGGGGACAGCAGTGACGGAGACTCAGTTCTCCCCAGCTGCAGGTGGGGGCAGGACATTTGGGATGGCAAAGGGAAGCCTGTCTGCCCCAGCTATGGCACCTGTCTGATGTCTATGGCACCAGCAATGCTGCAGGCAGGATGCTCGCCCTGTGCCCAGTGCTCATCTGGTATAAAACCCAACCCTTTTCTCACCTCCGCATAATCAGCCACAAGCAGCAGCTCCACATACTTCGTAGTCTGCAGAGTATCCCGCCTCACCTACAGCAGCAGCAACAAAGGTTATTTCCCCAATATCCCCCAAGAAACCCTTTGCAAAACATACATACAGGCTATTTTTCACCTTTTTTTTTTTTTTTTTCTCCACTGGCCATTCACCCCACCCCACCAGGGACCTCAAGATGCGATTGATTTAGAGCAAACAGCGTCACAAGTCAGTTATAGCACACGTTGATGTGCATGTTCTCAGCCCATCCCAGTTTGCTCATGTACCGGCTGCAAAAATCCATGCAGGAACAGCCTGGATTTGTCACCGTTCTCACAGCACTCATTGAGTTCCCTGCCAGAACCACTGTTTGGCAACCAGCTTGCTACAAAGCTCAGATATTCTCGCCCATTTCCCTTTCCAAGCTGTGCTCCTGCAGAGCAGCAGGATCCGCAGGCTGGGAGCCAGGGGGAAATCTGGAGCATCACACGGGGACCCGGTCAGAGCCCTCCTCACCCTGAGGTGGGGTGATTTCACCCCGGCTGTGAAGTCCCTGAGCCAGCCCTCAGCTGTGACCGTGCCGTCCTGGTGGCCGCAGGCTCCTCTCTGCAGCCTCAGGTCACCCAACCTGTAGATAAAGTGCTGGTCTGGGCTGCCGGGGACAGGCTCCACGATGTAGCTGGAGTTGCTGCTCAGCACGATGAGTCCTCTGTTGGAGCAGGAAGCAGAGAGACAGAAAACTAGTTACTACTGCAGCAAACTGAGCCAAATCCTTCCTCTGCTGCTGCGCTCCCAGCTGTCTTGGGGAGGCATTTATCCCTACCAGGCTGAGCAGCTCATTCAAAAGAAGGATGGGAATAGTTTGAGTTCAGAAGGGGGAATTCCTGAGCTTGCATATATTAAAAACTGTTAAAATGGGCTCTGACAATCAGATGAAAGACTGTAGGAGCACGTGCTGCTGCAACAAGGACTGATTTTATTTATTTATTTATTTATTTATTTAAAGTACAGCTTTTTCTTTAGTGGCAGTGGAAATTTTTCAGCTGATCAGAGAAATTTGTCTGCAGCAGAACTGCCTAAAAAAAAAAGTGAAGGTTTTGTTTTGTTTTTTGTCAATGGGAAAAAAAAAGTTTGTTTTTGCATCCTTTTTTTGCAGATTTTGTCTCCTTTCATTTCCCTGTCTCACGGTCTCATTGTAGGGAAGAAAAAAAAACACACCACCAATGTGGACAAATAATGGGTGCCACCATAACCCACGTATTTTTCCACTTTCTTCCATCTCCTGAGAAGACCTATAACAATTTCTAATTAAGAATTTGTTTTTTATTTTTTTTTTCCTCTCACATCAAGTGCCATTTTGGCCACAACCAGGGCCTGTCCCCCAAAAGCCCCATGCCCCACCTCCTCATGGCTGCTCTCTCCAGCTGCCCGTCCCACCCCGTGCAGCCTCCCTTTGAAAAGAAAACCTGCTTCACACTGAAGAGAACAAGCGCCTGACAAAAGGGGTCATAAAAGGGGCAATAAATAATGCATGTGACTGCAAAGTGCTTTCCTTGTGGTTCAGGATCATATTCAAAGCACTTTCCCAGAGGCACATCTTATAAGCCTTTTTTTCCATCCCATGGCTACTTACGGGAGCAAGCGCAGCCACACAGCTTTAAGGAGAGCAGGGAGCTGTTGTTATGCTTTGTCCCACTTTTCCTCCAGTTCTTCCCAAAAAGCCTAAGCCACGGATCAGCTCAGAGCTTCCCCAAGTTGCCAATAATGCTCATAGAGCCCAGCAGCATCTTAAGCTGGGATGGTCACCTTCTCCTCCAGAGCCTCTGGTTACAGCTGCCTTCAGGCTCAGGACCTTATCCTGCCTTCTCTCCTCTCCACAGGGCAGCCCCCAAGCTGAGGCTCCATGTGCATAAGAAAAAACCCTGCAATGGCCCAGATGGCTTTCTGGTATGCAACACTCAGGGCATTGAACACCCTCAGAAGATGGCCTGAGGGGTGCAGGAGCTGTTACATGCACCCCCAGACATCTGTCTCCTCTAGGTAGTAGGGGACGAGACAGGCTGGCAGAAGCAGAGCACACCTGTGACTACTTTTGAATGACTTACTGCAAACCACAGGTGGCCACACTGCCCTGTTTATTTCCCCAGGCTCTTTGGCCTGCTATACATCCACTTAAGATTTCTGGGGTTTGCTTTGGCAAGGGCTGCTTCCTGGCTGGGCCACGTCCCATCAGCACAGCTCCCAATTACTTCTTGAGAGCAGATGACCACTAATATCAATAAAGCGCACATGGTATTTTGGAAACAAACTCAGAGCTGGTGTAAATGAACACATACGGACCGTCTTTTTCTGCCAGAGACTCCATTATGACCAAAACCAAGGTATTAAAGGCGGAACACACAACCCCTGCACCACCCAGGGAGAAAGCGGGCAGTGAGGTGAGGAAGCAGAGCTGACAATGCTGGGGGAAGTTCGGACCTGAAGGCTGTCCCCAAACACAAAAACTGGCCAGTTGGGAGAGACTGGGAGAAGGAGCTGGCTTTGGTATTAGCACAAGAGCATTGGGTTGGGACAGGGCGAGTCCTGTCCCTGTCTCTGTGAGGGACACAGCCCTGGGTCACTACTGGGAGACATCTCTTGCTCCAGACGATGCCTGAGCTGAAGATATTTCCCCTGACGTGCTCCTTTTAGTGCCCAGGACTCTTTGCTGGGTGGGATTTGAGGACAGGCCCACCTGCCCAGACAGACCCTGAGGTGCCTGGCACAGCACTGACCCCCGTACTTACCGCAGGCCCCTGCACGCGCTGAGCGCCACACTGGAGTGCTCTCTGCCCCGCACTGTCCCGTGGTAAAAGCAGTGCTCCTGCAAGGCAGAGGGCAGCAGGGTTGGCAATTTACTTCAGGGATGGACACACACTATGTTTAGGCATCACTGAGTCCCGTTTGAGTCCCAGTACTCCACTAATTGCTCTGTTTCCGCTGCAAGTGGTGCCTGTCTCCATTACATCCCCAAGGATGCAACTCGGATGGCCTCAGCATGAAGCAGATGTGGAGCTGACTGTAAGGGAGCTGCCTGTCGATGGCAGCTGGCCCCGGGTCAGGCCCTGGAGGACATGCCTGGGAGGGTGACGCCATGGGCAGTGGGGAAGTCCCCGCCTGGGGGTTCCGGGCAAGACAAAGGCAGCCTCTGGCAGGGACAAGGAGGCTTTGGGGTAGAAACGCCAACATACCCATCCCGGCCCTTCCCCTCGCCCCGGGGCAGCACCAGTAAAGATGATCTCATGGGGATTTTATCTCTTATTTTTACATCACGACCAATGCGTATCTTTGTGCCGCTGCGGCAGTCAGCCAGCCAAGGGCAGTGTGAGAGCAGTAATTCATGGGGGGCTTAGCTGGAGAGCAGCCAGCTCACTCGGGCTGGTTTTCCCAAAGGCTGCAAACATCCCCAGCATGGGGTGGCAGAATTAAAAGCAAGAGGGTGAGCAGTGGGAGGAATGGACAATTCTCCAGCTCGCAGAGATTAGGGAGCAATGCTGCTGGTTGACCTCGGCAGATAACAGAGCTCAGGCAAAAACAGGAAGGTGTTTTTACCATTGTTTGGTGACGAAGATGCTTTCTCACTGGAAAACCCCAAGCCACAAAGCCAGACTGCCCTCCCCTTCAGCTTCCAGCTGTGGGGAGCCTGGCCTGGAAGAAAGGCTCTGGAGGACGATGCTCCCCTGCTGCTCCCTGCACGCTGGGGTCTGCACTCACCGTGTGGCTCAGGGGCACGGTCTGAGCTTGTCCTGTCTGGTTGTAATGAGTCTCGGTGTAGCCTGGTGCAAAAAGGTTTCTGCAGATATCAGGGAAAAAAAGGGGCAGGGGAGGAAGACAGTAAGAGATTTCTTTAGACCTAGATTTATTTTCCTACTTGTACTGGAAAATTTGCCTGACCTCACCACATCCAGCTATATACTGCCCTCCCAGGAGCTCTGCACTTCTCTTATGGAGCACACCCACTTCCGAAGGGATGTGGCAAGCCATCTTCCTAAGTGCTCTTGCAAGCGATTTGTTAAATTAAATTAAAACAATAAAGGAGAGGCTATCCCTCAGTTCAATCAGGTGCTGAACTGCATTTCTAATAGCCTCAAGTGAGCAAGTTTTTATGTGAAGACTTAAAAAAAATAATAATAATAAAATAAAATATCATCATCCTCCCTTAATGGGTGAAAGTCTCTGTGCAGAGTCTCCTTTCTGCTGCAAACTTCTGCCCCAGATTTACTGGAAGGAGGCTGAGCACACTGAAGGCCAGCTCAGGACACATCTTGGCACTGGAGCACGGGTGCGAGTTCATAGCTCAAATCCAGACTCTCCAGTGCTCAGATCTGAGCGCAGTTATAAACCAATCTGCATCTGCGTTTCAACCTCTGACCAGCAGCTGATTCACATCTTTGTTCTAGAAAACTGCTGATTCCCCAATCTGAATTTGATCATGCCATCCTCATATAGACAATATTCTCCCTGTCTTTAGCCCAGGATCAGGCCAAAAGTCTATAAAAGGCGCTCCTGTGCACTGAATAGTAAGTGTTTTGACTTGGTTCCAGAGGAAACAGCCTTCCCCTTTTTTTAAACATCTGCATTTACTAAACAGTGATGTAAAAAAGTACAGTAAGTCAAAATCTGGGCCAAACCAAGAAGGTCACATCCTGTGTCCATCTCAGCCACAGTAAAACACAGCTTTAAAACTTCTTTTTTTTTTTAAACAATGGTCTCATTTCCAAAAAATTGGATCCTAGAACGTGCCCAGTCAATCCAGCACTCCCGCACAGCAACCTCGTGCTGCTGTCCCCCCAGGAGGTACCACCCGTGCTGCAGCACAAGGATGCTGCGCGCCCCGGGCAGAGCGACACCTGCAGCGCCCAGCTGCAGCTCGGCCCCTCTGCATCGCTGCTTCAGGCTCCACATGAAGGAAAGGAGCAAAAGGTTTTGTTTTTTTGTATGGTTTCTTCAGGCTGGGTAAACATGACCTGACAGATCAGTACAAGAAGCAAAATTGAAGATTTTTTTTTCCCCCTCTTTTTTTTTTTTTTTTTTTTAATACGTGGCAATCAGGTCTAATGTACCTTCAAAGCCTCTGTTTCAATAATGGAGCGTGTGTGTTTGTGATAACAACTGATTAAATTAGGCCTGAGCCTCCGGAAAGAAGCACCACCTCTTATCAGAGTGTATGAAAGTGCTTCCCAATCCCACATCCAAAGGGCAGGACACCCGAACAAGTATCGATGCCTTAGTGTCAACCAAAACCGTGTGCCACTGCTTTACTTGATAGCATTTGATGCCAGGAATACAGGAGCTTTTATCTCCACTTTCAGAGTTCACTGTAGCCCAGGAAAGCTCATTTCGTTTCTTTCTGATGTGCTAATTCCTATCACTAGATCTTGTCAGCGATCCGGAAGGCTCAATTGCTGTTTTCCAGCTATCTCCGATCTGCAAGATGAAGATAAACCCAGAAGTGCCATCCCACAAAAAATAACTCCCTTCAGCTCCCTGACTGCAGTAGCTTGCTCAGCAGGAGGCTGCAAGAAACAAATGTTTAATCAACAGATTGCATTAACTGGAAGGAAATTGCCTTGAGCAATGTGCTCTGGCAGGTATCTGGTCTCTGTAAGAGACTGTCATCTCGAGAAGAGACGTGAAACCGATGTGAATCTGCCTGGTGCTACTGCAGCCAGAATTAGACACCAGCCCATAGATTTCCAGTAGCAGAGGCTTACACAGCCTACTTTTTCATTCCCAAACAAGCACGCCTGTGTTTTCCTCCTGCTCCCTTATTCTTGGAAAGCATGCGCTATGAATAGCTAGTTTTTTCTCTGCCCCAGCGCCACAAAACTGCCCAATGCTTTGACTCTTGGTGCCCACGACTCATCTGCCCCTCCAGCTCCCACCCAGCCCCACGGCTGAGCCCAGAACACCAGTTTTTTTGGGCACAGGATGATGGCACGATGCACACTGTGTGCACTTCTCTTCCTACCAGCAGACAGAGAGGTCTGGAAGGGGATGATGCTGCTGAGCGGTCTGCCTATGCGGTTAGATATCTGTGCAGCTGCTGAGCAGTGCCATCTGATGACTTTCAATTCCCTCTCCACCAGCAGACTCCTGTGCTACATCACAGGTTTCCCATGCAAGACCCAGCTTCTTATTCTGAGCCAAAACAGCCTTGTCTTGAAGGTCTTCCCTCGCTGTAGCACAGGGGAGCCCTGGGGCTCTTGCAACACTGCTGCGGTGTGAGGTGGGGAGGGTAGGAAAGAGGAAAAACAACAGGACATCTTGCAATACTCTCAAGGGGCTACCGCACTTCACAGCCTGTGAAAGTTCATTCCCAGCCCAGCTCACTTCCTCAGCTAGCATCAAGTTTACCACCAAAGCATAAACAAATAGAAGAGAAACCTTCACAGCTCCAAGTGCACCAGAGTCATCAGCCCATCAGTTCCTCTTCTCCATGTGTTGTTGGATAAACAGGAGAGACCAGCGAGACACCAGTACGCCAAAGCCTTTTATCTGCTTAGGTACCTCAGTGACCTTCTTCTGCCACCATTTCAGGACACTGCCAGGCTCCCAGGGAGCTCAGCCCTGCAAATGCTGTGGGACCTGACTCACGGCTTCCATAGGAGCACAAGGTTTACGGTCTTGATAGAGGAGAGCACAGAAAAACACAGCATGATTTGATCCTTTCTTTCCTGTTATGTTATATAGCCCTGCAGCCATCTCTGAAACATCTTTAGATGTAGGTGCAAATGCCTGTGAGGTTTGGATGTGAAAACAGCATCATGTAAAGGCTTCAGAGAGCCACGCAGCTGACAGACTGCTAGCACACATCTTCACTAAAAGGCAGCACGGAGTTGACCATTAGAGGGGTTATCAGCAGAGGGAATTGATGAAATCAGAGTGAAAGTGGTTTGGAGATGGGAGGGCTCTCCTTTGTTAAGCCCTGATCACAGCTGCAGCTGTGTGGGGTTGTTTGAGCGCTTGGGGTGTCCTCGAGGATCCCACACACCTTCCCAGCAGCAACCAACCTTCGGCAAGATCAGTCGCTCCCCCAGATCCAGCTCAGGCTGCACGCACTGGGTGGAAGAGCCGGCTCTTGGCAGGCCCTGCCCTGCAGAAAGCCTCAGGACCCGGCTTCAATGCAAGCAAGGAAGCCAAATGAAGCACGAGTGGCTCGGTGCCATAACGTACAGATGGCTTGAGCCTGTTTCTGCCGATGGCCGGCATGGAGCGACCTTGGCCCCGCTCCAGGCTGTCGATGATATCATTGTTGGAGACAAGGCCCCGCTCTCCACACCGCCACACAGAGCTGGCAGGCCGGGGCAGCGCCTCGCCGCCTTGCCACATCGAGATGCAGTCATGCACTTCACACGCGAGCCGATGGCATTCGGTGGCAGAAAATGTGGGGGCAAACCCAGGTTTCTCAGCAGGCAGCTGCCCCCAAAGGGAACACCCCAGAGCTCCCCAAAACAGCAGGAGGTTGTTAGGGCTGTTCTACCGCAGCCGTGCTTGCTTGAGGGAGTGCACGTCGCCCAGCTGCTCTGGGGAGCCTCACCCATGCTCTCCTAGTAAAAGGGGAGCAGTTGTGTCTATCTGTGAAATGTCACTTGCTAGCAGAAGCCTCAGAGGCCTTCATCACAGGGGGAGCCATGGGAGGTGTGTTTTCCGCAGCCAGAGATCATCATGGGCAATGGCAGCACCCCACCAACACGCTGCTGCGCTCACCCATGGGAGCAAGCCCTTTTTTTTTTTGTTTGTTTTTGTTTTTTAAATAATTCAGTCCCACCAGCTACTTTATTTGGGTTCATTTTACAGAGGGACCGGTCTGCATGGACAGCTGCCACTTTTAAAATAGGAGACAAACATATTTTTTGTCCCACCTCATCACCACCCTCCCACCCCCCAAAAAAAAAAAAAAAAAAAAAAAGACAGTCCACAAGCCTCTTGTGAGAAACATCTACTCCTCATGTTTAAGTCTTGGGACTAAGAAAAGTGAAGCCTGCAGTCTCTGACATTTCTTTCCTTGTCCCTTTCCTCAAATCACAATAAATCTGTCCAGCCTGGCTGCCAGCATCTGGGGGTGGAGGGAATTGGTTCTCCCAAGAAAGTTTTGACATCAGATTTCCATCTACGATTTGTGGTCCCTCTGTACTGCCTTCCAGTAGGATCCAAGTAGGGCAAGAAGGGGAATTTGACTCCTCACTTCCCAGACTCTTAAACGTTCCCTAATGTCAGAATTTATGATGAGAACCTGAGGTGACCCCATCTCAAACACCACCGAAATGGCACCCCTGACAATGCAAGCAGGCAGCCCTGCTCTCTGTATCCACCCCTAGTGGGAAATCAGGGATTTCATTCACCTCTCTGCAAGTCTCCGGCCAAAACCCAGCACTTCATTAAATCACTGAAATCCAAACTTTTTTTTCTTGGTGCTGATGAATCTCATCCAGACAAAGCTTAAAGCTCTTAAGCTCCCTCCCTCAAGAGCCTTTGCTGATGTATCTGAGAACATGTTTGTTGTGCAAACTGCAGCAGTTTGGAAGGAAGAAATAGTTTCCCAGCTCTAGAGGTGGAACTACACTCCTATTTCTGTGACAGTCATCATGTAAATCATGTTACAGGACCCAAGCAAAATTTGTCACATTACCCTCCAGCTCACCAATGGGAACCATAAAACTTGCCTTGAGAGGAAAAAGGAAATAAAATAAATGGGAAATTAGCTGATAATGAGTCAGGGAGCAAAAGATTTAAAGGGTTCCATTTCCTCCTCTCTTCCTCTCTGCCCCACACAGAAATCACCGAATGTCTCAGGGGAACCAGGAGGCTGAAAGGCAGTTATGGCTTTCCAGGTCCCACCCCTGTTTTTCTGATGACTCTGAGAGACAACAGAGCAGGATAAACTCGATTTCCCTCCTTTATGTAACCCTTAACCCCCCGTGCAGGAAGTCTAATAGACACTGATAGTGTGCAGCTCATCAGTGGAATAATCTCAGATATCCTTCCTGCCTGGGGGTGGGCAGCAACCTCCCCTCTTCCTCATTCAGCTGGGAGAAGAGGCACTGGAAATGAAAAAGAAGGAAACTGTGACACACAAGTGACATACAAATCTGTCATCGAGCCGCTGAGAGCATCAAATAGGGCAGGAGTGATTGTCAGCTACCTGGATGGGGCCAGAAGGGCTTGGACACGATACTGCTCCTTATCAGATCCAGCTGACCCAAAATAGCCATCTGGATTGATCCCAAGCTCAGGCCAGATAGGTTTTGGACTTTTTGTGCTGTCCTCAGGCCACTGCTGCACATCTCTGCCAGCCCTGCATGGGCTCTGCGCTCACCCCTGCCACCAGCATCCCCTGTGATCATGGGTGCTGTGGGAGGGCAGCAGGCAGAACACAAGCACCCAGGCAAAACACACAGCCATGTCCTACAGCACCCATGGGATTCACTGCAGGCAGGGACACCCCTGTGGAAGGTGACTTCTGGAGGAGCACCCACTGCCTTTCGCAGCAAGTCATCCTTCCCCATGGGAGACACGAAAAAGAGGAGGACAGGGAGGAAAGTCTTGTAGATATTTCTCCTGCATTCTGGTGAGAAAAATTCCACACAGGTTTCTGCTGTCCAAATATCAACTCCGCCTTTGCTAGAAAGGGCTCACACCAGGCAGCTCTGCCACATATTCAGACCATCCCAGCATCCCCTCCACGCTTGGCTCAAAGCTGCTTTTTATTAACAAATGTGAATGCCTTTAAAATAGTCTCTTCTGATCCAAGATTTTCAACTCAGATTCTTCCGTTCCTAAGCCCCAGCCAATTTTAAAACTGTTTTATAGGCATCTCTCCATATATTTGTTGTTTGTGCAGCTTTGAGCTTTCCAATCCTGCAGCTGCACGACAAGGTTTTGGGTCACTTAAAACAAGCCTAAGTCATTTGGGGGATATACTTTTGTCGTTACTCAGAGATGTTACATGGTGTTGTGAACTCTACTTGGAACCGCGGTGTGGTTCCGCCTTTGTATTAAATGCCTGAACAGGAAATAATGCAATATTATGTTAACAACTAATGCAATAATTGTATTCTTAGATATATGAAGCCCAAACACAGATGATGTACCGAGTCTTTCAAAATACAGAATTGTGTGCAGTTCTGAAGAAATACATGCAATAATGTTTCACCTCTGGATGAACACCATGTCCTTTTCATATAGGATATGAAATTACAGCCTTCATGTGAACATTTCTTCCACATACTCAAGACAGCTTGTTTCATTCAAAGCTAGTTTATCCCTACAAAACCAATATAGATGGTTGTATTTCCCCCTTCCTTTTCCAAAGCAAGCCCATATTTTCATCACCTTCATCTCTCTTTATGGGCTGGTGAGCATGTGGACACGTAACAAGGTTGCCTAACCCAGCAGCTTGCAGAGCTTCTCTAAACTGGATCGATGAAGTGACCCAGACCTCTGGGGCTCATTTGAACTCAAAAAGCCATAAGCACCTTCCGCTGCCAAGGGAACTCAAAGCAGAGCAGCTAGCCCTTCAGGTGGCTCCAAAGGGACACTTCCCAACAGGGACCCACACCTCCTCTTACATTGCCTGGGTGCCTGACAAACCCCCTGGGGAAGATGCCCCAATCTGTCACCAGTCAGCACTCCAAGTCCCAGCTGTGTTAAGCTGCTGGGCACCAGGAGCTACCCCAGTCTGGACTCCACGTGCAGCAGCAAGGAGCAGCAGTTTTCCTTCCCTTCTCGTACAAGTGTTCTGTGGATGCTGTTGTTACCAGGGCTCCCATGCACTTCATGCTCTTCTGGCTGCCTCATCATTGCTCTCTCAGTTTGAGAGTCTCTAAACTACTTTTGTATCTCTGCGAGTCTGAGAAGCAGTGGCTCTCCAGAGCCTCTCCTAATCACATTCACAGACTTGCACTTTGGGATGGTGCCATCACCTCTCCTGCACGAGGACTGGCAAGTCTCCCACGTGAAGTGCTGCTATCAATAAATCACTTGCATTTTCCACAGAAATAAAATAAAACCAAAAACTCCAAGCCAGTCACCCTATTTCAGCAGTCCTTGTAAGGGGAATAACCCTGCAGTGGGACCGTGTGTGCAGACTTCAGCCTGCATGTATACATCTCAATGAATGAAAATACATTTCAGGAAATAAGCACAATAGAAGCCCTCTATTATTATCATGGTGTTTACCAACACCAGCAACGTGTTTGCCTCCGCTGGAAATAGCACAGCTCCGCTCCCAGGAGGCACCTGGAGTTAGGTCACCACGCTGCATACAGACTGGTTCTGCAAGGCTCCTTGCTTCTGCCAGCAGTGAATTCACTTCTGCATAGTTATTGCTGAATATTTTAGACCTGACAGCCCTTTCACTGGGAAGAAGACCCCCAGCAGGCACATCACCTCCAGGTCCAGCTCAGAGACCATCCCTGGTGAAACTGCTGTCAGCACCAGCTATAGTTCCTGCATTAGACAGGACCAAGTTGGCAGAGCTCATGCTGCCTGGTCTCTTCCATCCCTTCTCTATTTTTCCAGCTGCGACACACCAAGACACAGAATTTACGGCTGGTTCTGTTTAGCCCCACACAGGTGTGGACTGACTGGGAGATGTGTCCAGGCTTTGCTGCTCTGAACCTCCCAGCAGTTTCTGTAGTCTATTACAGAAAGCACCTCGTAGGATGTACGCTCCTCTCATCAGCCATCAGGCTTCATGCTTTACTGCACACAATGCCAAGAAAAATCTGGTTTTCTTCCAAGCCACCCAAATATTATTTAGATTTATGCACTGCCATCGGAACTAATAAGATCTTCTGACACTTTGCCCTTTCAGGAGGAAAGCTGAGCCCTGAGCTCTGTGATTGGCATGCCCATACAATACATTTAAAATACTGCCAGAGTTACTATTCCAAGGCTATTATTCCCTCTGCTGGTTCTAGCTGACATACAATTGGTAGTGTTTCCACAGATAAATCTTCAGATCAATTCAAAAATAAAACACCAACAGGGCAAGTGGACTGCTTGGCAAAAGCAGCTTATTGCAGCTACATTTCCAGCTGCTTTTTTACCACTGGAAACTAATCCACACACTGGACAAAGCCAGTGGAGAAAGCCTCAAGGCAGGAATCTTTCTACCTCCCTTTGTCTCCTGCAGTTTCAGCTGAATTCAATACACATCATGCCCAATGCTATCACACACCATTGCTGGATCATGCCCGAGAAGAGGCTGCATTTCAGTTGATGTAAAAGCATTTTTTCAGTCTATTTTAGCATGAAGGTCACTAATGGAACAGAAACTGTCAGATCATTTCTCCTAGGAACCAGGGAGCAGCATCACTTCTGATCACAGCAAATGAAATCCTCATTACAGTCACACTGACTCTAAAGCAGGGAGCCATTTGGTAAATAGAGAGCTTTGTATCAGCAACATTTTCTGGTTAAATTAAGAATTATGATGCAAAAACGGCTTTACAGGCTGCAGGCCAGGTCACTACCTGCTTTTTGCTGACAAAGCTCTGTTGCAGTCAGGGCTGCCTGGCTGATTAACATCAGTGGGTCTCAGACCTGGAATAACCTTGAAATCCCAAAAAGGACTTCCTCATCCTGTCTTTATCAGAACCCTGTTAAGTCAGTGGTGGTTTTCCTGTTGACTTCACTGTAATCCTTATACATTATTTCAGTGAGCACACAGGTCAGAATGCAATGCTCAAGCACACTTACCCATTTTTCTCTAACTCCAAGACAAGTTCCTGGCCTTCTGCCTCAATCTTAACTTCGGCTCGGAATGGATGCTGCGTGCAAAAGAGAAAACGCCTGTTACTCAGAAATCATCATCACCACAAACACATCCACACACAGCAGTGCACCCAGGGGTACACTGAGCCCCTCTGGGTGCACACCATGGTCAGGACCATGTCATGGGACACCCCAACTCGTCCCAGAGGTTTACACATCAAATAGAGGAGCTAGCTAACCAAAGCCTCATTTGTTGTCACAGCAGGAAAAAAAAAAAAACAAAAAAAAAAAAAAAAAAAAACACATTTCTAGAAGCCTATTTCAGCACAAGAGCAATCACGCCTCTTTCAGAGATTTTCACAAAATTCTTTTACTCCCAGATGATGTCAGTAAGATGCAGGATCCCTTAGACATCTTCAGGCCCTCACTGTTTTGGGGACGGTATTTCACAGCTGCTCCCATATTAGTCCCAGGCTGCAGAGGGACTGGAAACCATGACAGCAGCTTTGTGGTGTGTTCAAGCACGCCAGCCACAGCCCTGGTTTGCAATCTGCATATAGCTCGGCTCCAAGTGAGGATGCAGGACAGCTGGCTGTGTTAATGCTGCTATTAGTGTTAACGGGAAGGGCCCCAATTTCTTAGCACAATGGCCAATGTATAACCAAAACCACCATTAAAAAAAATAATAATTCAAGGATAGAATACATTTCCAGGGGCCCAACTAGATGGCCTCTGCAGATCTCCAGGGTTTTAGCTCCCTCTCAAAGCAGAACCACTGGCTGAAGGCAGGTTTCTGGATCTGAGTGGTTACACATAAAGGAAATGGATGAATAACTCCTCAGAAGAGAAATAACCCATCAGATAAAAGACTTCTCTATTCAGCTGAAACCACACCCCCAAAAAATCCTGAAAACTGGTGAGAGATGATCAACTCTATTATTTCCTCATTCAGTGTTAGCGGGGATTTTGCAGAAGAGACCAACTGAAAGCATGACAGATTTAACAGGATGCTCTGTTAACAGGTTTGTCAGCCAGAGCCATGCTTGGGTGTCACTTCATTGATTCCAAGTTCAATTACAAGCTCCTCTGAAATCAGCTCCTGCTTATATTCTTTTGTTTCTGTCCTTCATTTATCAGGGCATTGTATCAGGCTCACACAGGTGATGCAGAAGTAAATACATTCAATCCATAAAACAATGGCTAATTCCAAGGGGCTGAGCTTTGGTTTACTGACTTACAGGTGCTTGGTATGGCCCAGGGTGGGTCTGTTGTTCTGCTAATTTGTAAGCAAGAGAGGCTGCCTTGCCCATAGCCAGGGGGTCTAAGGGTCTATTACTGTAACTACTCAAAGGTTGTGCAAACATTGTTATTACTAATAATGCCTTCCCTTCTCCTTCAATAAATACACTGCTTCAGAGTGCATTGATTGCAGTGTAACTGAAACATCCCAGCTGTACATACGCTTTGCTAACACTCATTTGGGAGCCAACAGGAATTTGCCTGAAACAAACCAAGCGAGACCCCTGAGACACAGCAAATTTATGTCAGGGCAAATGCTGTCCAGATGTATTCATATTGCTATCAATATGAGAGAGAAACAAAGCTTCCAGGCTATGTTGCAAGAATAGTTTTAAGAGAATTAAGAGCATGAGAAAGTCATTGCAGCTTTTTCTTATATAAAGTTTTGGAAATTCCCATTGCATAGGGTGGACAAAGCCTGGAATAACAATGCTTATGGAGAGACACCATAATTTTTCTTCAGAATAATGCCATAGCTTCCCTTTTCCTGGTTCACCATTTAAACATCACTTGGATTGTCCTTTCCCACTTCATTATGCAACTGATAACTTCTTGAAAGCAGCAACGCAGATGCTGGGAAAAGGAACTGTGGTTTGTGGTTGATGTTCAAATCTGGCATCCCAGCAGTTCCCAAAACGGCTGCAGACTACTGACACGCTGCTGAATTGCCATGTGTAAGAGGAGAGCGAGCTCTGCACCGACACAAACGGTGTGCAAGGCACAGGCTGCCAGAGGAGCTGCAGATGCTCCATCCCTGGAGGTGCTCGAGGCCAGGTGGGATGGGGATGAGGATGGGGCTGGGGGCAGCCTGGGCTGGCGGGAGGTGTCCCTACTCATTTCAGGGGGCTGGAACTGGGTGGGCATTAAGGTCCCTTCCTACCCAAGCCATTCAGTGATTCTCAGACCTGCACCTGAGCAGGGCGTGGGGCTTTGTGTTTGCAGTCAAGCACCCCCCAGCTGCGCTTCTGCTCCCCGCAGCCCCTCAGGCAGCAGGACCAAAGCGGGGGTCTCCCAGCCCTCAGCGTTAGTCCTCCCCCCTCTCGAAGCCCCTGGGGGTGCCGGCAAAGCAGACAGAAGCCGGCTCTCGCCACCCACCTTCTCGCCGCCGGGGCTCCCCAGCGCTTCCCAGTGCGGCACCACCACCACGGGCTGCGGCTCCGAGCCGGCGGCCACCTCTCCTCCTGGGGAAAAACGAGGCGAGCAGCTCACCAGCCCGGTCCTCGAGTGAAAAAACGAGGAACCGGGCCGGGGGGAGCCGGAGGAGACCCCCTCCATCCCACCCCATGCCATGCCATCCTCCCCATGCCATCCTCTCCATCTCACCCCACCCCACCCTATGGCATCCTCCCCATCCCACCCCACCCTCCCCAGGGCTCAGGCAGCAAGATGCACTTGTCCCCCACCCGGTCCCCCCCGCACTCACGGCGCGGTGGCTGCAGCAGCAGCGAGAGGGCGATGCCGCAGAGCAGCCCCCGGCCTCGCATGACTCCGGGCAGGAGCAGCTCCCCGGCCGCCCCGCGTATAAAAGCTGCCGGCGCAGCTTTCCCCTCCCACCCCCGGCCCTACAGCCGGCCCTACAGCCCCCTGCCTGGGGGTGGGGGTGCTGCTGCCGCCGGGTGTCTCCTCCTCCTCCTCTTCCTCCAGCCCGGCTCGGGGATGCGCCTCGGGTACCGGTGGGGGGAGCCCTGGGGGTCCCCCTCCGCCAGGCGCTGTGCCAGCACAGCAAGCTGACGGCCAGCAAAGGAGGGGAGACCTGCTGGATTAAGCAGACAAATATCTGCTAAGCTCCTGGAGGAGCTGTGCTCTGGCTCTGTTGGTGTATTTATTTTATTTATAGGTAACGCAGCCAGCCCCTTCACGGCTGAACCCATGTCCCCAGAGGCATCCTAAATCCCTTCTCTCCAGGGTAATGCATTGCCACCGGACGGCTGAAGGGATGCAGGCTGTGATTTATGCTGACCAGAAGCAAAACCAACCTCGTTGCCTCCCTCCCCTTTAGGCAGATGGAGGGACTGGGGGTGAGGCAGGGCTTGGGAGCACCCACAGCTCCTGGGCCCCGTGCTGCCCTTCAGGGATGGCCACTCACTCTTGTGAGGCTCCCAAAGGGGTGTCCCTGTCTTCTCCTGCACCCTTCAGGGCTGTCCTATGGGCTGTGTCCTCCATGCACCAGCTCTTTGGGATCTCAGCATTTCAGGGGGATGAGCCCATTTCCAGGTGGCATCAGCCCAGGCTGGGACACAGGGACAGGGACACTGGTGCAAAAGGTGCTGGCAGCCCCCAGCCCTGCCCTAAGGCAGAGCACAAACTGGTTGACGTTGCTTCTGCTGAGGGGAGTCCCCCGACCCTGGGTGCCGAAGATGCTCCTTGCTCACACTGAGCCCATGAAAGACAACTCCCTGCCCTATATCAGGTTATTTCTGCTCTGACTGCCAGCCAGCTCAAACTGCAGGCATGTTAGCAAGGCTGTGAGGGTGAACTGAAGTCCCTTATTTATTGATTTTTTTACTGGGCTGGGCTGGTGATACAATGAAAGGCATCACCTGCTAGTCATAGTCTTCACCTGCATTATCCATGAAACCCTTTCCATCCAGCTCTGTACTTCAAGTGCCTGTGTAGGTGAACCACCAGGAAAGCGGCATAAGACATGGGGAGAAATTTCACCTGGCTATATTTCTGAGTGAAATATTTAATTCAGAGAGGCCAATAGGAAATTAACAATCCATTTAGAATAAAGGCTGGCCAGATAGCACTAATGCTTTTGTCTCTTGTCCAGGGGTTTTCATATGCTCTTGAAACCATTGAGCTCTCTTTTATTGAAGGTCTATGCTTTTTCCTGTAACTGTGCCCACAGGAAATGTGCACGTTTATGTCTGCAGACCCCTTTTGCTTTATGGCAGTCCTACATGACCCCTCTCTCCCCTAGCACTTCGCACGCTGAGCTGAGAAACCTCCTTCGTCTCGTGAAGGTCTGCGTCCTTCCAGTATCGCTCTGGCAGAAGAAAGCGAGGACATCTTGGAGAGCCCTAGAGGGACTCACCAGGGTGAGTGGGCCATAAATGACCTTTTGTCAGACCCACAGCCTGGTCACACGTTGTCTTCACACAAATCAGGCCCTTTCTCAGAGCAAAAATTCAGGGAACAGATCAGCTCTTTCCTAAATATGTGGGGTATGCTGAAGGTAACATTATGAATAAGTAAATATGTAACCCAAATTTAGACAGCTATTCTGCTTTCATCCCTGAATTAAATTTCCCTCTATCCTAAGAAGAAAAAAAAAAATTTTTTTTGAAGAGGAAGATATTTGCTTGCACTGAAAGATTGTCACAAATCTTACCAATATTACTAATATTCGCAGGGGTTGCTCCATGTATTTCTCAATAAGAAGATCAGTTCAAAATAAATAAATAAATAAATAAATAATACGTTGAATGGAAGGAGCATTATTTGCTTTACTTTAAAATTTTTTAATACTTGGACCAATAACGAGCTGTTGGTGATTTCTCTCATCATTCAGGTATCATGAAAATAAAATCTGTGCAGTGTTTGCATTTGTTATATAGTGATATTTTTATCACTGGGTTTTAGTAATATGAGAATTGATATCTTAATTTATAATCACCAGAAACTCCCTCTATAAAAATATAACCACAGACTGTGCTGTTGTTATAAATAGTTTAATCTATATTTATATGATATATCACTTACATTGCTCAGACGTGGTTGCATGGAAAGATTTGGGGTATTCTAGCCCTATTAACAGCGCTCAGAAGCTGTAACGCTACCTGCCTCTGGCACGGGATGAGTCAGATCCTGCCCTGGACTATTTCTTCAAAAAGCTCTTGCTGAACTTAATGGGACATTTGCCTGATTCACAGAGCAAGATCAAGCTTTCGGTTATCTGGGAATTACAAAGGCTCAAGCTCATTTCCTCCAGAAAACTGATTTCCTGATTAAAAGTATCAGCTGGGAATTTGGGAGTCTGTTCCTTATCTCTGACATCCCTGTGATCAAGGCAAGGATACAGCTATTAGCTGCACCCCCCCCCCATACAGCACCCAGAGCAAGGGGCTGTGTGTGCAGCCTTTGGAAATCAGGTGTTTCAGTTTGCCCAGGTCAAAGCTGCTGAGCATGCTTTTGCATTGGGGTTTCTGCACTTACTCCCCACTTTAACACTATTATTGTTGGCTGGAAAGCCAAAGATGTTGATTCTCCCCTTACGTCCATAGTAATTTAGGAGTAAATTAGGAGTTAACCACTTAGAAGGAAAGAGGGAGGTAGACCCACATTGGAGAGTGCCTGCTAAAGAAACAGATTTATGTAGAGAATAACTTGGACATCTATCAGACTAAATGTTCAATAATATTTCATTGGAACTCTCAATTCAGAAATAGGAAAAGCTGCTGAATGAACTGCTCTTGAAAGCCTTCTGCTGACGCTGGAGGAAATGTTACCAAAAATCAAACTCTTAGAAAGAGAAGATGGAAGACGTTTTGTCTTCCATCACAACCTCTGCATTTCAGGCACTTGCACCAAAGAAAGAAATATTATGTCTTTGCCTGACTTGGGGGAAATTTGAAATCTTCTGTTTTTCAGAACATTTTTCCTCTTTCAGATCACTTGGAATGATCAAAGGAGGAAGACTGTGGGTCTGTGACGGGAACTGGTGATTTACCAGCAAACGTCATTATTTCAGGTCTTAGCACTTGAGAGAACATCTTCGGCAGCCCCAGAATCTCCTGTTTAGCTTTGCTTTTCCACCGTGCCCGTAGGATAGCAGGAATACTTGGAAGAGCCTTAGAGCAGCTGCCCTGCCAAAGAGGGAGCAGTGCTGTAAGATGATCAGGTACCAGGCAAGGGCTTGTCCCGATGTGCTGCTAGTGAAATCCTACCAAAATGCTCCCTATGCTTTTTTTTTTTTTTAAGGGTGGGCCACTGCTGCTACTTTTGCTTCATTCCTACAGCCAAGTGGACCTTATGGTACGAGGCTGGATGTGCTGACACGCTGCATCTCTTTGACTGTATTTGTATATTTCGAGCACTGTGGTCCTCTCCACACTGACTGCAAACTTCTCCAAGCTTGTGTTTTCTCTGAGAGTGAATATACCGAAGCAGTTTATTCTCATAAGAAGAGGAATGGGTATAATAACATAAGGGTTTTAATAACATCAAGGCCATAAAAATGTTCCATAACTTTGGAGCAGGAAGTCATCCCTGCAAAAGAACAGCCACAGGCAGTGGGCACACCGAGAAGCACTACTAAATATCTTGAGACTTTTCTAGAAGAAGGAGGAAAACAAACTTTGGAATATCTGCATCTGATATATATATATATATCAATTTGAGAGGCACACAAGGTGATTTTTAGTTTAGATTAAGGTAGATTAACAGCAGAGATGGCTGGGTCCAGTGCTGTAGTTCTACAGATACAGATCCCATATAACTGATCCATGACTTCAGCTCTACCTGGAAGGACAGGAAAGATCAGCCCTACATTTTGTTTCAAACTGACATATCCATGATGTTTTAAACCTCAGTCTTCTCTTCTTATGGCCTTTGAGGTATTAAACAGAGCAGATTTCCACTGAGGGTATAATGCTGTGTTTTGCTAAATGAGCAGCAAAGATCCCATTAGCAGATGGACCTGGCACAGCAAATGCTGAATCCCTTGGCCCACTGAAGCTCATGTACGTCAGCACCAGCTTCACCATTAGCACTGGGTACAACTGAGCAGCTCGGAGGCATTTCCCTTTAAACAGTTCAGGACACCCCATATAGGACAAAGTAAATGTGAATTGTTTTCTGGAAAGCAACCATTCTGGATTCTGCACTAGAATATGCACTGCAGTATGTCTTATATCCTATTCCATTGTGTATAAAAAGGAAAAAAGGGGGAAAGAAGTTGGATCTAGAGAATAATCCCACCAACAGCTGTTTTATACCCCGAAACGTACTTGTTTAGGAATTAGTCTGTTTGCCCACATGCATTCCTACAGGCCAGATCAGCTTTCAGTGAGAAGATAATTTAGTAACAGACACTTTCTACTATTTATAAGACTTTCTTCTTAACAATTCATCTGCATTACAGATGCAGTAGGAGCTGGGGGCTGTTTACAACACAGTTGCAATGTAGTGTAGGCAGCATTTACCCATACTTTTACATGTGGTCTTTAACTACAAAATGCAGTGGTTCACAAATGATCTTAAGCTTGGAAATGGAGCCAAGAGCCCAGAGAAGCATTCAAATGTTGATGTAAGACTAAAAAGCTAAAATGCAAAGAACCCCAAAGGATATCTACTCTGTCTTGATTTAGGCTTACCTTTTGAGGCATATGGAAACTTCATTGGTACCTGCCTTTATCAATAATGCTGTCCTAGTGGATGGATATAGGGGGCCTAAGTGTTAGGTTAGACAGGGCAGTCAAGGTGCAGCAGGTCTGGTGTGACAGCCTACACAAGACAGGATGTGCGGGATGAGACATCCGTGTAGCTTCTTCTGAATCATTTCTTAGAACGCTGCCAGCCCAGCATGGATGTACTTCTCCTTCTGCAGTTTTTAGCCCTTCCCATATTTCTGTGGTAGCTGGATTTACATAATTACAAATATACGTACACACACATATATGGATACACTTCCGTTAGTTGCAGAAATTGTCTAGAAAAATGATTTGAGGTAGTCGTTCTAGGCATGTGCAGTTTAGCTGCACTGTAAGTCTTCGAGTTAGATAAATCATGAATTACACATTCCCACTCAGTTCCATTGTTCATGGCTTAAAATGAAACACTATTGGTTTGTTGTTCAGGTGAGTTTATTCAAATAAACAACAGTAAAATAACAGGATTCCCAGAAAGAAATGACTATCCCTTTCATAAAACAGAAAAATAAATGTTAGTAACATTAATTACATATTTTGGTCAAAAACTTTTGAATTTCTTTACTCTTTGAGTACAGTACAGATATTCTTTCTATTAAAAGCCTTTGATATTCTTCAGAGAATTTGGTATTCTATGGATAATTCTTTACAGTAATAACTACACTCAGGGATCAAGTCACAATCCATTCATGTAAGTCACAGGGCTAGATCCCATCCACTTTCCACTCTCTGGGTGCTACCATACCTCTCCATACCTTCTGGACAATCCATTTTCATTAATGGAACTGGCTACAGACTAAGATATTACCGAAACCAATCTAAATTTTCAGTGCATTGTATAACATTCATACCACAAATGCAGAGTAGAGTTAAAAATTAACCAAATTAAGCTTAAAACTGACTTATCAAAGCAAAAATATAAAGCATTGCAGAATCATTCTTGACTTCACTTTCCAGGCCTCATAGTATTTTACTGTACTAAGAATTACATTACAGTCATAAAACAGAATTATTTCTCTTGCTAAAACTCCTAAAAGTAATACCTACAAAATTACAGCAAATACCATTACAATGTCTGTGAACAATAAAAGGCAGTATCCTGATTCAGAGGAGCATTATAAGGATGTGCTTAAACATATCTCTCCTCGGAAAGTACATTATCACATGCTTAGAGCTAAGTTCCTGTGTAAGCGATTTCCTGAGCTAGAGTCCAAACAATGCCCTGATGAACCAGGTGAAATTCAGGGGCTTTTACACCCCCCCAGTTTTTTATGTGACCTCTGAAAATACAAACAGATCATCAGAGTCCTCAAAATGACATGCACAGGTTGCTCAAGCTACATAGGTTTCCCATTGAACACACTCTGAAGATGATACTGACGAAAAGATTTATTTCCAATTCTGTATTTCCTTGGCTTATCATTTGTTTTAAAAATTACAGCTCTCGCAACACCTTTTCTTCTTCTTCCTCCTCGTCACTGTCAGTCACATTGACTAGCTGGATGCTGGAAGGAGTAGGAGGGGTGGCTGACAAAACATTCTCAATTGCTCCAATATCCAGTTGTGGCATGGGGCTTACACACTCCTCCTCACTGCGGCTGCTGCGACAGGTCACTTCCTCCAGCCTCTCACAGTTGTGTGAGTCCTGATGTACAATTTCCTCTGGGTATTCCCTGAAAGGATAGTCTCTGTCCAGAACCGAAAACTTCATCTCCTGTGTCTGGTACCTGTTTTCGTAACAGCCAAGACATTCTGGCACTGAGCTGGAGAAATTCCCACAGCCAAATGGAGGCCGGCTGAATGGGCACGTGCTGCAATGAAAGAGATTGAAAGCGTTGTTCAGAAATGCAGATTGCCTAGATTTCCATTCACTTAAGACAATCAGAATGGCGCTCATTTTTCTAAGCTAGTCATCTTTTTTTTCTTATATATATTAATTAAATAATATACTGGATAAAATAGAATCAGGTAAGCCTGCAGTACAGTAATGTACATGCTCAGAATGGTAAGATGAAGTACCCGAAATCAGTTTGTTACTTCTATATACCAAAATTTGTGACAGAGCTAGGGTAAAACACTCTTCTTTATTCTTTGAATGACCTCTTGTGTCTATTAAGTTGTTGTTAAACGCGTGGACCGAGAGAAAAATCTTTGTGCCCAGTATGTGGTTGTCAATATATTTAAGGAATTTACAGTGATTGCTACTAATAAATACACATATATATAGTAGATTGCAAGAAGTTACTAAGCCAAAATATAACTGTCGTTGTTGTGTCCTCTTGGAATTTTGATGACAAAATGACACACATATAATCTACATGGTGTTACAGAAATTGAGTGTGAGGACATTGGTACGTTCTGTGCATACTTAGCTTTGGAAATACCCACAGGATATTGCATGTGTTAGCTTGTAAGTTCTTTGATTAAGTGATTTTCTCTCATTTACTTCCCGGAGACTGCAAAGACAAACTAGCAAGGACTACTTACTTACGTAAGAATTCTGAAGACATTTCCCACTAGGCTGAATTTCAGAAATACTGGTAGTTATGACAGCTGCAATCATAGTAGCTGGAGACATCTCACATACCTACTTAAACTGAATCTGATCATTCTGAAAATATATTTACACTATCTCTACCTAACACTTTTCTGTCAAAATCAGATATAGTGCATCTGAGGTGCACAAAGTGGGGAGAGGATACTTCTATTTACCGTGGGCTTGGGAGTGCCAATTATTAAATTAGTATTTATTTAGTATATATAAATTAGCCTTCAGTAACTGGGCATGTGTTACAAACAGCCTCAGGCCAGTAGGTCCAACCACAGAGGAGCTATAGGAAGGTAAGAGCACCTCTCCTTCCTAGCACTGCATTCTTGCCTCAAGAACTGAAAGCTCCATCTACTTTCTGAAAACTGAAGCCCTTTAGCACTTAATCTGGCTGGTATTGAAATTAAGGATTGCATTACCTTGAGGGGAAATAGTAAGGTCCAGGTACAAAGTAAGGGTGATGAAATGAAAATCGAGGAGGTGCTCCAAACAGATTAACTGGCTGCCCAATGGGAGGACTCTCATAGAGACGTGAGTGAGGAAGAGGAGTAGCTTGGGAAAGAGGTACTCCTCTAGGACAAGCAGAAAGCCCTGAGTACTCCTTTGGGAGCTCAATGGTAGAAACGGAAAATCTGCCATGAGCAGTGACTGTGTTACTTGAGTTTCTACTGGAGCTCTCAACAAAAACTGGTGTAAGTCTCTTCAGAGGGCAGTTGGGTCCAGAAGATACATCACAAGCTCCTGTCTGAACAGATTCAGCAAAGTGCTGTGATGCAATTACAGGGTGCATGGGCAGGGTTGGAGCTGGAACTGCCAATGATGTGGTGCTCGCAAAAGTAGACTGGAAAAGGGTAATTGGACCTGGACGTTGAACAGAAGAAGCTGGCAGACGGATGGCAGAAAGAGCTTCACCTTTCAAAAGGAAACAGAGCAGTTATTTATCAGACACAAGTAAAGGAAGAGATGTCACAAACAGTGGCATAACAAAACCAAAATCACTAGGGCCAAAATCACATTCTCCAAATCACTTGCTAGCACCACTTCCCTGCAACTCTCAGTCACGCATCACTTGGCCTGTGCATGTTCTGACCGGTGGTTTTGGAGTCCACACACTTAAGCTTCCTTCAACAAGAAAAAAATGGTGAACAAATAATGGATTGGCTGGTGAGTGTTGAGGCTGTGAGACTAGTGGGGATTGTATCTTATTCTGGAATAGCCACAGAATGGGGCTGGAGTGTGCACTTAGTGCCTGAAGCTCAGAACACCTCCCACATTTACCATCTGAGATGGAATAAGCCAAATTCCTAATAAATCTGCATGGTGCGAGAGCAGCAGTGAGGAGCAGAAGCAGTAATTAAACACACAGCTCTCCAATATATTTTCTTACTTGTTTCACCAATGAACGCACCCGCTAGCCAATCTCACTGAAACATTTTGCAGATGCACACCTGAGATCATGTTGTATGTTAAAGGCTGCCTTTGTACAGTAAGATTTCAAAACATGTTGCATTAGTGTCTTCAAAAACCAATCCCTAGTCCAGGAGTCTAGATTCTGAGTCAACTGGACTTAAATACTTCCAGATTTTACAATTTGTATTTAAGAGTGATTTCAACCACAGTAGGATAGTAAACTCTAGAATGAAACATAGTAGCTTGTGAGGACACCGTAATATCATAGAATCTTGGAATCATAGAATATCTGAGTCGGAAGGGACCCACAAGGATCATCAAGTCCAACTCCTGGTCCCCAAAGGACCTCCCAAAGAACCACACTAGCATAAGAACACAAAAAAATGCCTTATTTAGTCAAATTTACAGAATTATTTGGGAAAGAATCACATCCTAAGCCAAAACTTCACCTGAACAACATAGGGTGCTCTCTTTTACATCTCCAAATACCACCATCTAGCATAAACAGGCATTTAGTTTTCTTGTCTCATTAGACTCACTCGAATCAGTATATGTAAAGAGGAAAGGTCCAGTGCTTGGACCAAAGCTACTTGTTGTGATCCACTGTCCTTGCACTCAGAGACAGAGCTCTTTCACCACAAAATGTGAGGAGCTGCAGGTTAGCTGCTATATTTGCCTGTGGGCTTTCATGGCACACCCTATTTCACTGCCCATACGGACTGGTTATAAAAAGGATCTTTCCAGGTTAGATGCAACTTTACTAGGCAGATTCCTAATTTTAAAAATCATTCAGTATTGAAAACTCACAGACTGGATGTCCAATACTGTTCTGAACAGTGGGGATGACAATAGAGTATCCAGGTGATTGGAAGGGAAGAACAGCAGCTGGATTTGTAGTGATGATACTCTGAGTGGTGCCGGAAAGTAGACCTGAGACATTCAGTGGAAAACGCTTCCTTTTGCCTGGCCGTGGCTGATAAACCCAACCTGTCAGAGATGAAAAAGATGCAGACACCCCGTTTATGGGATGGTCTCTTTTTTACGTAAAACCACTGTAGCCATAATTCTGAAATATGTAAAAAAAAGTGTATTAAAAAAAAAAAAAGAAAAAAAGAAAAGAAAGAAGAGTCCCCAAACTGCTCCAATAGTCAATGGCAAAACTCCATTTGTGTCAGTGAGCTAGCAAATGGGGAATTTTAGCAGAGGAAGAAATAAAATGGACACGTTTGGGCACTGTTTTTATGTTACTGAATCAAAATTGTTTTGTGACACACATAAATACAGAACAGTGGGATGTGACATGGCACAACTAAGGAAAGCGTGCAATGGAGAACACAGCACTGCATGGTGGGCTTCCAGTCCAGAAGAAAACCATGGCTGTATTCAAAATGTGAATCTTTCCTGATTTTTTTCCTTACCCTATAAAGTTAACATAAACCTGCAGGTTACAAGAGGCAATGGAAAATATGGCCCACTGGGAATCCTGTAGAGATTTTGGCAATAAGAAGTACATTGGCCTCTGACTTACAACACTGATAAAGCACTAGCAGACTTTTAAACATATTGTTTTTTACTGAGCAGCTGTTTCTTACACAGGCTAACAACTCAGGCTAACTCTCAATGCTACCTTAAAGCCCCTCCCCAACCCCCTTTTTTTTTTTGGAAGGGTGCAAGGAGGGAGTGCAGCTCTTCATCTTTTTTTTTTTATTTATGACATATTAATCATGTCTTATCTACCAGCATTACCCTAACAGTGAACTAGCAGGATTATGACATCACAAAGGATTATGACACCTGATGTCTCAACAGCTCTCACAATGTGTTCACAATACAAACACTTGTGCTTTGTTTTGTTAGCGTCCTTTTAATTAACTGCAGTGCTATGAACAAATTAATTTTTTAAGGGTCCAAATTTTTAATCCTTTTGGCAAAAGGTTGAGGAACAACATATCCCACACTCTTACTTGTGAATCCCCAGTCTGAAAGTTGAAGAATCACACAGAGTGCAATGCCATCTGTGCTTCCTGCCCACTTTCCATTCATTGTTTTTAAGGAATGGATACATGTATCACCACAGACCACCTGGGCAGCTCTTTTTGTATCCATGTTCAGAATAAACTGTATCTAGCCATGAGGCTTTTAACTCATGCAGGAGATGCTATAGCTGTGGTGGGCTAAGGATGTATGAAACCTTAGAGGCTATAAAGGATGCCATGTCATTTATGGATGCTTTACGAAAGGAATATGCTTTCAGGTACTATAAAGCTGATAGAATGACTGAGTGCTTGAAATTTTTGTCATGTTTTCCAACTCTACTATTTACTCTAATAAAATAAATATTTTTTTTCTAGAAATCCTGCACTTCTAAACCACTAAGATAAATAAATAAATGTTTACCAGGAAATTCCTCTCTGTGCCTTTGTTTTATTTTCCTAGCTTCATCATAATAGGGCTGTTTCTGCTCTTCACTCAGTTTGCTCCACTCCAACCCGAGCTGAACACTGATTTCTGCGTTATTGGCAGTCGGGTTAGCTTTGGCTAGAGCAGGCCGATGAATCCTAGCCCACACCATAAACGCATTCATCGGACGCTTTACGTGGCCACTTTTGTCCTTGCTAAATGGAGTATCTGGCATTCCTATGCAACAAAATGAGGAAAGAGGATTATCTTCCAGGCAATATATGTGGTACAGGTTACACTCAGTAATATATCGAGAGGATATTTGGCAATAGTTTAAAGAATTACTAGAGCTTTGGGACACATAAAACTCAGTGCATGTTTGGAGAGCACTTCCTGAAAAGTGCAAGGGAGTAAGTATCTCTATAACCTCCACTGAAACACTGCATAAGGAATCATTTACATGGACTTTGTTGTTTAATCTATTTTTAAAAATATGATAAGTGACTGTTAAAGACAGCTTGGTTTCCACTTGGCTAGACTGTTTTCTGTAACTTATCAATTCATAAATTAAGCACTGTATAGCACAGACATATCACTACAAATTTGTCTTCACCACTAGAACTACGTATCCAAAAGCCCTAATGATGCTGGGATGAGATCTAATGATGTTATATCTCTGGTTTCTCAGCTGCTGCTGTTGCTGCTCGAGGTTTCTATTTATTCATTTACCTTTTCCTCTCTCTTTTCTCAGATATGGACACTCAATTTGCTGGGTGAATCAGTTTTACCAAATGCTTTACATGGCACCCAGCTTTAGGTCTTTGCAAACAGACTGCATTTGAAATGAGCTGCTGACATTACGAACATCCAGACCTTTCACCACTGATCCCTCAGCAATTTCCTCTCTGAAAAAGGCTTAGAAATAGACTGCTGTTCCACATTATCAATAAGGGGCTGAAGTATTTAGATCTTTAGGATTCCACTTTAAGTCATTCGTTTCAAAAGTGTCAGAAGTATAAATTTTAAAAGCCTTTTCTTTCCAAAAAGGGTAAGCTTTTAATCCAGATGATATGAAGTTTGTCACTTAACACATCCAAATTCTCTGGGAGAAGCATACGAATGCTTCATTTTAAGGATCAACAGATGTCTAAACTTAAACTTGCCATCAAAACTCGGTGTGATTCTGAAGTTATGAGGGGGGTTAATACAGTCAGGGAGCAAACAGACAAAGCTGAATTGATTTGAGCCAGCAACCAGAGCTCTGTGCTCCTGAATACGCACACCCTACCTTGAATTAGAGTCTTACAAGTGACGATATACTCAGAGAGGTGGCTCTGTATCTTTTTTTTCCACTCTAGCGTTATTTTTTCCATTTTTTTTTCCACGTTTTCCCACGTTCAGCCTGCCAGCTGCTGGCCGCAGCCCTACAACCCTGCTTTCCTCCATACCTGAGTCGGAGGGCAGCACAGTGAGGGGCACGTTTTTGGTCTCGATTTTCACCGCCGGCTCGAGCAGCGCCTGCATTTTCAGCGGCGCTTGCTTCGGGGCCACCTGGGGCCCGCGGAGCAGCTCGGCGGCCAGCGGGCCCTGCACCTGCAGCGGCCGCAGCACCAACGGGACCCGCAGCGCCTGAGGCACCACCCCGGGGGGCTCCCCGCGGGGCTGCGAGGCCGTGAGGCCCCCACCGGCAGCGGGCCGCGGCGGGGAGCCGTGAGGGGAGCCGTGAGGGGAGCCCCCCTCGCCCGCCTCCGCCCTGAGGGCTCCCCGCGGCTCCCCCGCGCTGCCCCAGCGCCCATCCCCGCCGCCCCCTCCCCGCCCCGCAGCCGTTCGGGGGGCGCCCAGAGGCTCCCCCGCGCAGCTCCCCGGCTCCCTGCCGCCCTCCGCAGGGGCCGCGGCTCCCCACGGGGCCCGCTGGGCGCTGAGGGGAGGCTCCGCCAGGGGCTCCCCCCGCTCCCCGCCCAGCCCCTGAGGGCCGGGGCCGGGCCCCTGCCCGGAGCCGCCGCCGCCCCCGCCCCGCTCCATGACGCCACGGCCGTTGCCCGCCTGCGGTTGGCCGCCAACGCTCGCCGCGCCCTCGCGCCGCCGCCGCCGGCCAATGGGAGCGCGCCTCGGCCCGCTTCGCCCCGCCCACTCGCCTCGCAACGCGGTCGCTATGGAGACGGCGTTAGGAGCATAGAGAGGTCCTCCCGGCTGCCTAGAAGGGCCGCGGGGAGGGGGGGGTGACGGCGCTTCCGGTTCCGCCCCGGCCATGCGGGGGTGCTGGCGGGCGGCGGCGGCGGCGGCCATCGGAGCGGGCGGCGGGCGGGCTGCGGGCCGCGGTCGCTGCCTCATGGCTAAAAGCAAGTTCGAGTACGTGCGGGACTTCGAGGCGGACGACACCTGCCTGCCCAACTGCTGGATAGTGGTGCGCCTGGACGGCCGCAACTTCCACAGGTGGGGGGCAGCCATGGCCGGGGCGCTTGGTGCGGGGCCGTTGCTATGGCAACGGGGTGGGGGGGGAAGGAAGGGCCCCTGAGGTGCTGACACCCCCCCCAGGGTGCTGCCCCCCCCATATCTCATCAGGGTGAGGTGCTGATGGGACAGAGCACGCGTTATCCCGAAAGCATAAAATTAGTTTTCGTTATTTTTTGCCTATCTGCAGACAATTCGTCGTTGTTTCTACATGGATACCACAAATCAATATGCATAGAAAATAAATATGGTGAAAATGAGCAGAATAACGTTTTCGACTAACATTTTAAAAGGTTCTTATTGTCCCCTTTTTGCTTCGAAGGTTTGCTGAACAGCACGAGTTCAAAAAGCCAAACGATGACCGCGCTCTTCACCTGATGACCAGGTGTGCCCAGACGGTGATGCAGGAGCTGGAGGATATCGCTATCGCTTATGGGCAGAGCGATGAGTACAGTTTTGTTTTCAAAAGGAAAAGTAAATGGTTTAAAAGAAGAGCAAGGTAACAGCTGCTTTAATACGGAAGTGAAATTGCTTTTAACATCTTTCTGTAAATCTGTCATTTGTTCCCTATCTCTTGATCTGCTTTTATCTCTACACAGAGGCTAGGAGCAGGGCTGTGTTTAGGTGTATATTTGGGTGTATATGCCACAAGTAGTTCAAGTTTTTCATGCAAACTCTTTGCATGCATTATTTCTGTAGTTTTCAGTGATAACAGAGCTTTAAAAAGTTTTGATTAAAACAAGGCTTCTTCTAACGAAGTGTTTTCTTTCCTAAACTCTTCTCCTTGGTTCCTAGTACTTCTTATTTTCCACAAGACTCTACTGTTGCTGCTCTTTTGTACTGTTATTTAAGAAATGATGCTGTCCACGGGAATTACTGCTATTGATACCTCAGAAAGTCATGGATATATAGAACCATATTGACGGATTCCTTTCTTTTTCTTTTGCTTTATGTTTGCAAGTAAGTTCATGACGCACGTGGTCTCGCAGTTTGCATCCAGTTACGTTTTCTATTGGAAAGATTACTTCAAGGACCAGCAGCTTCTGTACCCACCAGGATTTGATGGACGAATTGTGCTGTATCCCAGCACCCAGAACTTAAAGGACTACCTCAGTTGGAGACAAGCAGACTGTAAGCGTTTCCAGAGACCTGTGCAGTTGAATTCTCTTCCTGAACAGAAACATCCTTATGGGCAATGTGTCTGCATATGTGCTTAACAGTGAAAGCACAATTTGGTAGGGTAATAGTTATAAATAATACTGAGATCCCCGTGTTGGGATTTTGCGGAAATATTGGCTAAAACTTTTAAGTCTTTAGACTAGTACTGTATTGGTGCATGGTGGCAGTGAATTCATCATAGGAAATAGTGATAGAATTCATTTATTTTTTTTATAAGTTTTTAAAACCAAGATGGTCTTAAAGGAAGAGATGTGAATGTTACAATTCAAGTCACATAGCAAAAGTATTGCATATTTCATGCTGAAACAGACTGTTGGGTTTCCTTTGTAGGCCTCCACGAATACGCAGTCCCTCTTGTTCAAGTTAAAATAACCTTTCTTACAGAAGCACCCTTCTGCCTCTGCTCTACCTCTCCCTTTTTAGAAGCATCATGAATCTGTCTTCTAGTCAGTCGTTGAATCATAGAACAGCTTGGGTTGGCAATACCATCTAGTGCCATGGGCAGGGAGGCCTCCCACTAGATCAGGTTGCCCAGGGCCTCATCCAGCCTGGTCTTGAATTATACCTGGCACATTAAAAATGAATCAGAAAGATTCTGTCAATCTCTTTGGTTACAATTCTGGAAGTGAAGTTGCTTTTTTCTTTCTCTGCATATTTGGTCAGATTTAGTAAACACTGTATCTCTTTCTATTTTTCTATAGGCCATATTAATAACCTTTATAATACGGTGTTTTGGATGCTTGTACAGCGAAGTGGTTTGACACCAGTGCAAGCACAGGATAGACTCCAGGTAAAAATCTGTTGAGGTCATGTTCTTCTAGGTACAGAGAAAATCACCCAGTTTGTGAAGTTGTCTTGTATACTCCGCTCTGCCTTTTCTTAGGGTAACCATTTTGCAGATACACATTCAACAACGTTTTTTAATTTGTAAAGATGATCATATGATCAGCAAAGAATGCATTTTAACTGGAGTTCTAACAGGACTTTAATTTTTTAATTAGTGAGTTCAGAAATCTTAAAAACATCATGTGACCATCTAATATCTGTAAGCAAGAAGTAAAATGGGAGGATTCAGATACTATGGATTTCCAGACCCTCCTGTAGTACTGTCTTAGTGTGCAGATTTCAGCAGATCATTACTGGTTTTCTGCTGAATTTTGTTGACCTTTTCCAATTCCTCTTGAAAATGTAAAACAGATTTGGAAAAAAAAAAGCCACAACCTTTTTTTAATATCCCTGTTTGGCTGTTGAAATAATTACTCTACTTGGAAAGGAAACTGCACCTTGTAATTTAAAGATGAAAAACCTGTTTATTGGTTTGTTTGTTTGTTTGTGTCTTTGACAGTTGTTGTTCTTTTTCAATTTTCTCTCAGGGAACGCTGGCTGGAGATAAGAATGAAATTTTATTTTCTGAGTTCAACATCAACTACAACAACGAGCCTTTGATGTATAGAAAAGGAACTGTCCTAATATGGCAGAAGGTAAAAACTGTATTACCACATACTTCATGTTCATGTTTGGGGTAGCTAAACCGGTATGGTGATCACTGGGGCCTGTGCCAGGCTCTTCGGGGGATTGGTTCTCAAGTGTTTTCACTGCAGAGGTACTAGAAACTTTCAGTCCAAAAAAAAAAAAAGTAACTCAGCTCATAGTATATTTAATACTCTTTTCCTCTTATGGAAAAGAACATAGTAAAGATTGCAGCTCTTATTATTTTTTTTCTTGGTAATCTTAGACGCTTTTGAGGTTTCCTATTTGCTTTAAGTAGCTCCAAATTAAATATTTTACTTTATTGAGGAATAGTTGGAATGAGTTACGTGAACTTGTAGGTAGTAATTCAAGCCACATGATGATGATGTGCAGTTCCAGCTACTCATGTTAGTCATCAAACTGGTAATAGATTCTTTGAAAAGATTCATCATTCAAATTCTATAGCATGCTATAGGGTTGATGGTTATTTCTGCTGTATAGTTGTTCCTCATAAGACGTCAGAGGGGATTCACAAACAGACATGTTCGCTAATGCGTCGACTCTATTTTCAGGTTAATGAAGTCACGACCAAGAAAATAAAACTGCCAAAGGAAACAGAAGAACAGGAAATTGAAGTGACACGGACTAGGACTAAAGTTGTTCCCCTGCACTGTGACATTATTGGGGACCAGTTCTGGGAGGAATATCCTGAGATTCTGGCTGAGGATAGTTGATATCTCTGCTGAGTGTAATTGGTAGTTAATGTTTTGCTCTGCGTGGGTTGTTGGCACCTGAGGAGCATGGACGGTGGCTGGCAGAGTTCGACTTACATTCCCCTTCAGCAACTTCAGCAGAAGCTTTACAGCAGCTTTTAGCACTGTGGTTGCATGAAAAAGAGGCACTGGAATGTTATCTGACATACAAGGATAGATGTATATCCATTTGGAAAATCCAAAATCATATTTTAAATGTTAAGAACTCATCATAAACCAATTGTTCCTTGTAAATGCATATTTGTAGAAAAAGCATATAAAAATGGCAGCTATTTCTATAGCATTTAAATCATTGGGTATTGTACTGAACTGCCAAATGATTAAAAACAAACAAAAAATTGTACATCTGAGCAGTTAAAAGCAGAAGAAAAAATACTACTTTTTTTTCTTTTAGATAAGAGACAGTTGGCATTTAGTATTAAATTTCAAGGCCACTGTGTTTGACTGACCTTAGCAACAAATTGTTCTACTGCATGTCTCATCCTTACAGAAGGGAAAGCCTAGCAGTTTCTTTGACTGATTTTAAAAGCTTTTGTCAAATGTACAGGATTTTTATACTTTTTAAAATATTAAAAACTAATGATTTATCCTCTGCTGTGTTCATTATTTGACTTTCTCATTACTAATATTTTTAGTAGTAATTAGTGAAGGTTTCAAACAGTTAAGCTAATAATGAACCTTCCTTTTTCTGAGAATGGAGGATAAGTCTGTGCATTCGTGATAGCAGTTTCCTGTCCCCTATGTATACTAATGCTGAGCAATAAGAGAATGTACACTGGTTTTAGCTTGTCAAAGGGCCTGTTTAATTCCTCAGGAAGAGGATATGAGGGAGTGTGTGGTGGTGATTCTGAATGAATCATTGCACCGCAGTCATTTAGCATTGGGAACTTCCCATCTGTTGGTTTTTTTTTTTTGTTTTTTTTTTTGTGTGTGTGTGTGTGTTTTGGTCTTGTAGCACAACTGTGACTTGCTTGACTTTGATGTGCCATGTTGCTGTCTAGGGCTTGACTTGGGAGCAACTGCTCCAGAGGTGGTAGTGTCTGGATTTTGCATTCTGAGCAAAGATGAAAATAACTTTGGCAATGACAATCCTCCTTGAAAAAGCGTCATGTAGGGATTTTTAATCATATGACTTTCTGATAGATGTGGAGACATATTATGGTATGTCTGTATTAGGTTCTGTTATTACGTGTTTTTCCATTTAACTCATGCTGACAATGATGTGTAGTAACTAAACATTATTTATGCATGGATATAGAGTTTTGAACCAAGATATAGATTGATTTTAAATGCTGGGGGTGGGGTGGGAGGGGTTGAAGAACATCATGGACACAATCAAGCACCTGTCCTCCTGCATGAAGTTTCTTTGGGGCTGTGAAGAAACAGATGCTGCCTGAGGGTGGGGAGCAAGCTCGGCCTGATGTTATACTGCTCTAACAACAACCATTAAACTTATGGGAACCAGTTATGAAAGACTAATGGTAGGTGGGGGAATCTTACAGTAAAACCCCCCGCAGCGTTAGCGGGTCTGTGCTCTCTGAAGAGAATGACCCAGCTCCCTGCAACACCGGGACCGCCAGAGGCCTCTGGCGGCTGCAGAGGGCAGCAGCAGCGACGGGGGAAGCCTCTGCTCGCCGCCAGCACCGTTAATTTCTCATTAACTCACCGTTAATTCGCGCCTCCCTGCGCCCCGCCTCCGCGGGCGGTGCCTGGCGGTCTCCCCTCCCGGCGCTGCCCGGCCCGGGCCCTGCTTAGCTTGCGGGGCCGGCGCTGCAGCGCCCCTTAGCGGCGGGCCGGGCGCCGCCCGCCATGGAGGAAGCTGAGGCGGCCGCGGAGCAGCAGCAGCGGCGCCGCCGGGCGGGGGCCGAGCGCTCGCCGAGCCCCGGCCGCTTGGACGTGAGCTCCAGCCGCTTCGACCCGCTGCTGGCGCTGTACTCGGCCCGCACGCCGCTGCCCTTCCCCGGCGCCCCGTGCTTCAACAACCTCGCCGAGTACGAGAGCTTCCAGCGCGGCCTGCTCCGCCCGCGGGGCCGCCGCCCCAACGCCGCCGCCTCCTCCTCCTCCGCCGCCGCCCGCCGCGGTCCCTCCGCCCGCTCCGCCCGCCGCGGCCCCGCCGACCCCGAGCGCATCCAGAGGCTCCGCAGCCTCATGGTCAACGCCGGGCCCGAGCAGGAGGCGGCCGCCGGGGGAGCGGCGGCTCGGCGGAGGAGGGCACCGCGAAACGTCCTCACCAGGATGCCCCGTAAGGGCTGGGGGGGGTGGGGTGAGGTGTGGGGGGACTGAGGTATAGGGGAGATGGAGAGAGGGGAGGGGGTTCAGGGTGGGTCGCTGGGTGCCGGGGGCTGTGGTGGGGTGTGGGGGTAGGGAGTGAGGCGGGCAGTGGGGTGATAGGGGCATGGAGAGGGACTGAGGGAGCTCAGGGGGGAATGGGGACTGTGGGCTGGGTGAAATGCTGAACGCAGAAATGCTCACTGGGGGTGATGCTCCTGGTGCTGTGGTGCCGTCCTCCTTGGTCAGTTGGTTGGTCACGTCCATCGTCTTAATGGAAAGGAAGGGTGAGGAAGTGTTGTGCTTCCAGAAGTGCTGTTCTGAAACCTGGAAGCAGATTTCAGCCCATGGAGCAAGGAGTTAAGTGATAACCACAGCATGAGCCTGCAGCATACTGTCCTCTCTCGGCTACTAAATGTGCATCCTGGGGGGGTAAATGCAGCGCTGGTGTTTCTGCTGACCTGATGATAGAGCAGCGGATTGAGGCAGGAGGGAGCTGTGATGGTAAATTCACCGTCTGTGGGGATGATACAAATTTCTTGTGTAAACTTCCATATGCAGTCAGGGAAATAGCCCCTGAACATAAGGGGTGCGACTTGTGGGCCCACACCAAGAACCAAATGGGATGCAAATTTAGTGCGCTTAATTAAAAATACTGCAGGTTTATTGCAGTCAAAGTATCTCTTCTCATCACTAGCATCACCTTAATGCTCTTTATAAAAAGACAATGCCCAAAATGTTCAATTCTGAGTGCCTAAAGCAGAACCTTTTTCTTGCTCAGACACCAAAACAATGTATTCCTGTCCATATGTGCTGTATGATCCGCAGTCTCATGTCAGTTGAGGGTTTTCCACAAATGCAGAGGGTCTGTTTAAGTTGGATTTCCAATATAATTGACCTTAAATATTGATTCGGGATCTTAATATAAAGAATTTGTATTTGGATTACTGTGATTGAAACTGAAAAAATGCACTGTGAAAATTAACTGTAGCGGTGGGCTAGTGAGAAGGTTACATGTTTCCATTATGAGCACATATTTAATATCCACACATCTAAGATGAGACAGCGTGGACTTTGAAGAAGACTGGCTCGACTGGCATCTACAGTGCTGTTCAGCAGTCCAAACAGTTTATTTTTTTTCAAAACTGTGTGCTTTCCCTGCAACTAGGGGGCCTGTCTGCATAGCAGATTGGCCTGTGTTCGAAGCTTGGATCCTAAGGCAATAGCTGCCTCTGGATGCATGTAAAATATGTGTGGCTCATGCTTTACTGAGTCCCACAGTTGTGTTGCTGTGCTCTCAGGCAGCTATGATAACGGGTGGCTTGTTTCTTAAATTCTGTGTGTCAGAAATGTAAAATGGACTCAAAATTTTGCCCGTTGTGAGGAGTTGGCAGTGCCTGTTTGGAATCAGCTCAGGAGAAGCAATTTCAAATCATCTCATATTTACCAAGGGGCAAAGAACTTGTGCAAGCAGTTGCCGCAGAGCAGCTAGAAAGAATAGGAACAGGATGGATAATGCAGGTAGAGCTGTATTACCCAGGTAGAGCTGCAAAGCAGTGTTTTCCGTGAGGCCTAATGGGGTGCTGACAAGCCAAGGCATAGTTGTAAATAAAGGTTCTACTTGATTCTGCTTTTTTATAAAAGTTGGAGATAAAGTTCTTGTATAAAAGAAACATAGCAATCTAAATCTGAACTCTAAAAATCCTAAATCTAAAAGGATCCTGTAAATTCTCAGGGTTGGCTAGAAACGATACTGTGTCCGATTAAAAGCATCAGTCCGGTATAGTGACTGTCACCTGTTTTTCCTGTGATGGATCTCTGAGTTTGTTATCAGTGGGCCAAAGACAGCACAGAGACTTAGATTTTCACCTAAGGTTGATTTGGATATATGTTAAGTAAAGGAAAACCTTTGTATTTTTTAAAGCCTTTGCTGTCCACACTGTAGAAAGTGTTTTGGTGATCTAGTAATTACAGCCACAGTACATCACACCGCCCTGGGGCTTCTGGTTTCATTTGCTGTGAAAACTTGTGTTGTACCAAGATCTGCTCTACTTCCACAGTAAAGTGAAGTATTTCTATATAACTTTCTTTATGAATGTATTTTGTTGAAGACTGACAGTGTTCTCTTTCTGTTTTAGTCCACGAAGGCAGCCCCCTTGGGGAGCTCCATCGCTGCGTCCGAGATGGCGTAAAAATTAACGTTCATATCCGCACTTTCAAAGGGCTTCGTGGAGTCTGCACAGGGTTTTTGGTTGCATTTGACAAGTTCTGGAATATGGTAATGACTGTTCCAAGCCCTTGGTTTGTAACTGCTATATTGAACGTTTGAAGTTTGCAACAGTTTTAAGCAAATTACATTTTGAGAAGATTAATGTGATTTTGTGGTCCGTAAATGCTCGTTTGCTCTTGCACTGAGTGCTGGGTTTCAGACTTCTGCTTGGTGTTGAATTGGTATGTCTGGGAGATACCTAGGTGTTACAGACTAGGTGAGGGTGAAGGAGTACACAGCAGCTTCAGAGATTTTACGTAAGAACCCAGGAAGGTGATATATGAATACCAGAAGCTTCCAAAAATATCTCTGCATATTCCAATCTTATAGTGGTAGCCACTTCTCTGATTTCTTTCACCAACAAGTCGCTTGTATGTCAGCTTTGCCTTTGTTCTACCATATGAAGATCTTAAAGACAATGGCTGGAACAGCAACTATTACAAATTTTTGAGCCTAGGGGTGTGACAAGCTTGGAAATTGGTGGAAAAAATAGAAGGATTTTGCAGGCGAGGCTCGGATTTTATAAATAATGCAGAATGGATGCTAGGCTTTGCTGTTGCTTTTATACCTCAGTACAACTTAGCTGATACGAAGCCAGCTCCAAAGAACAGCTTGTTCCTAGGACAGATTTTCTCTGAGTGTAATTTCATAATGCTATGGCACAAAGATAGCCTGAAGTCTCTTTGTGTCTTTTTATAATTTTGAACTTTCCATTTCTTTAATCTTCTAGGCCCTGACAGACGTGGATGAGACATACAGGAAACCAGTACTGGGCAAAGCTTTCTATGCAGAACCTCAGCTCACACTAACCCGGGTAGGTAACCATTGATGTTTTAATGTTTGGAATATCCCAGTTTTCAAAGCAGTAAAAGGGGAGCATTGGCTGGAAAGCTATATTTATATTTGAAATATTTAACCTCCTTTTTGTACAGATGACACTAAAATTACTTGAACTGAAAAAGAAGCATTCTGACCTTTTTGAAAGTGCTTTGGCCATAGTTCTCTGTTACAGAAGTTCCGCTTTAGAATTCCTAATATGAGATCACAATTGCTGCCACTGCTTAGTACAACATGCTGATCTTCTATAAGCTCAGCATGTGGTTTTTGATTTGTCCTGTACTGTCTGGCTTTACGCTGGAACTATTTTCTGCCCTCTGATAGCCAACATAAGGCCAGCATAGATCCAGTATTTTGTGCTCTAACTAATTTGGTAGAACAGTTGGTTATTTTTATTTTTTTCATTTGTGATTGATGCAGTTCTGTCAGGTGATTTGGCAGCACATAACTCTGATAGTGAAGTTCATGGAGTGGCAGTCCTTGTCTCTAGTCAATGGTACTGAATGTTTGGTCACTTGAACTTCTAGTTTTGCTACTGTGAAGCAAGCCCAAGATTCTTTATGCCACTCCAAAGCAAGATGCTTTTTGGGTCCAGCTGCAAAAAAAAAAAAATGTTTACAAAGTTGAAAACTGAAGATATGATAGATTAACTTCCGAACAATGAAGGAAAAAAATATGGCAGGGCTGTGCCTGTTGAATGGCATAGCATGGGGCCTTTTGAACATCAGGGAGGCACCACAAAAACTTTTTAACGGTTTCATTGCAAAGAATTTGCTTTTAGATTCCTGCCATTTAAATCTATTTTCTGACAGATCCCACTCTTCCAAAGTTAAAAATAATCCAGTTGTCATTGCTCATCTTAGCCCACTGTCACAGGGACTGGCTTTCCATCCTGTTGTTAGGAAGAGACAGCTTAACCAAGAATCCTTTTCATTTGTCAGCATTTCATCAAAGCTTGCCTGCTGCCAGAGTAAAAGCAGTTTATCTCGCAGTTTCTGTGCTATGTGTTCCCAGATTAATGAGTTCATCCCGTGCTTTGGGCCTGCTGCTGCAGCTTTTATTATTTTCCTATTGTTTTTGGCCTGCTCACCTCCCAGAAGTGGCCTCCTTCAGTTTGTTTGGAGAGCACGAAGTGTCATTTTTTCAGCACATACTCCTTGCTGTTTGACGCCCCTTATCTTAGGGATTCGTGTCCTGCCTTAGGACACAAGGGTGGGAAGCTCTCTAAAACAGTTTGAGAACAGTACAAGAGGTTTGGGGAAAGTGAGCTAATGGACCAACTTGGTAGCTTTCTGTTGTTCTTGACCAAAGTTAAATGATACAGCATATCAGCATTGCTCCCCAAATTAAATTCCCTGATGCTCACGTAAAGATGCTTATGAATGTGCAGGAGATCCATTTACCTTACGTCATGGCTTGATTTAGCCAAAAAATATAGTATTTATTCCTGGTAAAGATTCTTCACCAGCTGGGCATCTTGAGAACTGATTTGGGATCATATACTCAAATGAAATGCAGAACACGAAGCTTTTCTTGTTTTATGAATGTGGTCATATACACAAATGTTCCTTTACAGCTGTTTGACAGACTCAAACTGCAGGAGTCCTCAGTAAAGAAGGGAGCTGACTCAAAGACTGTCTCGGGGGAGCTGGCCCTGACAAATGACTCTCAGATGCTCGGATGGAAAGGTGGATTGGGACGAGGGAGAGCAGAAGATGAGCGTGAGAGGCAGAAGCGCTTGGGCAGAGCTGGAGAAAAGAAGACAGCAGGTGACAGTCTGCATCTGGCAGTCAGAGGTGAAGCTGATGTGGGGAGCGGGACTGCTCACACAGAGGGTGCCAGTGCTGGTGGTACACGTGCAAGAAGCCAGTCACGAAGAAAAAGGAGGCCCAAAGTGGATTATCAACAGGTGTTCACGCGTCACATAAACCAGATTTTTATTCGAGGAGAGAACGTCTTGCTTGTCCATTTAGCACATTAACTAGGCTGAGCCTTCATCAGTGTATTTATTTGATAGCATGAATTGCCGCTGCAGCTCTCGTTACTATTTAGCATTCTCATTAAGTATCATGGTACTGTGACTGGTTTCCCATTACCCTAACAAGGTAGGGGAAGTGTTTCTAACTGGAGCACCCTGAGCTTATTGCCAAAGCAGCCTCCTCTGATCTATGCTGGGGGTCTCGGGACAATGTCAGCAGCACAGTTTTATTCTGTGAGACAAGGGAGGTAAACACAGGCCCCACTGCTCCTTCAAAGTAAAACGAAGCAACGTCAAGAGGATTGGTGGGGAGTGTTGGGTTACTCAGTTATAGGAGCTAATTGTGGCATACATTTAAGGATCTTAACATTAGTTCTCCACCTAGAATGAATCACAGATGCTACTTTCCGTGTTCTGAGTAATCTCAAGAGAAAATAGCTAATGAAACCAGCAGTTTATCTACCACCATTATGTGGATGTCTTCTTTTCCAGACATAATTCTGACAGGCATTTTGAAACAAGTCTATAAAAAGGTGGAGTGACATACTACTGATGGCTATTAGCCTCCTCATAGTTAGCCCTGTAAAGCCCTGTGTGATAGAAGACCTCTTCCCTTAATTGGACTGCTCTTTTTCTGTGAACGATTGTAGGATTTTAACTTGTTTCCAATGTCAATGCTTACGCTTCTATTTGTAATGCTGTGCTTTTGCTGTGCGTCACCAGCAAGCAGCTAACGTAGCTGATCCAGGGACCTCCTTTTATGGAGTTTATCTGTGAATGTTGTGGGTGCGTATGGAAAGTTGTACTTTTATCTTTCACCCATTTGGTTCTTATTGTGATAGTGAAGTTTACAAAGACATAGTTTTTCTTCTCAGATATAAGCATTTGTGCTGAGCACAGTTGTACTGTATCTAAACGCCTTTCGAGTTCCCTCTAATGAAACTAGAGGTGCTCTGTCTTCAGCTGTTCTCAGAAAGCAGAAATCTCCAGTAGTCTTTCCTATCTGTATGAATGATGCATCACCTTGTTCCAGCTGAACTGAGCTTTGAAGGTGTGCCTAAAATTGTTATGAAGTATAAAAGTCAAACTCGCCTCATCAGTGCTTTTATTTTATGATTGTTCTTAAACTGCTGCAGATCAGCTCAGGCTTCTGCAGGTATAAACTGCTTTCCAAGAGCTACATGGAAAAGTTTGAGAGAAAATTAAGCTGTTACATTATCTAGCCTGTTCTCTTGGATGTCAAAGGACACTAGATTTCACACTGCTATTCCTGGATTCATCTCAACCACCTTAGGCTTTGCAGCAGCTCCTGTGTTTAAGATGAAGATGTGAAATTGCCAGGACAGTGGTTTGATGAGACAATTGGTAGAAGAACTTTCTAGTACTTTATAGCAAGTGTTTTATTGCATTTTGAGGTTGTAAGTCCTTGAACTGAGTGACTGCATTCTTGAAAGCTGTATTTCTGTTGCTTCAAGTGCAGCATATTGCTTGCTTGTCATTAGGAATATGTCTGGTGCTTGGGTGAATTACAGAAATCATTTAGCAGGAGTTCCTGGACACGCAGAGCAGCTTGTATGCCTCTGGGGGAGCCTGAAACTTTTATGTCGACGTTTCAGATGACATGGGGCTTGGATGACTGATCGGCTCAGCCCCTGAGCTGCAAATCCAAGTTCAGACTGGGACAAAAGTGCCTCAGATTAAAAAGTACTGTAGAGGCAAAAAAAGAATATTTCCAATTTCTTATACATTGTTACATTGCTGTAATCCCTTCTGACTATGAACTGAAACTAGGCACTGAAAAGATTCTTCCCTTGGAGGTTTTTGCTTCCTCTCCTTTCGTGCTGTTCTTGTTTGTATGGTTGTAGTCCACTGTTGTCCCAGCTCCCTTTTTCCCTTCTCCTTTCAGTATTTTGTCTCCTTGGTATGTTCCTTTCTAAACTATGGTTTAGGAAGATTGTTCTTTTATTCACCCTTATTTGTCCTGGTTTTCTGAACCTTCCCTGGTTGGCTTCCTGTGCACTTGACAGCTGACCAGAATCCTTCCAGTCCTTTTAAACAAAGCCTTTGTTTCTGCTCCTGACTTCTCAGCAGCTTTTATTGCAGATGAATGTTTTTCATCATTTTGGTTTTGGTTGTGTTTTTTTTTTTTCTTTTTTTTTTCCCCTGTGCTTTCTGACTGGTTTGGTTTTATTTCAGTTTCATGGGATGACTGTCTTTGCCTCTTCCATTCAGGAATGCCAAAGGCTACTGATTTTGACACCTCTCCTCTTTTGTACTTGACCAAAGGGTGTCATATCTCCCACTCAGGCCTATGTACTATGCCATCCCATTGAATTCTTGCTTTTCTTTACCTCAGATTTCTATTTGTCTTTGTCTGCCTATGTTATCCTTGTGCATTAAATAAGATACAGCTACCTTGAATGTTCTTGCAGTTTTATGGCCCTCTTTCCTTGCCAGCTGATACTTCACCAAGTTTGCAGTTTCTATTAGAAATCTGTGTTTCCTTTCATCAGAAGGTTTTTTCCTCTTAAATCTAACAAGTGTTTGTTGTTTCACATCTACAAGTTTATTTTTTTAGGTTTTATGAAAAATGCTGGTGCTTAGACTTGCGTTTGTGCCTTGATTTTTATATCATGACTGATCCGTTCTTCCAAAATCATCACCTTAGTCAACAAACCTGGTTAAGAACTAGACCGTATGTTTTTGTTTTTTGTTTTTTGTTTTTTTTTTACCCTCTACCTCATTATTAAAGTGTTCGTCCTCTTTTCTCATTGTTTTCTTATCTGTGGAAATGGTTTAAGTTCTCTCTTCTATTTTAGGTTTAATGGTTTGTTTGGTGGCTCTTCTTTTCTTTCCTACTTTCCTATCCACTTCTCTCAGTATTTCCAAGCTGCTTCCCAAATACAGGCTCCTCTATAACTTCAGATCTTTCAAAGAGTCTTCCTCTTTCCTACTTTTTCAGATACCGTATCATTTTAAGGCCCATTATCAAAATGCTGTTTTATGAACTTTGTCTCTTTGAAACATAGTATTTGATTGTGACTAAGCAAGTGATCCTGCATGTGTGTTGTCACTTGCATGTTTAATACTTCAGATAAAGTTGCTCTTTAAATAAAATTGAATGTGATGTTCTGAAGTGGTCTTCTACCTCACTTAAATATCCATGTACATGTTTAAAAGAAAAAAAAGAAAACTACTTTGTTATTTTTTGTTGTTTCTGGTTATTTCTTGCCATGTTTTTCCTTTTCAAAACTCAGCATAAAATCCCGGTTCTTTGTTCAAAAAGCTGTCTGCCTTTGCCATTCCTCTGTTGCTGCAATGTTGCAAAGAAGGTGATGTGAGCAGGAGGCAGTCTTAAGAAACAAAGAGCTGTGTGAGTGAAAAAGCTTTGAGCTGAGTATAAAGAATACCTCAAAGGATCAATATGCTGGTAGCATTCTGCTCAGTTCTTACGTGACATTTTCAGCCTGATGCTTAGCAGCGATTCCTAAAGCGTATTTATTGTGAGGTACCAAATTATTGCAACGAGCAAAGTTTTCTGAACTACTTTAGAAGTGTTGTGATAATTTGAGAATTTTTTGGAATAATTTCTAACATAGCAGACATGAAACTTGTGAAATGTTACGATGCCAGCTGCAAAAGTGACATAATGAGATAGTCTTGGAGTTAAGCTGTGCTGTCACAGGTATTTCTTGCCGTATTATCACATACCCTGTAATTGCCAACATAGTTCACTAGGGAGCAAAGTCTCACAGTTATGAGTATCATGACTGGGATTATTTCTTGGGAAACTTCTGCACAGGTGTTTCATTTTTATCAAACAATTCTTAAAAACGGCTGTGGGAATGCTAAAGGAAGAAAGCTTGGAGAAAGTGTGGGTTTTAGTTTCTTCTCTCAACTGACTAGTCCTGCTTGGTAATTGCCTGAAAATTTTCTGATCTAGAGACAGATGCTTAGCATGTTCTTACCAGCTGATTACTGAAATAGTCAAGAGCAATAGTTTTCTATCTGCCTCTGGTTTTTCAGCTGCTGGATTCATTGTTTCTGATGCAGCTTTCACTTCTGTATCATTCGGAAGCAGGGGCAGGTCTCAGCAGGAGAAGGCTTGGCTGCCCACTTTTTCTTACTGCCCCTCCTTCAGGAGAGTTACCCAGTCTCATTTTGTGTCCAGATAGCCTTAGATTATTCCTCATTTTCATGCTATTCTCTGTGAAAATAGCAGCAGACTTTTGAAATTGCTTGGTCAGAAAAATTATCTATCTTGGGTCTTTTGCAGTAAACTCAATTTATTTTCTACTCTTTTCCTTCCCAACTAGGTTTTCCCAGTTTGCTGTTGCAACCACTCACGTGAACTTATGAATTGCAATGGGTGAAGAAGTGTTCAGAAAAAAAGAAATAGAGAAAAAATGTCTAATTTTTCTTAATACGATGTTCTGTCCAACATGCTCCCCATGCTACCCTTTCTATTGCTCAGTGACTGACTTAAATGAGCCAGGTGGAAACACTGATTTCCTCTGGAGTCTTGAAAGAAAACGGGAAGGCAGGAGGGTCAGGAAACTCTGAAAACACAAATATCTGAAGTTATATATATCCAGGTAAACTTTCTGTCTTTAATTAAACAGATCAGGTAAGAACCACTAGCTTAAGCTAAAAGCTCTTCAAGTGGATAAAGCTGCAAGGCTCAGTGCTACAGCCATTCAGTCAGTGCAGCAGCACTGCTGCAGTAGCACTGATGCAGAGATTCCTTCAGCCAGGCAAGCTCTTTTCTGAGACTCTGTTGAGTAATATGTTTGTGTCTGCCTCAAAGCATAACTGCAAAATCCTGTGAATTAATATAAAGATGTTTTCTGTTCTTCCTGCATTGCAAAGTGTAAAATAGAAATGCTAGACTATGCGCTTTCCACAGCCTGGAACTATTTCGGTTCACACTTTTGCTTCTTGACATTGGCTTAAAAATTGGAAGCTTGTGGTGTAGCAATCCTAAGACTGCCTTTGCTGAGACATTACAAAAGGCTAACATGTACTAGAAGTGATTTTTAAAAATGAAGGGATTATACAATTTGTGTAATTATGTGATACTGACTGATATGGTGACTAAAGGTCATGTTATTGTAATTAAGGTGTTGAATACCAAAATCTTTATTCTCAAGATATTAACAAGGTGCACAGATGGAAATGTGTGAAGCCTCCACTGGAAGGAGAGGATAAAAAAAAATACTTCCCTTCTAGTGAAGGAAGATGATCTCCCTAGAGTGAGGTAGTTATTTCAAAGCTATTTATCCCAGAATTTCCAGGCTTGCTAAGAGGTTGGTCTAAGCAGGACAAAACCCTAAGTGAGTTAGGCACACACAAAGAACAGAGCTCAGAGAGACATGGGTCGGTTTGTAGACTTGAGTATAAACAATCTAACCTTATAGTGAAAGCTTCCAGAGAAGCAAATCCAGTATGTAGTAATCAGATGTCTACAGCATTATCTCCATGCAAAGTTTTCTTGGTATTACTATCTTCACCCATAAGAAGATGGCAAAAAGAATGGTTCATGATGTGTTGTCGTTTTATCTTGTTCCAGTCTTGTTCAAGAAGCTGCAGTGTACTTAGTGGCGAGATCTGAGTAGGTGGATTTTTCTGTATTTTTCATCACAACTTTTACTGTGATGTTGCTGATGTATCAGCAGGAAAAAGCATCATTTGTTACGTGATAGAAATGTGCTGGTTAAAAAGCTTCCTTTAGAAAAGCATCCTTTGCTGCCATTTATTACCTGTTAGTAGCCTGGGCAGAATTAAAATGAGGCCACTTGGGAAGAGAGATGCAAGGCAGACCGGTGCTTTTCCTCCATACGGGCACTGCAGGATTAATGCACTGCATGATGACTTTTTTTTGATAGAATAAATTGTGTGTAGTCTACCGTAAATATAATACGTACCTCTCTGTACATTTTCCCAACCACAGGCTTTCACAGCATGCTGAAAGTAGGAAAGCAGGCCACAAAACAGGAGGGGAGAGGAATTACTTTACTGGGTGATAACTTCTCAAAATGGGAGGTAGCCTTCACAATTCCTGCTTGTACGTTTTGGTGTAATTTGGCCAGCACTGGGCTGTTGTGCTCTACAAATGAAGCCATGAGTATGCAGAGACAATTCTGCAGTGCAGCCGCCGTTTGTTGTGAACATTTCGCAGCACATGAACTGTGCCCCAGGAGTCTCTGCCAGACTCCAGCCCTAATAACTGGCGTGTTTGATCCTGCCTCTCAAATTTTGCAGAGGAAATCCAGTGGGAGAAAAAACAACTAAGCAAATTTCCTCTTTTGAGGCAGGGATGGTAGGAGGCTTGGTTATCCTTGTTAGCTTTCTGGGGGTGCAGGAGAAAGGACTACTTTAGTGGAGGAATATCAGAGATGGCTTGTCTCATGATGTTTACAAGTCCTTTTAGATGTCACTGTAAGTGCTCTTGCTCTTAGCTGGTAGAAGTGAAGGCCTGTCAGGAAAGGAAAATGGCTTCTGATGTTCCTGGATAACTGTTTTATTAGCTGCTACCTTCACAGTGTACACTTGGATGACTTAGCTGAAGAAAATTAGTACACCTGAGACTTTCAGTCAGTCTTGTATTCGTTTAGAATGAAAAGTAGTTTGATCAGTTTGTGTAAAAACATATCCATCCTTTTTTCCTCTCAAAAGATCAGTGCTCTCCCTCAGGAAAGAAATGAAAGCTGCTCCTGCTCCTTTAGCGATTGCTTCTGATTTCCACTGCTTTAGAGCAAAGTGCAGCTGTGTCATTGTATCTTCCGCTTGACAGATCATCCTGAGATGAGAAAATGAAAGAAGTGTTCAAACCAAAATGGGCATTACGAGGGGAGCAGTTGTATTGACCTCTTTCCAAATGCTGCATGCATCCAGTATCGCTGCATGGGTTGGGACTTGCTAACCAATTAGTCATTTATAAAACTTCCTAAGTGAAACACAGAGGAACAGCGTGACCTACCAGACTGATACGAGATTGGAAGTCAGATGCTGACAAATTCCAATCTCACTACTGCCACTTGCTCACTGAATGGCCTTGGCAAGTCACTTTCCCTCCTTCTCCCTTATGCTCCAGAGCTGTAATACATCTGAGAGCAATCCTTGCCTGTCTCATGAGGATTTGGGGGAGCAGTGAGTGCTATACAAGTGCTGTGTATTGTTATTAAAACTATAATATGTCAGGTAGTGCAGATACATAGATCATCTGCCCTCTTCAGGCACTTGACTGTTAGCCTTATGTCTAGGCACACCAAAAATGTGCAGGATATCAGGTATAATGACGCATTTCAGTCTTGAAATTACTCGTGTCTTCAAGGTCAGATTTGGTGACTTCAATATCTGTTTCACAGCTGCAATACCGTGTTTCCGTCTAATGGTGATAAATGAAAGTGTAACTCGTTTGTAATTCCTTCTCTGTCTTCCTAAATATTTTGTTTCTTAGGAAGCTGATGCTGCTATGAACATATTGAATAATACTGAATTTGCAATATTCTGCTTTCTAGATATAAATGTTTATATTTAAAAGTGCTAAGACTGCATTGCAATAAATAATGCCCATGTAACAGTTGGCTTCAGAGCATGTTTTCTTGTGTGTTCTGTCAATACGCTTGTGTCAGTGATGAAGCTGCTGCTGCAGCAGTTAGGACAGGTGCCTGGATGCGGAGACCACAAGTTCTGAATGCGAGTGCTGCTATCTAGTCTCGATTTGGAGCAAACTGGTTGTCTGGGTGTTCAAAACTGTATTAATCTACAAAATAAGAATATTATTATACCTGTATTTTAACTATAAAATCAGAATATCATACCTGTCTTTTAGAGATGCAGAAAATTGAACTTCATATTGAAGAAGATAAGAAGTGCTGTCCTGATCACTCGAAGGGCTGTGACCCTAGCGCGTGGTCTTCCACTGTGCCATCAGGAGGTGGCTTGCCAGGAATCGGTGAGGTCCAGAGCCAGCATCCAGGCATCTAGTCCAGCGTGAGCATAGCCAGTGGGGAAACTGTCCTCCAGGTACCTGTTTAGTCTCACGGTACACGATGCTGATGTGTTTGGATCACAGGTGCAGTTTACCAGAGGTGGAAACATATCTGTGCTCTGGAGTTCAGGTATTTTCTAAAAGGAGTAACTCTCGGTGCAACCTGCAAGCTGTTTAAAGAAAACAAAATCTACAGTTTAAAGCCATGAGTGGCAATACGAGGATGCATATAATGAGAAGGATCAGAGGGGAGTCACGAAGGTCTGCCACCCATTGACTTTCATTTGCATTTTAACATGCTTTACACTAGGAGTCTGCCCTTTCTTCCATGTGTCTGATATTTCCCTGATGTCTCACAAGGCGATTTACAGTCAATTTACAGTAGACTCTTGCTCTTTTAGACTACAATTCTGCCTATTTCATTTCATTTACAAGTGCAAAGGGCAGAGTTTTTCTTCGATATCCACGCAGGTGCTTAAGGGTAAGCATATGCTCCGTACCCTCCTAATTAGAGTCAAAACACTTGATTTGACTGCAACAGTTGCACTCCTAAGCTGCTGGTGAAACAAATTCTGTACTGCCACAGAAATGTTTTTTGTTTGTTTTTTGTTACTTGCAGGTGACATCTGAGAGGGCTGAAGCAGAGATTTCTCATATCTGGTGAGACCATTGCTCAAGTCAAGGAAAAATGATAGCTGGAGTAGCAAGGCACAGTTAGAATTTCCCCTCCTGAATTTAGTTGCTATCCTGGAGTTCTATAAAGCGTATTTACCTGCAGTTCTGATGTCAATTTGTCCCTGTTTTAAAAAAAATAAAAGGGGGGGTTAGACATCCCTCCTCGCTATAGAAGTTAGGTCTTTTCTGGTGCCACTGAGGCAATTATTTTCCTGATCAAATGTTACCTGAATTCTCTGAATGATTCTTCTCAACTTCAAGCTGCATCTTTTTGCAGTGAATGATTTATTATCCCAAACAACTAGCTTATTCCCCGCAGTTTCTTATCTGCCTTGGAGATCTCTCTCATCTTGGCATTTATGAGCCTGTCCTGTCATCTTTCATAACACGGGGCACTTCTTAGGTTTGATTATTTGTTTTCCACAGCCTTGCAGTCCTTAAGTCCTTAAATGATCTGAGTGACAAAGAATATGTCAAGAATGAAGTTTTAATAATACAGATAAGTATGTTGCTGTTTCACATGTTCAGTTAATGAGTCAGTCTGGGTGGTGCTCAGAGCCAGCTTGAAATCTGAATAAGTATTTGAATATTTAAAACAGGTATCATTAGGATTCTGAGTTAATGGAGAGTGGATGCAAATTGAAGAGTAAATCATGACACGGTCTGGGTTGGATGTTCAGATAACGCCAGTCTGCCTTGGTTCTGCTGAACAGAGGTGTGTTTTTTGTGAAGATTTTTCAAATTCATACCATCTCATGAGACTCGTTTCCTTCACAAGCCTGGGCTGTGGCTGCAGCTTTCAACAGGAGAAGGTAATTGGTGCCTTGATGGCTGCTTTGAGGGAGGGCCTTGCTCCAACTGCCCCTGCCAGTACCTGGGCAATTCTCTCCCCTTCCTCACCTCACCTCACCTCACCTCTTTGACCAGCAGAAACATTTGAGGTTGGGATCGCATTTAATTTGCTCGCCTCATTCCCTGTTACCCAGTTCGGCTGTTGTCCCCCCTCACTTTGCTCCTGGTGTCCTTGCAAACTGCAGCTGCTGCCGCGATGGTGCTGCCTTCGATGCCGTGCAGCTCAGTGGTTTTGCTGCCCTAAACTTGGACATGTGGAGACAGGGGGAAGGCTGGGCACAGGTACGTAGCTCGTAATGGTCTCATTTTACACTGCACAAGAAGCTCACAGGTTTTGCTGTGTAATGATTGCTCTGGGATGATACTGTTTATGCAATTCCTTTTTAATGGGTAGTTTGGGTTGCTTTTCCTTCACCTGGGAGCTGGTCAGCCAGATCCTCCCTTTGTGATCAGGCAGTGCAGGTGAAGATGTCACGCTGGCTCTCTAACAAGCAGAAAATCTGCCAATCTCCCCACCAGAAGGGATTATTAAATAAACCTGGGGCAGGGGGAAGCCTTGCTGTGGGAGCAGCAGAGGGGAATGGCCTTTGCCAGCAGGGCTCTCACAGTCTGCTAATGGCAGCAGCTGTGTGCCATTTCAGGTGGAGGGGCAGCAGGAGCCCCGTGCAGCATGGAAGATGACCCTGGCTGAAGGAAACATGGGCTGTAGGAGGAGAGCAGGAGCTGGAGCTGCTTGGTGGTAGCTGCACTAGGACACAGCTGGAAACAGGGACTGGTGGGGCTGGGACACAGGCAGGAGTTAGTGCTCTGTATCTGCATCTTGCTGTACATTTACAGGCTGAGATCATTTAGTGTTTATGTGCAAGTGATGCTGTGGAGGAAATACTATAAAATAATATTCTTTGGGAATATGACTTATTTTTTGAATATTTGAGGATGCTGTAGTGGTGCATTCACAGACAGCTCTAGCATAGGCTTGAAGGAAACCCTCCCTTTTCTTTGTGGGACAATGCTCAGGCACAATAAGGTTTTCCCATCAGAGTGCAGTCAATGGAACAATTGTGCAGTGTGTTGATCAGGAAAAGGATGTGGGAGTTTGAGTGGAAAAACTGACGCTATCAGCCTAATGGACTATAGCAGCAGGAAGGATGGCAAACAGGATACCACGCTGCATTAGGTGGAAAGAGTACAAAACAGGGCTGCGGCCACAGGCTTGAGTCAGCTGGGGTCTGTACTGCAAGCATGGGAAAAGCTAAAACAAAGTAGAAAGTTACTGATTTTACATTTCTCTGGTGGGAAGAAGGATTCTTTGTAGGTTCTTCTTTGGGGAAAAACAGATAAATAATAATCAACATCAGAAATTTTCCAAAATCACGGAAGAAGCAACTGGAGGAAAACTTGGTTTTAGTTGCTTGGAGGCTCCAGAATAAGAACTTGAGGAAGCTGAAGGAAGGTAGAGATTGGTGGCAGGATGTCTTTGTGCCAAGGACTTTGCTGGGAGGCCAGTTCAAACCCAGGCATAAACAAGTTAGGACAGCCCTGAAGGGCCCAGCTTTATACCTCTCCTGCTAGCTGCTCTAACACTTTGTGGGCAGGGCCAGGAGTAGAAGTGTGCCTGTCCTATCATTCTTGGAAGTTGTACAGTACAAAGCATTAGGACTGGATGTGGTATATGAAACTGTTACTGTGTTGGGCAGAAAAATGTGAGGGTAGAGGAAGGGCTATCTAGTGCACCAGCTACATCTGCTTCTCAAATTGAACGTTTTCCTTTTTTTTTTTTTTAACTGGATGTTTAAATATTAAAACCCATAGCTGTGCAGAGTACACCAGTCCAGGTGACCCTGTGCAGGGTGATCTTGTGTGTCACTGCAGAGGGGGCTCCTATTCACCTTCGTGTGCTGTCTGAGTGCTTGCCAGGAGCTGGCAAACGCCAGCGTTTGATGTTGCAACGTCAGAGTGAAACGGGCTGGTAGAGCTAGGGTGCACTGGGACAGGTCATCGACCTGACTTGCCCTAAAACCCCCAAACAGTGTAAAGTGGTATGAACCTCAGTCTTTTCCAGTGTACCTTGTCACTCAGCATGGTGCTTGTACTGCGGTAATGCTCGCATGTTTACAGAACTGCCTTCCTCACGTGATGAGTTTTGTACCTGTAAGATAATGGGCAGTAATTAATTTATTTTAGAAGCAGCTGTGTTCTTGTCATTCCTTGTGGAATCAGGATGCTCTGAAGTCACCCCATCCTTAGCTTGCTGTTTTAATTAAAAACCCTTGAAAGCAGATTTGTACTGTCTCCAACTACTTGAGCCACAGCAAACCTTAGTGCAGCAGAGTGTGAATTACTTGCTGAGAGCCATCCTCGAACCTGGCCTCACATCTATTACCGAGCGTAAACTAATGAACAAAGAGCTGCTATTTGTCAGGATATCCAGTGTAAGGGCTTTCAAAGAGTGCTGCAGGCTGACATGGAAATGGTGCAAGAGGTTGCAGCCCCTGACCTCAATCAAGGCTTCAAAGGAAGCTCCTGAAAAGTTTTGCAGCACAAAAATGAATTTCTCCTGGTACCACCCAGCGCACTTTAATAGCTAAAACTACATCAAGGCTACTGCTGACTCGGTGGGAATGACAGCCTTGTTTTGTAGGGAAGTGTGGTTCTGCGATGTCTTTTTTGTTCCAAAGAAAAAGGACTTGAGATTTACGCAGTGAACACATCAGCTTATGCAAGCAGCGTGGCTGCAGCGACCAAGCAGGCAGCGGCAAGGGGAGGAGGAGCTGGGGAGCACAAACCCAGCGTTCCTGCGAGGGACTGGGACAGACTGTAACACTGCACGTATCAAAGGAAGAGGTGGGAAATTAGAAACTGATTCACTGACAGGCTGTCCCTACAGCGGGCACGAGCAGCCAAGTCCTGGGGGCGCCAGATGGAGCCAGGGGGCTGCACAGCACAGAGAAGAGGGAGCAATACGCAGCGCTGGTCGGGGAGGGGACGAGGCTGCTGAGCTTAGGCTGAAGCCGTGCTCTTGCTTGGCTGTAGCTTTGTTTGCTCTCCCTCTCATCAGCTTTCAGCTGCTCCAGCCGTTTAGCTGACCGATGGCAGGGTTGTGCTCTGCTGCACACCAGGTCGGTTGCTTGTAGGCGGCTGGTTTTGCCTGGAGCAGCAGCTCCCTGTCAGGCTGCACGTCTGTACAGTGGCAGAGCCGCTCTCTGCCTGTGCACTGGACCATGCCCTGCTGCAGCTCAGGAGCTGGACAGCAGGCCCGAGGCCAGGAACCATCACTGCAGAACCGCCGGCTCTTGGCAAGAGAGGCGAGCAGGGGCAGATAGCTGGCCAAAGCGGTTTGTCTCTTAATTAAGTTGAAAACAGGCATCATGGCTCATCTCCTGCCTGCAGCCAGCCCCAGAGCACAGACACGGGCCGCGGGCAGCTGACCCTCACTGCCCCAAGCACACAGGGAAGGGGCTGTGCCCAGTGAGGCCAGCAGGCAGCTCCCCATCCGTGATGTTTCTGCAAACCCTTCTGTCAGCAGGTGCTTCAGGCTTCCCATAAGGCTGGAAGGTGACAAGCAGCTGGTTTAGCCTTTCCCTGCAGCCCAAAGACAGCATCCATGGGACAAAGCTCAAGTACCACTGCCTTGTGGCAGCTTGCCCTTTGCTTGGTGCTGTTAATGAGCTTGGAGTGCAGGTGACAGGGAAAAGAAGCACTGCTGTGACAGGCGTACGTACTGGGACAAGAATGCAGAATGGCCCGGCACCATGTAGGAGAATTCCTGCACGTTGAACCAGGCTGGAGAAAAGACCCTAGGCTAGCCTAGAGACAGATGCTTCGCTCCTTTCAACACCTTGTTGGGATTTGGGAGGATGGGGTCTTCTGGCCAGAAGGGCAAGGGACAATGGGTGACAGAGGCTAGTGCACAGAGACCTGTGAAGGAACTTAATTTCCATGTTTTTAGGAACTTAACCCTTAGCATTCTCTTATCCTGGGATTTGGTTGCAAGTCAAAACAGGAAAGATTTTGGTAATCTCATACTATCACCAACAGTTTGTTAAAAGACTAATTGCCAAGTAGCTTATGCATGTGGGACCATTAGTAATTCTGTAGCTATGCAAATTAAAACAGTGATGTATGATTTATAGCTTTAATAATGTTCTGAAGGCTCTTAAATTTTAATCACTTGCAACATCCTTTTTAATATTCAATTACTTTATTAACTAATTAGGTCACTTGCTGAAAAAGCACATAAGGCTCGTGCTATTTTAATATCAGCTGAACATCACAAAATACCTTTGAAATGGTATAAATGGTTTATTTATTTTAAATAGATCATTAAGATGCTATAATTAATAAATCAATTACAGCAGAAAGAGACAATAAATTGATAGATGCCAAACCACAATAGTGGCTTCTCTGCTTTCTTTCTAAATGGTCACGGGGATGCTGAACTCAATGAACATACCTTCCTAGATAATTTGTATTCAGCTGAAGGGATCAGGTTCAAGATATGCTTGGTTCATTATAGATGCTTTTTGTATGAATTTAGCTTTCTGATTGATAAAAGCTCCACAAATGACCTTGAAAAGTAAAAGTATTTAAAAGGACAGCCCTCCATTACAGTTTGCTCTTTTGTCTGTCTCAAAAAAGATAAAGCCATAACATCTTAGTCCTGCTAATTTGGGGGTGAAAGGTAGAGCTCTGGAGGGAGGGAAGTTGGGTTGCTAATCAGTGACCTACCTGCTGTGCTGCAAACGGTCGAGGAGTCCAATCCTCAGGAGAAACCAAAGCTTTGCTGGCTGGATTTGCTTCTTTGCCATGTCAGGGAGTACATTTTGACAAGGTGTTAGGGAAAAAAGAAATCTTTCATCTGTAGGCAATAGAAAAAAAAAACAGCCTAGCCTGCTCAGGGATGCTGTCAATCCAGCCCAGGTTCTCAAAAACCTCCAAAGGCTCTTGTGTGCCTCAGCTGCCAGATTCCCTGCACTCCCGTGGCAGAGGGGTGGTACAGGTGAGGGTTCCAAGCGGGGAGGATGAGGAGTTGGAAAGTGGGACATGGGTGCCTTCAAAATAATTAGCTTTACAATCTGCAACCACCCTGGACAAAACCAGCCCAAGCTCCTTGGCTTCTCCATTTCAGCAGGCAGTGGAACACTCAACATTACCTCAACATTTTTCTAAACAAGGAAACTACCTCAGTCCCCCAGCACCCCAAATAAAAAAGATACACTCACCTCTGTCCCAGGGAGCCCGCGGACTGATAATTTAACAGTTGACAGTCACTCCTACTGGTACCATGGCTGAAGATGAAATTGTAACTTTTCTCTAAGGAGAACTCCACCTCATTAACATTTTGCATCAAAAATAACTATTGCTCAGGAGGCTCCTGTTCAGTGTGGTTACCCTTTGAAAAGACGACAATACTAGACCAGCCAGGACTGGATTATGTCTGTTCAGAAAGGACATGGATGCTTAAAGTAACGCTAAATCAACCTCACATATTATGGGAGCTCCCCCAGGAAATGAAGGTGCAGACTAACACAAAAATAAAGATACCAAATGTTGCTACAGTTTGGGACAACATCTCGGAACAAGTGCAGATACAACCCTTCAGGGTTCAGACATTTATACAGTCGAGTGAGGTCACTGTCACTGTTTTTAAGTGTTTATTTCACCCTACACCAGTCCTTTTGTACAACGCAGCTCACAGGGTAGTCTTAGTTCCCTTACAAGCCCCAGTTCTCAGTCAAATAGGTGCATTTTTATCACATTCATGTAACTTCTCCCCAGTCAGTTGTTCACATGCTCATTCCTGTGCCTATCAAATCATTTCTGTAGCAAAAAAAAAAAACACATCCACCTTTGTCAAACCAAAAGAGTAATTGGTAAGTGGTCAACAGTGCCTCAGACTCAGCTGGTACCCAGAGAAATAGGAACACAAAAGGCAGCAGAAAGCAGCCACAAAGCTTTGTGATTTCAGCCTTCTCACCACGAGGCTGCAGCCCTCTCCTCTGCCATGAAGCTGCTGGTACCAAAGAGCAACTGTTAACCTCCCCGGCTCGATTCAACGCGACAGTGACACTTCACAGCACATTGCATCCAATCTCATTTGAAGCTGACAAAGATTGTTTCTGTTTTATATCTATTGGTTTATTAATGGACTACAGCCTCTTAAGCAGATGCATATTCATTAGATAGCCAGCTGTTAGGAGGTTCCCAGATGTCGAAAGTAGCTCTGTCTTGGAATGCATTCTTTTTTTCCTTCTCATGAAACAAAGTAATTGCAGCTCTATTAAAGAACCAGTTAATTACTGAACCAGTACCTTATGGCACGTGATAAAAAAAAATCTGTAAATTTGTGACAAGCAAAGGTATTTTTGAAAAACAGAGATGAACTGCGCCATACACATGGAACACTTACTTAAACAGAGAGACATGGATTATGCCATGTAAATTTTGTGCCTTTACATTTTCCACATTCAGCAGAATTTCATACTGCTTGTCCTCCCTGATTTGACTACAGGATCTAGAATCACATCAAAAAAGAGAGACATTTCAGTTTTTAAAGGCTGTTTTACTCAGAGAGAAGCAAACTCCTGCAGCACCCGGCTAGGTAAAATCGGAACCGTATCGCTGAACAAGCCGTACAGATTGACTTCCAAATTCCACAGGCCACCCTTTTCAGTCTCACAACATTAACAGTGTTCACCTCACTTTCTTTGCAACTTAGTGTTTCTATTTCTTCCCTGTGGCTCTAAACGCAGCTCCAAAAAGGCAGGTCTTAGGAGTGCCGCTAAAACAATACCCATTCTCCCCACCAAGATCTCCACGAAGCTATTCTCCCACTGAGCTGTTTAAAATGTTTGGTCAGCTCCAAATCCAAGTGCTTTGGGGAAAAAGGTTCACAGGGGTTCTGTGTTTCTGGCTGATGTGAAGAAGCTGCACAGCTGCTTGCTCCATCTCATCGGACAGCTACAGCCTCCGAGGAGCAGGCAGCACAGAGATGCTTTGTCCCCACGAAGGAGCCATGCTGCAGTTACCACTAATAGGAAAAAGAGGGCAACTCCCGTTCCTCTGCTGTGGGCAGAGCTCCTGGGTGGAATAATTGGAAGCAGACAGGTATTCACTATTTAGTTTCCAATTCTCTCATTCTTTTTGCCAGTCAAATCTGTCAGCAAGTACCCAGAGCTGTACAATAAGTCATTTTTCAGCGTGCTGACATTTCTGAGTACTAACCGAAAAAAAGTTTCCCTTCCAGTTAAATTAAATATTTTACTTACAGATTTTCAGTGTGCAGTCAAACCCAATGGGTTTGCCTGAAACAATTCTGAATTTTAGTCAGTGATGGCTTTGAAGAACACTGGGTGGGTGGGAGGGGAGGAAAAAAATTACATCTCCATTAAAAGGTTTAAGCAGAACCAAATGAAGATACTATAAAACGTCACATGCTATAAAAGTGTTTACAGTTATGCACAAAGGAACGCAGAGGCAATTTTGTAGAGCGACTCCTGGAGCAAAGGCCTCGGAGAATAAAAGTGTCTTTAGATATTTGTTATCCTGTTAGAGTTGGTATCACCTTGAGTATACAATGCCTGCCTGCATTATGTAAACACTTCATTGATAAATCCCTCCCCCACCTCCCTGAAGCAGTGTCAGACTGTTCTTAGCTGACAGATATAGCTGAAACAGATGCTGCTATAAATACCCTTGTTTAGCTGTTTTGAATATAATTTCTTTTGTAGAACATAGTGGATGCTCTAGTCATCGCTGAACCTGCACCTGTGCTGGAGTTTATTACTCCTTTGTACATATCACATATCAGGATTGATTTTTTTTTAAAGAGGATTCCAAAAACACTCACAGGAGATGGATTCTGATGACCCTAACCACAGACATCTTTTACCAAATCTTAACTGAACTTTTAATGAGTTTACCACCTCTGCATTCTGTAGTTTCTAAAATTCACCTCTTACTACCAGTCAGTTCCCTCCGCTTACTCCCTGTAAGCACCAAGCTCCGCTGACAGGTTGCTGCTTTGCAGCTTGGTGCAAGAAGGCCATGCAGCTATGCTGGCAGTGGTCACAGGACTTCCGATGCTGCCTTCAATCTGTTCTTAAATCTTGAGCACTTTGGGCACTATCATAGCATGAGCGCACATATTTTAGAACACGTGGAGTTCAACTTCTGAATAGTCTGGGGGGACAGAGCAAGAAAGTTAGATTTTTGCCCAGGACCCTGGGAGAAAGCCAAACACCCATACGGAGCGCACGATGTGGTCATGCGCTGTGTACCACAGCCACACCTAGGCTGCTGCCATGTTCACAGTTACAGCTGGACCTGGCTTTAAAAAAAATGAAGAAGGAGTTATACTAACGTAACAGCATGATTTAGGCTATATTCAAGTCATACTGGGGAGGAGTTGATGAATGGGTGATCTGTCACCATTCACGCAGTAGCTCATTTGTATTTTCACCTGAAAAGATAACATTAAGAATTGAAATTATTTTGCTCATACCTGAAATACTGAAACATTTTATAATATCCATCTTAATCACGCTCAATATTGTTTGCTGAACAATCACAATCCATTTGATATTTAGTTTTTGTTTAAGGACATAAACCATATCCTGCTAAGCTCTACTACCTATCTCTATGTCCTTTATTCTAACCGGGGGAGAACAGAGTGAAGCTCCCATGCAAAAGGCTCTCCTCACTGCAGGTACACATCGCATAGGGATGCACCTGATTTATTTTCTAAAGAGATATTTCTGCATTATCTTCTCTGATATTTATTTGGGTTTAAAGGGCTTCCTTCCCATCCACCTGAAGGCAATCAAGATGGATGAGGAACTTTTTTCACACTGCTTTGATGATTAGGATACTGACCCGTAAGAAGAACAACGAATGCTTAGGGCAGGGAATCAGTTCAGTACTACAGCTGGTCCCTAAGCCCATATTCCATTAACTAAGGTATCTCTGACAGCCACAGAAATCCACTCTGAACTGACCAACTGTTTTCCACTGGAGTTATTCTAATCCCTGACAAATGTTTCATTATAATTAATTCCTTGATTAGAAGATAATCACTGGTTCCTCTGAAGAGAAGTGAGCAACCTAAACAGAGATAATTTCTAAACTCAAAGCCAACTGTTTAACCAGCTAAACTTAACTTAAAGGACAGTATAATGAATGGGCTCACCCAACTCACCTGAAAATCTGCTAAATACTATTCAAACATTGCACCCCTTAAGCAACACTAACTATAGGCTTAATTTTCCTTGCCACCCACCTACTCTCCAGAACTAGCTTTCTTCCCACCACAGTTTTGCATATATCAAACCAGTTTGAATCTTCCCATCTGTTAGAATGAGAGGTTTTGAAGATGGTTCTTCCAGAGAAGTTTAAAGGTTTCAGCACAGGAACCAGAGCGATCTCTCCTACTCAGCCGTTAAAGCCTGCCTTGATTACTTTGATGTAACAACACTTGAAAGCTCCTATTCTTTGAAACTAATTTAAACACATTGAATTGTTGAAAGATTAAAAACCGCAGTCAGCTAATTACACTCACTCTCATCTCTTATTCAGCAAATGAATCACTTTTCATTACCACTTAGCTGAAGTACATGAATTTCTGCCTAATTAGAAATGTTGTAGATGGAGCATTAGCAAGGCTGGAGCGGGTCAGGATATCTTGCCTGCTTCATTTTTAATTCCTAACAGTAGAGCCAGATAGGAAAGGCTTCAGATAAGAAGTCATTAAACAATTTTAAATTATTTATAAAAATTACTTTGCCCAAATTATAATTATTTTTTTTCCCAAATGCTCTCATAAACGTCAAATGGAATGAAAGGCAAAGCAGCCCAACATTGATTTTAATGAACATTTTAATGTTATGTATAACAGAACATTATGAATACAATGAAAACAAAGTTTTATCAATTTAATAATAAAAAAATCCAACATAAGAAAAGGGAGGCAATAAATTTCATACCTACAGTATAGTGCTTATTCTTACCAATATTCCCAATTTGTGAATATAACGATGTCTTTGTATTCCAGATTCTAGAATCATGATTCATGTGAACTTAGATGCAGAATTACAGAAGGAAAAACAAAACCCCCCCAAAATCTTAATTCATTCTTTTGTTTTCAGTAAGTCAGTAAAATCTTTGACTGCTACAGGTTTCCTTTATTAATATATATATTTTACTCCTCTATTGGATTCCACAGCTGCTAAATGCCATATTTACACAAAAGAATCACCAAGGGTTGTATGAAAGCTAAGATTCAATGCTGTTGGATTAGGTCGGGTTATAGATTTACATAACACGGTGTCATCTGCCTTGTTATTTTTGTAAAGACGCAAAAAAATAAACATTTTTGCTTTCAGACTGCTGCTGACACTGTAAACCAGTGGCTCCATAGGGATAATGGTGGTAAAAAGGATGCTAACTGCCACTGTAAAAACCGCAAGAAAGTGCATTTTCTGGAGTTTTGTAAAAGGAAACCTTCCAGCAGTCTCAGATAAATCTTCTCCCAGACCTGCACTGGATATCAGTTATAACAGAGGCAAGTAAAGCCCCAAAAATCTATTGGTCACCAAATTGCTGAGAGATGATGTTTACCATAAAAATTTGGGTAATATAGCAGTGCGACTGGAACATTAGCAAAAGTATATATACATTCCAGGTCCCTTTGAATTAGCCATAATCACATATGTAAGCCATTTTTTGGACAAAAATATATATTCTTATAAAAAACTGATTATAGTACTTGAGTGACTTCAATTGTGGACTCAGAGTGGTAGTAAAAGGAATGATCCAATTATGACAAAGCGATCAGGGAGAGGGGGAAAAGAAAGACAAGCTCTTCAAGAAAAAAGAAAAGTATAAAATTAGATTCAAACATTTTTACCCAACCCCCATTCCAGTCTTCCATCAAGTCCCAAAGTTAAAATTGGTTCTTCTACCTAGGAAAGGCTTTGATGGTCTCAATACAAATTATTTTGCAAAATCATCTAATACATTCCTTAGAAGAACCTTTCATCTCTCCAGAATTTGAACACTAGTTATTTCAACATTTAGAAAATAGCTTTTGGTTCTTTATGTAGATACTTTAACTGATAAAGAAAAAAAAAAAAAAAAAAGTAGTATTGATCAGTGTTTTCCATCCCTTCCCCAGCTATATTTGTGCAGCTAAAAATCCTTCATTCAGTCTGCCCATTTATTTTTAATTTATTTATTTTTACAATCTTTATTTGCTAAAATTGGCAAAATTTGCAAAGGCATCTTGCTTGGGTTGAACAGTCCCAGTAGTCATAGAGGTCATAGAGATATTGGGTACTCCCATTCCTATTGTGCCCGTCAAACCCATTCCTGTAGCTGGCAATCCCATGTTCATGTTTATTCCCATCATTCCCTGGTTCATCATAGGCGTGGGTCCCATGGAGGTCATCCCCATCGTACCTGACATCACACTCTGCATTCCAATCCCCATAGGAACAGACCCTCCCATCAGTGGGCTTGTCTGGGGTCGTACAGGCATCATGTTAGGTTGAGGATTGAGGTTCACAGCTGCAAAGTTTTGAGTCATGACATTCATAGGTTGTTGCATATCTGCAAAAGGAGAAAAAGGATGCAAAAATAATAAATCAGATTCTGTTTGACGGTCCTATTTATTTTAAGTAACTTATGCAATCACTGCTGTGAATATGATATGATGGCCCAAAATGTAGCTATTTCATTTGTTTCTATGTGAGGACTCAGAAAACATTTAAAAACAAATTTTAAATAGCATTTGATAGCAACACATGCTACTACGCATATTCTAGAGAACTTCCAGAAATAAGGACGCCTGAAATCAAGATATGCCAACAGTGTAAACTCTACAGTAAAGACAAGCAGTTACCAGCCTCCTAGCTTGTCAGGCTCTGTTTAGAAAATACCATTTTTGTGTCAGAAGCATCACAGTAGTTTAAGAAACAATTATGACAACGTAGGAAAATAATTAGCAGAATACTCCATCTCAAGGACAGCTTACTAAATCCCTAGAGAGCTCAGTGTGCAAAGCAAAACAGTGCATCAACAATAACTCACTTTGTTGCTGCATCATGGTATTAAGTGATGGCTGCTGGGGTTTGGAAGGCTGCATCCCAGGTACTAAATTGTCCAAACTGATATTTACACTGGGATCTGACCAAGTTGAAGGTAGAGTTTTGCTTGCGTTCTTCTGGACCATCTCTGTGCTTGCATTATAAAGAGGATTAGGCTTCGGCATCAAAGTGTTCACGCTCTGCAGGGGCTAGAAAAGGAGGAGTTGTTGGGATACACTGAAACAATTTACTAATAGGCTTCAGGACTAAACAACAAGTATTTATTTTTCCACAGAAGACAAGGAGACACTGAAATTGCTTTGTTTTTAGATGTGAACTTCAGCTCTTCCAAAGCAGTGCTGCCATTTGCTCTTACACCATTAGAGTGGGTTAAAATAGTATCAAGATCTCCTAACCCCTATTTAGCATGACATTGATCATCTGGAGTCAAGTGCTCAACTCAGACATACTGATGTTTAACTCCTAATACCAAATCAGCCTGATATGGTTTCCAAAAAATCTGTGACTCTCCATGTAAGCAGTCAACTCTGGATTTTGAGACAACTGGCTAGTCCTCACTTCCATCCCTTTCAGACTAGAAACCTGTAACATTCACTGGATGATGGCTTTCGGCTTTAAAGTTTAAAACATCAACCTTCTTCCTCAGAAAAACAGCAACACTTAATACAGCAATGTATCAGAGAGGACTGGCACATAAAAAGAGGCTTTTCAAGAACTTTTCTAGAATTTCTATTATATTTTCTTTTCAGGAGACCCCTCTATCATTTTCAGACAAAACATTAAGGAGAAAGCAAAAGATTAGGAAATTGTACAAACAGCTGCATACCTGTGACCTCGACATGGGTAAACCGATGCCTACGGCATTGGAGCTCATCATAGAGAAATTCATACTTTGCGAAGAGGTCATAGTTGTCTGAGAGGGGCCCATCAAATCAAAAAGATCTGCAGAATTTGAAGCAGTTGGAGCCTGGCCAGAAGCTGGCTGTGAGCTACTGAAGAGCTCTATAGCTGGCTGCTGTGCCACGTTGCTGAAGAGCTCTCCAGATGAAGCACTAGGACAAGGAGAAGCTTGGTTGAAGGCACTCCAGTCACCAAAGTCTCCATTTCCACTTGTTGCTGTACCTGAAGGGAACATTGCAAGAGAAGACAGAATAAAAGGTAGAAGGCTTAGAGAAAGGCACTAAACAAGTCCCATATTCCATGAACTGAAACAAATGAGAGCTGATCTGTGTCTGTCCAGATTAACATCTGCAGGTAGAACCTCCATCTGGACATCATTCCCTCTCATGAATATTCCAATAATTTTAACAAGGTAGCAAAGGAAATATGAAAACACCCATATACAGAAAGAAGGACATTTGATAACATGTCACCTGTAGATATGAAACAAGTAGGGACAGGTTTTCTTTAGACAAAATTTGAAAGAAAGATAACTTCAGAGGAGAGTGTAGGCAACAGGCAAAACCAAACCTAGAACTTGATGAAATTTATCACCTTCTTAGCTTGGAGCCCTGGTATTTGCTGAGAGAGCCGCTGTCAGGAACGAGCCACTTGATGAAGCAAATTCCATTATGATAAAAACACAAAACCAATTGTTTCAGAGTTCATTATATAAAATCAGTAACTCTTCATGTAAAAAAACGTTAAAGGGAATAAAAGCTTTGAAAGCAAGTTACCAGGGAATTCTTATTTGAGGTGATAGTCCCATCCCATGAAGTGTTCATGCAAAACACATCAAGTTTTCAAGGTGTCCCTTGATTTAAAGAAGAAATTGAATTCAATTTTGGATCTAATACATCTCTCAGCAGAAGTTTTGTTGAACACATAGGTCATCACTACTCTGTTTCATTTCAGTATGTCAGGGTTTTTGCAAACAAGTGTTTTAATAAAAAAGACAGCAATTCAGAGTAAGATGCAGAGAGATATGAAGTGTCTAACAGTATAAGTTGTTTATACACAATCACACAGGTTCTGATTTCAGGATCACACACGTCCATAGACACAAACCAGCGAACTGAGAATATTTCATAACCTTTGAGTCAAATGGGAGTAGATGTTATCTCCCTTAAAAATGCTTTTTTAAATTAAAAAGAAAAGAATTACTTCAGAGCAGCGATAGGGGAATAAGAGATTAAAACAGCATCCACAGGAGATGCTAAAAATAAAGCAATGCCATTTAAGCTGCTCTCATTCCTACATCATGAATCTTGTTCCAAGTTTGGGCCATTGTACAGGTCAGCTTTTTGATTATGTCACTGATATTCTTGTGGTACTTGAGCTAAGTCACAAGCAATGTCATTGCCATGTGAAGTGAACTTCGAGTTCTAATGAACAGTAAATCATCCTCTGAATTTCTTTAGATGAGCTAATAAAAATTTGAGCACGTAAAGCTGGAGCAGATGAATCTAGTGTCAGCTTCCACTGCCTAACCTAAACAATGCCCAGCTCTATAATGGCCACCCAAAGCAATTTTCTGCAACTGCGCTCTACCTACTCAAAACATAACAGCAATAAATTACATGCAATGTGAAAGGCCATCAATGTTTAGCCCTTAATCATCTTTATCTTCATCAATACATTAGAATTTAAAAATAGTAGGAGAGTGAAACCGTTCACAAAATCTAAGTATTGCCAACAATATCATTGCACAAGTGGACTCATATTCATTAGCTTAGGGCCATGCTAGAACATTTGCTTTGATCTCCCTCACAAACATGGGCTATATTAGAATATTTCAATTAGTATTGCATATTAAAAATTAAAATCTACTTTAAATATTCCTCCTAGAAGAAGCACACTCAGCATTTACTTATCTACGTTCAGACCTGTGCACTGAGCACCAATAATGGAAGTGGGGATAAAACGTATATGGCTTTGCCCCTTCAGTAGAACTTCAAAGATGATTAATCAAAAAGGAAAAGATTTCTACAGGGGCTTACGCTGTTCAGGAATGATTAATCATTTTACAGGACTCCTTGTCCCTTGCATAATGGTGATTGGAATAGATTAATCATGTTAATGCAGATAAAGGATTGTATCAATTTAGGCTGTATTAACACACAAATTATTTGCATAGTAGGCGGCTTTGTGTTTGCAAAACAACTTGGTTTTGAGTGAGAAAGCCTGTGAAAAAATTATAGCAGTTCTTTCCTGATAAGTAAATTAAAGGTATATTATTAATACATGTCCAGTACATTTTCTTAACATAGCATGTAAAAAAAATGACGAACTATAAACATGCTGACTAAAAGCTGTCTCTCAGGTAGATCTGCTGATCTTTCCACATTCTAGATGTATTCCTGCATTCTCACTGAGATCACCCCACTACAAAACACCAACACTGTCCAAGTTAACTTCACAAAAAATAGCCAGCTTCCTTTCCTCTGTGTTCATTTGCAGCACTCTTCTGCCTGGGTAGCACTGGAGGCTCCAAAAACACTTGATCAAAAAGAAGTTGATTGCTTTAGGTGGCTTTTTAGCATTTATTTTTTCCAGTCCAGCTTTAAGAGAAATTCTGTGCGTGTTGTTTTTCAAACAGTGGCTGTGTGTACCTAGTAACTTGTCTGTTTGCATGCAAAATGGCTGCACCAAGCCAGCTGCCTGGGCACAGGAAAACTCTGAAGTGCAGGCCATACAGCCAGGCAAGGGCAAAACTGAGTGCTGTCCTAGTGAGCGTTACTAAAAACCTTGCTCTTCTGATTGGTAGGGACTTGTTCACCTTAGACTTCAGCAAGATCCACACTTTTTTTTTTTAATAGGTTTCTCTTAAAAGGGAAATGAAAATAAATTGTTACTTAGCCAAGATAAAAGTGTTAGTCAGCTTCATCCCACAAATGCATATAGGCATCAGTCAATGACATTATATGGTGTGTACGGAGCACCTTGACAGAATTCCCCTCCAATGTACTAGGTTTTCCAGTAGTAACCAAGACACCATTGGAGACTGAAAATAGCTTGTTGCAGCCTTCCCTCATTATGCAATCTGACAAGGCCAACATAATTAAGTTTGTAATTGTTTAGGGATGCACACTTTTTTTTTTTTTAATCTTAGGAGACAGATGGGAGCTGAGGGTATCCCATTTTTCTAGCACAAGTGAGCTCCTATTTTCCATTGAATGCGATTGTCTTTTGTTTTTGTTCAACTTACCCATTTAATTTACTGTTCTGCCTGTCTTGAAAGTTCTTAAGACCAATCTGAACTCTGTATGTATTTAGAAACTATAAAAAACAGTGTAAGACCCTTCTGTGTACTTCTCAGTTCACAGTCAGCATTACCACAATCGAGCAAAGCAAGACTATCAAGCACCTCATCCAAGTCCTTGCCCCCCCGCCATGAGCAGCTAGTAGGTTCTTTCCTTAATTACCTACCTGTATCTGAAAAGCTTGCAAACTGTTAGTTGAAGTATTAGAAAAATGACTGCTTTTTATTGCAAATAGTTGAATAATCTCACACAAAGCACTGGGAAGACTATGATGATTAATAATCTGAATAGTCCTATGACTACAGCCAATTTTCCAGTCGTTTTGGAAACACAGATACTGTCATATCGAAGCATTCATCACTGTAGAATGCCAGTTAGGACAGCTCTGCCTACTATTACAGAAGTGGGGTGTGCTGGGCTCTATGATGTTTAGTGAGCACTCTTCAGCCAGCATTTAGACCCACACTTGTTTGTTTCAGGTTTTACTTAGTCACATTTTGTTTCAGTTAGAGCAAAACTCCAAATCTAATTTTGCAACTAAGTTTTATTATGTGCTTTTAAGTAAACAAGGATGTATTTGGAACCCCTAACACATTTTTCTGAAATAGAGTTGATAAAGAGTTTTAGGCCCATGAGACAAGTGCTTAGTGCTGTGCTAGACAACAGATCTCTTCCTTACTCAACATCAACGCTTGTGTCCAGTTAAACAGAGTTTGCCTTGGAAAGAGAAATGACATTCAATAAACGGCACGTGGCATCTCTTCCCCTCTCTCTGACCTTAAACAGCATTTTAATCTGTAAATTAATCCTACCTTGCGATGATGGGAAACTTGCTGTAGCAGCAGCTGAACTAAAATCAGCAAATCCTCCAAATGGGTCAGTTGATCCACCTAGAGACAGAAGGAAGCCAAATGCCGTTAAAGGCCTCTACAAAGAATCATTGCAATAAATGCATGCAGAATTTATGAAGAAAAGCTGTCCTGTATTTAGCAGGATGGATTTATTGATTCTGCTCCATAAGTCCACAATGGTTTTCCTGTTCTTCACCATACTATATTTATACAAGCCTGAGCAACAATAAACTGGATTATTTCCAACTACACTGCAGATTTTGCAGTTTTGTTTTCTTAAGATCCGAGTTCTTGATATCTCTAAAAATAAATTTAAAAAGAATAAAAAGGTTAGAAAGGGTTCTCCTAACAAGGGATGCTGCTAGTCTGACAGTTTGTGAAAATAAAACTTTGGAAGTTTTTTTTTATATAAAAGCCAAACATTCTCATCGTAAGAAGAGTTAATTTATTATGCTTACTATGAAAAATTAAATATCATCTTATATTTATTTTTTATATTACTTAAAGCATGAATGATTTTACAGTAATCTTGAATTGGAATCTCAAGGACGTGGCTTGTGTTTGTGATTGCCTTTTTTATTTTTTTAAGATCTTTGCATCCTTTCTACAGCATGAACATTAAGTTTTCCTACCAGACATCTGTACACAGCAAATAAATTAACAATTTTTGAACGTAGCATGTTTTTTCACAAAAAAACCACAGCCAATATATAGAAACAGAAGATTTAAGAATCATATACTAGAAAGCTTTTTTCCTTTAAATACATGAGAAATATTTTACAACAGATCTGTCAATTATCCTCACTATTGCTTTTAACTAGCTACTCCACAGACCCGAGAAAGCTAAAAAATTGACCTTATTTGTTTGTCCTCAAAGATTTCACCTCCAAACAGTCCTACCCTTAGAAGAAGCTGCAGCAGTTCAATTATTTTGCTTTTAGTGTTATGCGTACATTATATAGGTTACATCACAGCTGCTTAGCCTGCAGTGCTTAGAAACTAGCCAGGTGGGACTGGAACATCTGTGCTGCACTCAAACACCACCAGGGACAGCTTCCAACATCTGGTGCCATTTCTGAATTGTCTTATCGCTGCAAGACATTCTGCCCCATCTGCTACTCTCAACTGGGTTAATTAAACTAGAACCATCTCCTTTTTAATAAATGGCTAGCAGTAATAAAAGGAACCATTCACTTTCTAATACATGCATACTTGTATTTCTTTTTAATGTTATTTTACTGTAGACATTGCTAGGAAGGCAACTGCTCTTCCAAGGGGAAGTATCTCTTCCTGCAGCATATGGTATAGAACAAGAGAAGGGAATGCAAGGACAGTCTCTTTACATTTTCAGAAATACAGCGCTACTAAAACCATCTCACCACCTTTTCAAAAGGGAGAAGATTCCAAAGTTAAGAAATTTCTTCAACAGTTCTGAAGTGATGTAATAAGCACCTTTCATACGTTAATACAGAAGTTTTATACTGAATGCAAATTATGAATGAAAAGGGGAGGATGAGCCAGTGAAATATCAAGCTAAAAATGTGCTCTGATGAACACACAGCTTTGTCTACCTCAATGAACGTTTTCAAGTAATTTTTCCATCACATGTTCTGAACTCTGAGATGGACACAGTAATGGTTTGAAGGTTTATGAGCAGAGATACCACAATCAAGTTAGATCGGACCACATCTTAAAGCAGAAACAAGCTCTCATGCTACACTTACTATCCCCTTGGTTGTTTGTCAAAACATCTAGTGATTAATTTCATTTTAAAAACAAGTAGGTTCAAACCCAAAATAACACCTTAACATTCTCAGCCAAGTCAATTTTTTCTCCACCTCTATTGCATGTTTTCAAATGAAACTGACTTCCAGAGGAAGACAGAAAAGCTTAAGCTGAATGCATCAACTCGGGACAAAAAAAAAGGTATCACCGGCTAAGATTAAAGAACCTAGTCTCCAGTAACACCAAAAAATTACTTCCAGCAGGTCTATTCACACATTCTACAACTCCTCAGATTCCTCCTTCATGACATCTCCCCTTATGTACAAATTGTGTTCCTTCAGTAACCTGTAAACCCCCAAGCTTCACCAACTTTCTTCCACATCTCTGCACCTAAAAATACAAAGATAAGCAAATTCTGAGTTCCCTGAATTCACATGACTTCCCTGCCAACTCCTTCACAGGACAGATCAAAGGCTGTGTGTGACCCTTTCCCTGTGTCTTGCTTGACACTGGGAATGTTCCCACACCCTGTGCTGCAAGGAACAGTGGTCATAACAAGTGACCTGCACGTGAAGGACAGTGCTAATCTTCTCAACATGAGCTATCCTCAAAGATTCCCATGCGAGATCTGTCACTATAAATGAACCCTTTCCATCTGCCTTCCCAGGTCAGAAGAGAGGTTATTTAGCAGGGCCAGCTGGTAATACGCCTCTTCTCAACACCATTTCTAAATGCTGCTTTGGGAAAAAAAAAAAAGAAAAAAAATCAAAAAGGCAAAGGAAGGGCTTGCTACGGAGAACCAAACTGATGAAAGATTCAAATATGCTGTAATGTCAAAGCACTTTACCTCTGGCTTGAAACACAGAGAGGCTCAATTTGAACTGAAAAACGTCTATTCTTAACACAACTTGTATATACACATATAAAGATACAGACTTATGTATAAAAACAGTAAAACCAAAAGGGCTCCCATCTCTTTTTATAATCAAGAGAACAAAGACCTTAAACTCTGGGTATTGAAGTTTCAAGTATTGATGAGGGGTAGTGGTTGTGATCCTGGATCTTAAAATTTCACCAAATTGTAGTAAATCCTAAGTACATAAACACCTCTGTATATAAAGTTAACTAAATAAAACAAAATACATTGCTCCTTAAATTTGTAGCTTTTGCGCAGAAAAGAAGCATGAATAGTATTTTTAAACCATCAGGAATTATTATAAAATATTTTTAATATTTCTGTAATGTCAATTTTATATTGCATAAATATAAACTTGTATTTATATAAAATCAGAACACAATTTTGTACACTTATTTTTGGGAAAGTAAATAGTTTCAAAACTACAAGAAATAGAAAAGATTAAGACAGATCTCTGAGGGTGAGATTACCCAGAAATTGCAGTGACTATTTCGCTCCCCTCTAACAGAATTTTGATGCATTTTATATTCTACTACATTCCTGCAGAGGTATCATTTCGGTATCCTAGTGCTGAAAGGAATTGTTGCATATGGTGCCGCCCATAATGCTGAATTTACTCAGAAAAAAAATATTTTATTATAAGATGATCTAGTGTGGCATAGTACATGTATACCCATTAAATTTTAAATAGAATTAAGTAAAAAGTAGACTTTATACATGTGTAAATGCAGCCACCTTGCCATATGGGACCCCAAGCCACTAGACTCCCACTTTTTAGAACAAAGTCTCACAAAATTTTACAGCTTCTTTAAAATGAAGGTGGAGCTGACTATCTGTGGTGCACAAGACATACATACACAGACTTCCACAAATATGACTATGATCCCATTTCTAATAACAATTTGCTTCTTTACAATGGAGAAAAGTTATACAAAAGGTTTCTATATATATAAAAACACGTGAGCATTTAATTCTCTATTCAAAGTGATCTTTAAATAAAAATTCTCTTCACTGTTTACTCTTCTAACTGTTAGGCCATAAATGTATGGAAGTCCCTTTTCTCTTCCATGCTAGTTGCAATCAAAACTTAGTATTAAAAGAACCTGAAAGCACAATAAAAACCTAAAACTTGGCAGACTTGTAATAAGCAAAATTACCAAACTCCCAAATCCCTGTTTCAATCCTGTATACAATGCACTGATATTTAGCATACTCTGAAAAAGAAACTGCAATTTGAGAGTGTAAGAGTAAGTCCCCATGAGCATTAACGGACTTAAATTCAACTGCACACTTAAGAGTCTGAAGGGACGTCCTTTACAATGAACAGGTTTACCTTTATGTAGCTATTTCATCCATTTCTAGCTGTCCAGACTTTGAATTGCACTATGAGAAACGCTTAAATGCGAATTGATTGCACTTGCTTTTAGAGTTAATTATAATTAATTGCATTACAAACAGCTTCTGACTGGTCTGGTAGTTAATCTTTGTCCTGCTAACTTTATTAATCCCATGCAATAACATTTACAATACTTTGCTGCAAAAGGTTCTAGGCAGCTCTAAATTTTTGAGTATTACTTTATCAGCTTATCTATTCCACTTTATCTGTAGAACATCATACAAGTTTATCATCAAAACTGGTGCATCAGAATATACATTAAGACAACAAAAAAATGCACTAACCTGTTGAGGCTGGCTGGCTCACTCCATCAAACAACAGATCAACCAGGTCATTAGATGACTTGCTGCCAGAGGGTACAGAAGCCTGAAGAAGAAATCACACAGTTAATCTTTTGAACCCCCAATTCTTTTTAAACAAAAAAAATGGTTAGTGCATCCTTTAGAGGTTCTTGCCTTTTGAACTGCAAATTCATTTCTGTCATATGAAGAATCAAAAAAAGGAACTGGACAGAACCATCATTTGTTCAAAAATAAGATATCTGCCTTTACAAAAACAGCAGCAGAGTGAAATATTGACATTTGCAGAGCTCTTTTTACATCGACTGACATTAAAAAGCAAGTCAGAGGAAGAAGAGTTGCATTTTTTCTGTTTCACAATGATTAACAATCAATCACTCCTCATAAAGAGTGAGGAAATTAAAAGTAGAACAAAATATTCCATGTGACCAAGGGTTCCCTTAAGCTCTGCTGTGTTACCTATACGAGGAAAACCAGGGCCCTGTTTGATAAACGTAAGCATAACATAGCAGAACTTCCTGTGAAAGCTACTGAGTCAGAGCTGACATTAAGACATGCTGAGCAGACAGCTCAAGTTCACGCCAGTTCAGAAAACAAGGCAACTGTGCTCACACAAGCAATTTGGTATGACCTTGTGAAAATGTTAGTTGTACTACCTACAGTAACTTAGAGAATAACCTAAAAGGTATGTAATTTTAAAATACTGCATGAGATACACAGTTCAAAGTGCAGCTGTTTGCGATGTTGTTGGTTGATTTTGAAACAGACTAAAAATCAAAACACAAAGTCATTTAAGATGAGTGCTTTGTAGAGATGAGAGGTTTGTCTCTGAAGCCAGTCTCTGAAACCTAGCTAAATTACAGATCAAATACTAAACAGCTGGTTTCACCGCCTTTGAAAACCCCACGTGCCTATTTTTGATAGAACGGTTCCCTTGAACGCTATGTAACAAAAAATTCAATTTCTAAACTAAGTTGTCTCAGCGTTTAGAAGAATAGTTTCCAAAGTCATATTTTATTTCACTCTGTCATCTCACCTTTGCCGTAGGCTGTGCAGTATGAGACGCAACATTCTGTTCTGGACTTGCTTTATCCCCTGTATAATGCGCTGCCGCTCCCAGGTCAATGGTTTTTGAAGGATTTGCTGTACGTTTGTGTATGGTCGTGGTAGCCTGTGTAATATGAATATGTTTGGTTGTCACAGTCTCCTCTTCATCTTTAAATTCAGCTTTGGGAGATTTACCTCTTCGTGATTTTTCCTCATCACTGTCACTAGAAAAATACAAGTGATAAAATATCATTCACAATGAATTTCCCTTAAGCAGACACTTGGCTTAAGCCACAAGAGTTCTGATTACTGCAATTCCTTGTAGTGATGGCTCATAATGAACAAAATAAAATGATACTTCCTACATTTGAGAAAGCTAATGTCTTATCCTTACGTAACACATCTTAGAGCATATAGCACTGCACCTATAGTACATAAGAGAAGCAGATATTTTGCTAAATCTTAACTGCAAGTCCACAGCAGAGGTTAAGAGGAAATCACGGCTTAAATCCAGCACTCTTAATTACCTTCTGACAGGAACTCCCACACACATTATGTAACACATCAGCAACAAAAAGTTTAGTTGGCAAGTCTGCTCATTACTTACCCCAACAGCCAGAAAGCAGCGCACAAGATACAGGTATTATCTTTCAGATTTCAAGAGCACCATTCCTATTTAAACTCATTTCCCCTTCCAGATAAATGGGATTTTATTTTCTTCAGAATGTTTATAGAAAAAATGTTCACAGAATTATGCACTAAAATGATACTATTCATTTTCCATAAAACACACATTTATTCTCAAAATGTAGAAGAATAAGAGCATCACCATTTCAGGTGAAAACTTTTTAGATGTCACTGTGCAATATCTGTTTAATCTGTTACGTTTTCTACTCTTACAATTCAGCCTTTCACAAGCAAACCAATTGCTCCTTCAATAAGTCATGTTGCTTGTAATCATCAGGATAAAATTTGTACACAACAGTGAAAATTGCTGTAGAGAAAGCTTAAATATATTGAAAAGTATTTTGAAATAGTAATTCCCTTAGCAACACAGCTGAAAGTAGAAGGTTTTTATATTTTAATAATGCATTAGAATACAAAAACTGCAAAATTTAAGAAAGGCTGTCCCTTTGTCAGTGGGAATATGACAGTAACTGCAATATACTCTGGAGGGTAGCCTTTGTTCTCTGTTAACAATAGTGTGCTTTTCAGAATACACTGGAGGCATCTTACTCCTCTATGCATACTTCCTTCTCACCACTGGGGATGGCTCTATTCATTATCATTAGCCAAGGTAAATGCTCAACGTTTTTAAAATATCTGCAGGCCAACCTAGTGACTACTGGAATTTGCTTGAACCAGCCTTATACAGACAAGTGAACTCAAACAGCATCTTCTAAGCTCCTACTTCCACTGCACTTCAACCTCAGCTTGCAACAGCAGGCTACTGCTGTTCCAGTTCTGGATTTCTGCACATATGCTATGTGCAAAATAAATAAGATGGGACACTAACCTCATTTTTCAATTATGACATCAGGATTTAATAACAAGCCTCCAAACAAGGCTGATTTTCATGTTAGCACACAACATCTATACTCCTCCAAGGCTTTCAGAATTAATGTTGCCTTTGACATGTGTTGAACACATCTAAAATCAGGACATCACAACCAAGTCTATTGCAGCCTGCTGCAATGTAATTCTCATCATCACTGCAGAGTCTGCCTGGTCCACGCACACATTCTGTAGGTTGACAAGTGATTGATAACTAAAGTCTGATCAACGTAAGAATGGAAAGGGGTGAGTCTTTAGTGATCTTATTTTGTATCTGCTAAGACACACTAAGTGTCTAAAAGCTTCGGAGAAAAGAAGTTAAATATATATATATATGCCAGAATGCAGGCCAAACATTACAATACTCAGTTTTCTGTGACAACTTGTACCACTGAAAAACGGATCTCGTGAGACAGTTTTGAAGTGTTCCTTAACCTTCACATTAACAGCAATCAAACATTACAGATTAATGTTCCCTTGAAGTGTTTACCATGCTCAGAATAGTAAAATTACAGTGCTTTAACTGAAAATTGTAGAATTAACTCAAAAATAAAGCTTATAGCTTGCACTGTAGCAAGTAATTAAGAGTTACAAGTGAAGTGCATCGTTGCAACTTCCAGAAACCAAAGAAAAACACAGACTAGTTCACTCCAGTTAGCTACGTGAACAGCAATTTCACCAAAATCTTCTATAAACTCAAGCCAGCTATATCACAAGTTAAGTTCTTAGTTACTTCAAACATTTTTTCTTCCATGGAAACTGCCAGCTTACTGCCAGCTTTGCAAGTAGTCAGAAAGCCAGAAGTTGGGCCAAGTATTCCTAGTGCGTATATTGGAGGTAAAGGTTGTGCCATCTGAATTCCATTAACCATCCTGAAGATGTGCAAGTCAGATTCATATTTTGTGCTTCAAGACTTTTATTGGTTTTACAGTGCTAAAGAAAATGATTTATAAAGCTATTAAGCTAGAAACAACAGAACATAACAACAGCACATTTGCCAGATGAACGAGTATCACCACCCAGTCACCCTTCCTAGTGAAGAGACTGCAGAAAGGACTGTCTGAAACACTAGAAGGTGAAAGGCTTTATATCTCCACAAGTCATTCAGAAATAAAGCAAAAGTAGCAAGATTAAGAAGTTTACTGCACATTGTCTACGTGAACTGTGGCCAGTCAGCTGTACAGGCATTATGGCACATTTCAAAGGTAAGGACAGGAAAGTACACTGTGATACATCACGGTTAAGTGTGAAATTGTGTACTTCGGATCCCTTCTTCTTTGTAGTCTGTTGATAGTGAATTCTAAGAGGGAACCCAGATGCATGAAAAAGAATACCAGTTTCAATATTTATTAATGTCCTGGTAAGAAGGCCATACTTTCTTCTTCTTGGAAATGCTACCATTGTAATTATTTTTCTTTTCCTATAAAATTGCTCAAGTTTTGTAACATATACATATGTATGTCTGCGTATATAAATACACAGAAATTTGAACGTATTCCTGTTAAAAATACCTCTAAATTCTCCTTGCAAATTTAAATTAAAATGTTTCCCAAAGGGGATTATTTCAATATGCTTAAACACTTCCTCTGCAGCGCTTTCAGACTCTTAAGCTCGAATTTGAACTCCAGATAATAAAATTCAGTGCACCTGTTGAAGAGTAATGCTTTTAAAGCTCTTTCTGCAGGCAAAGCAGGGTAGGTTTTCCTTCTTACTTTAAAATGTTTAGAGGCCATATGTAAAATACAAGTTTCTTAAGAAGGTTCTAATTTTTTTTAATTTATTTTTTAAATGTTTTTCAAGTAAGTCACCTGCAGTCTGTTCTTCCTGAGATGGCTAAGGGAAGATGCATGATGTCAAGACAGATCTAAGCAAATTACTATTACTATCATCATCTCCTCCTTTAGCACTTCAGCATTCAGAGTAACTGTAACATTAAACGACAGCTTCAGGTATACTGACTCAAGGAAGACCACTGAAATGCTGAGACAAGCAAAAGATTAAGAAACTTCAGCCAAATTCCCTGCTTTGCCAGCAGGCATCTAAGCTAGGGGCTATAATGGAAGGCAGCCAACAGCAGTTAACTATCAACAGAGCTATGTGATTCCCAGAGGCCAGCAAGAGCTTCCTAAGAGAAGCAAGTATTGACCCCACACACGTTTCCACATGAAGAATGGCAGCAGATTGTAACTAATAATCAGCAGTGTCAAGGAGCTTTATAATAACAATTTCACAGAATAAATCCATGTTAAAATGACTCTAGTACCTGCACCTTTCTGGAGAGTCCTCTCTATCTTTCCTTCGGAACTTGCTGATGGTATCATCGATCGTGCTTCCAATTTTGTCGCTTAGCTCACCTAACTTATCACTGAATGGAAACGCAGGTTTTTTATCCCATTCTTCATCCCACTTTGACTTGGGCTCAGGATCATATCTTTCACCTGTGTAAGGCATTAAGATTAAAAAAAATACTAAAGGTAACAGCAAATAAATGCCCGTAGTGTTTTCTGAATCACTCTCAAGCCTCCCTCCCCTGCAAACATAAAGCTCACAGGTTTTCAAAGCAAACTGAAAGCTCCCATAGTGCTGAATCAACATTATTACAGCAAGGCACAGCATGTAATGCCAATCATTAAGTGGCAGGAACGCAGAATCAAAGACTTTTGTTTATGACAGCCACACAACTTTAATGCACGACACAGCACATCAGAATACTGATACTGATAACATCCCTTCCAACCCCTTCAATTCTGTGATTCTGTGATACTGCTGGGTCCTGCCAGAGAGGCACAAGAAGTACAATCAACCCTTGCTACAAATAAGCAGCTTTTCAGAAATGGGGCATGCCAGCTTTGTAACAGTTATTTAACACATGATATTTCATTCTAGGCTAACCTGTGTGTTTGGAGGTAAAACAAACATTTATACATTGAGACACACAAACAGATAAAAGCAGAGTACCAAAATATTGAAAGACAAGCATGAAATGCATGATAGCTTTACTCTTTCTTTTCCATGCTCAGTGTACAAATAAAAGCTTCTTTTAAAAGGAAGAAGCAGTAAAGGAACCCACCTTTTCAGCCACTGAGTACCCTGAACATCTTTACTCAACACTTACAGATATCATTTATTCTTCTTCTATTCCAGTAATCAAGACCTCCACACAGAGCTTGCAAACAGCTGACGGTTTTACTTAGAATCAGTACATTTGCTGTCCAATCAAATGTATTTTTTTTTTTAAGACTAAAGCTTGAACTTAAACGTACTCAAACAACCCAAGTTTAATTTAAAAGAAAAGACAGCACTTAATTCTAACGGACTTAACTATCAGAACCACAGCACGCTTTAATAACTAGCGTTGGGATCTTACACTACACCTTCAGCAGAGAATATAGGTATATAAAACAACCCAGTATAGCTCAGTTTCTAGACAACACTAAGACATGAGCATTTTTATATTTTGGACCATCACACCCACGCAACAAGGGTGTGTTTTTTTGTTGTTTGTTCTTACTATTGAAAAATGTAAAACACTAAAAGATTTTATTACTTAAGCTGGGTAAAACTGAACAGTAGACAGAAAGAAAGGTGAGAAAATTGATACTTCAAATTACATAAAAATTATTGCATCTCAGGTTATGTTCAAAATGTATTCAATTAAGCCATTTGAAATAAAAAGAAATGATGATTCCAATACTACAAGGTGCAGAATTTGAGATATAATAGGGTCTATTTTCTTATCAAAGAGATAAATGCAGATCTCCAATGATATCTTGTTTAGATCCATAATAGACTGACAAACTTTTTCTACATTGAGCTCTTGTTAGAAATCAGCTGGATACTCAGTAGGATCTCTATCATTGGAGAAGGAGAAATAGTTAGAAATATACTACTGTTAAATTTTGCAGGAGAGTGAAATGGCCTTATTTCAGCTATGTCAGGTTCTCCAGCATTTTAATGGAGATTCCATTAAAAGGTTTTCTTGTGAGATATGAATTTTAAAAAACGGACTTAAAACTGAGAACTCTGTATTTTCATCAGGACAAAAAGAACTAAGGAGAACTGTGGAAATACAAGCATTTTCTATTTAAGTAACTATAATTTTTTAGCTTAGAAGTCTGACCTGGGAAAGAAAGTTTGTTTTGTGCTGCTGGGAAGATTTTTAAGAACTTCACTCAACAAATGAGGGGAAAATTAAAGATCCTTTACCACAAAAATGAAATATACAACAAAGGAAAGAGAGAGTCCTTTGAATTCAGAAACTTGAATGATAACTTAAGAACATATGGAGAAAAATCTACCCTGCACATGGGGATGGATCACGACTCTGTACAGAGTAAGTCAAAAGAAAAGCTCAGAGAAAGAACAGAGGGGCGCGTACTTAAAAGTACAGATGAAGTGACTCATAAGAATTTCCTAAAGAGAGAGAATCGGTAGAGTTCCAAGCAAGTAGGCAAAAACCTGTAACAATATAATAAAGACATATCCTACCATGGAGATGGAGATTTCTATCTACTCTGCATATGACGAAAAGGGAGAATAGAGGAACATGGGGAAGTAACCTGTCAAAGGCAGGAGAGAGTAAGCCTTTAATTTTCCAAGGCTCAAAGTGAAGAAGAGGGAAAAAAAAAATGCACAGAACTGAAGAGTTGCAGGTGAAGTCTAAGTCATACACAGTTCCTACTCACATCTCATCCTAAAGCCTTCTCTCAAAGCAGTTACTGATTCTAGCAAACCAAAGCTTTGTGCCATTGAGACCTGGGGAAACATCTCTTATTAAGAGAACCCAAAGATTCACTTGGGCCAAAGAAAACACAAACATTTCAGGACTGATAGCTGGATCATGGATGACATACTGGGATACATCAACATAAAAGCAGGTTCAAATTCAGCTCCCTGCTACAAATAATTAAAAAGTGTTTGTAAGTATTTGTTTTAAAGGTAAGTTTAGAAATAACTTTCTGGTGTTAACTATGACCCCTTCACCAGCAGCTACAGTTCTCTAGGATTTAGGGGTGAGCACTATGCACCAAGTTTCCAGCCTGCACATAAGGTTTGCTGTACAACATCTAGCCATGAGCTTAGGAGGGCTATATAAAGTAAATTCAGTATTACCTCTGGGAACCCTCCTCTGAAAAACACATGGGACCTACACTGCTATTCAAAGGTTTTAAAAACACAAACCAAGATGGTGACAACTGCATTGATAAACTGCTGATATATAAGCTCTGCCACATATTTAAATACAGACCTGACAGACATCAGAATCCATAATAATACACATAATAATAATAATGTGATAATCCACAGATACCTTTCAAATACTCAAACAGCATGACATGGGAAACCAAAAGGTCTAATGGGACATAGTATTTACATTGTTTCACCCAAACAGCATTACTGCCCCCAAAGCCCTAACCCAAATTAAACAGTGATTCTAAAGGAGGTTGGCAGGCATAGGTGGATCAATATTCTTGTGCTGTGGGAGGTGGAAAGATCACTTTTTTTTTTTTTTTAATTACAGAAAGACTAAGAAACCCTGACTTACAAGGGCATCTATTTATCTAGTTCTGCTACAGCAGCATGTATTTCTCAGTGAGGCTCTGCCTAAGGCTAAAAACAGAATAGCAAAGTTCTGGCTAAACCAGTGCATCAATGTCACTTGTGTTTTTTGTTAATTTACCTGAAAACCCACCCACATACTGAAAAGTCTGCCAAAGGAACAAAGATTTTTGAAGTACTTCATTTAGATATATATATGGGGGGGGGGGGGGGGGGGAATACAGGCTTTATTTGATAATATTATCAACACTGACAGTTAAAGAAATATAAAGAAGAAACATCCAAAGGAGCATCTTAGAAACTCGCTAGTAGTTAATCTGGTTTTCTTCTGCATATCTAAGCTACATCGAGAGTCCAGGTAGTCAATTCTCGACCAACAAAGCCTAGTTAGTACTCACTGTATCTGAACCCTCCAACACTGTCTGAAGAGACACCGATGTATTTGTCTTTGTTCTTCTTTGCTTTCTTCCTTTCTTCCCGAAGTCGATCATCATCTTGAGCAAATTCAACCATTTCTTTAACCTTCTGGCGTATATTTATACCCTGGTCTTTCCCATTTTCATCTGTATAGATAATGCAGGATAAAGAGTATGAGGGGGGGCAGGAGCAAAAACAGGAGAAGAAAATAAATCAGAGGCAACTATATTGAGCATCACAAACTGGTAAGAAAACTTCAATTATGAGCAGAGCAACCAAAGTGAAAGACCTTACTGGTACCAAGGTCCACTGTTTCTGTTTTAAAGGGGTCAAATATTTTGCTTTAACACAAATTTTTACCCCTTGATAAATGACAGTTTTCAATGAATGGTATGATATTTAGAAAACATCTAACTGCTGTTGAAACATTGAAAAGCTCGAAGACTGAGATAGAGATTGTATCTTCCACTGAATATTTTAACCCTCCCGAACATAAGCCTTTTTGGTACAGCTTTTACAACTTTAATTGCATGAACTCACTCTTATTGCAAAACTGAATTTTTGAAAAAGTGCTTTCAGTTGGGATGTACTACAAGCTAAGCGTGCTCCTTTCCCAGCCTTTTTCACATTCAAAACACACACTGGCCTTGCTGCCTTTGCACTGTAAATATTATTTGGTGGGAGGAAAAAAACCCAGCTTCAAACAGATGTGTGTGTTTTGGAGCTCTAACCTTTTCTTCCCATATGATTAAAGCTATTCCTTTACGGACACCACAGGGGACCAGTCTCTAGTGCATATTTTAATATAAACCCGAACACTCATGTTGTGTTGGTTCTGTTGTTATTAGCCAGTCTTTTCTGCAAGTTCTTGTCTTCACTAATTAATACTCTAGGGTCCCACGTCTTGGATTCTGCACTCTTCACACAACTGGCAACAGTCACATTCTAATTAGACTGGGGAAGCTTCTAAGCTGGTTCAGGTGACTGACAACTCCAACTACTGTTTTAATTTGCTTATAAGATTTTTCTATTGCTCACCTACAAAGTGGTAATTTTCCAGGGATCGCAAATCATAAATGTGTTCTCTGGCACTTGTAACAACACGCTCTGATCCATTCCTTATGAGGTAAGCTAGGAGCAGCAAAGACTATAAAAATACAAAGCACCTTATGATTGCATGAACAAAAGCTCTACCTTTTTTAAAAAAAGCAATAGAAAACCAAACCTGCCCCCACACCCCCAAATTAAGTAATAAGACTCTCCCCTCTTAAATAATGCTTATTTTATGGGTTCACCTATGAAAAAATATCCCCCCACAATGCTCAATCCACAATGCTCTTCAGGACATCAGAACTGCATTTTGTAAACTGTAATTTGTTGTTACCAAATGACAAGTAGTTGCCTTCATCAACTACTAATTGTTTTAAAACACAGCAGCAGAAGCTTAAGAGAACAAATTAACTGTGTGAAATGACACATTTTCTTTTGCCTCTCTTGTTCACTATTTCTGTCAGTTTTTACCAAAAAGCAACTCCTACAAAAATAAGAAGCCTTATGCAGGTTGCAATGGATATACAAAACTGCATTTCAGGACAAATATTAGCAAGTTAACAATATAAATGAAGTTTAAATAGTACTTTAATTGCGGTTTTTTAAATTTAGGCTTTCTATCTGGAAAAAAAATAACGCACTTTATCCAAAGTAGTGCCTTTTACAGCTAAAATCATTATATTTCAACCTATCACAACCTGATAAGCAATTCCACACAGTCTTTATAACATTAAGTAGTTATGTGCGATAGCATTAAATATTAATTTATATTGTACTTCAGGGAAAACAATTACTATGAATACAAAACATCAAGCACCTGTGAAAAGCACAAGCCATGCCTTAGAATTAATTCTGTCTTGTTACAACTTTGGCATCAACAAAATAAGCTAGTCTAATACATCAATTCTAAAAAATGAGGTTATATTTGCATAATTCAGTGAACATTCAACACCACTTTAAGTGCAGCGTGATTATCTTAAGCAAAAAGTTTCCATACCATGCTAATTAGCCAAAGACAAGAAAAATGCAAATGATTTTCAGTTTTAGTTCCAAAATGCAAGTAGGACATAACACACTCATATGACAAGATCTGCAAGAAAATTTGGTCCACTCAAAGCAAAACCACAATTTTTAGAATCAGTATTTGTCATAAAATTAAGATTAGTTTCTGATCTTATTTCAGCTATTCTTCAGCTCCTTCAAAAACTGTCATCTACTTCTCTTGGAGCACTCAACAACACATTTGGGTAGATTAAAAATGCGAATGCTACTCCAGTATGAGAATATCAGCAAAATATAATTGCTCTATTAAGCAGCATCTGAGAAAATTTCTAAAATCAGATATGTTTTTCCTTATACAGTACTTGAAAGACATCTTTGATTTCAGTAAGATCATTAAGGAAGGAGTTAGGAAAGAAATTATAGGCTGCTAGTGGAAAAGGTGATCTAGCAGTATCTAAACAAGATACTGTATCAGAACATTATACTAGCATCAAGCATTACATTCTTTGTAGAACAATACGAAGTCCTACACACTTCTAAGTTCATGTAAATACAAACCTTATAAACTCTCCTCCAGTTCTTTTTATTGTCTTTCAGCATTCGAGTCCAAAGCATGTTCATAAGTTCTGGAAACTGTTCGTACATAAAGGTAGCCCTACAAAAATTAAACAAAAGGAATAAAGAAATTTTATTCTTGGTGGCTTGCCATAATAGCTTGTTAAGACTCAGGGCTGACAGTAGATGGCAGCCTTGATCTAAACCCATTCAAGTTTGACAGCATTACAAGCAAAAAAACTATCCCTGTTTGTTACTCATATAGAAGTAGTTTACATACCAGCACTACAACAGAAAAATACTCTTGAGAGAGTCTGAGACAGTAAAAGAACTTATTTTCTGAAGAAAAACACCTTAACCACAGCAACTGGTCAAACATGACTTCCAAACTCATTTTGGCAGAAAAAAATATAAAAAAGGAGAATGACTTGTTTTTTAGAGCATCACAGAAAAAGCAGCATGAAAATAAACATCCTAAAAAAAAATCAGATATGGTGAGAGAATTACGAGGCTACATACTTAAAGAATTTCAAAAATACTTTGATTACATTTTCTGCTTGACAGTTTCCAATATGTTGTGAGGCATTTAAAAAAATGTTTTTTTTTTTAAAGACTTTATTTACAGCAACTTTTCCAGCGTTATCAGTCAGCATAATGTAGAGTTGATTTAGCAGCAAATTACACTTTCCTCTATAAAATGTACCTTTCTTTCTTTATCACTGACTCAAATTATCACTTACTTGGCAATCTCTCCCATGAGTTGCCCCGAAGGTCCCCATGGATCGTCATTGGTTGCTTCTCGAACCTTAGACTCTATTTCTGAATAATTCATAACCACATTGGTGCTGCAAAGGAAGAAAAAAAATTAACACACACAAAGATTAGCATCAAAACTGAGAAATACATGAAAACTTAATAATGACACTAGTGGGTACCTTAATGAGATACCTCTACAGGGTGGGAAAGAAAACATCTTTAGTGCAGAAGTTACCCTGAGGACACTATGCAACACATTTATGTTATCTTTAAGGTTTTAATATTCCATTAGTCTTCGAGAATACAGATGAGAAACTATGGATTACATTACAGCTAGATTCAGTCCAGTAAAAATGGCTTTTGGTCAAATGAAAATCCAAATAGAACTACTACAGTCAAAGCTGATAGCCTCCCTGACTAGAGATGGTTCACTTGCAGCTTTGTACGATGTGTTTATCTGCAAGAAGCTGAGTTAGACTCAGTCAACTGCATTTTTTTTTTGAATGATGAACACTATGAGACACTCAAAAATATCAGTACCAAACAGGTGTTATTAAAAATACTACCACTAAAGAAACCAACAACACAGCACCACATGCTTCAAAAGTCTAAAGCAAGGAAAATAAAATTCACTAGAAAGCGTGTTTTCTAGCTTAAAGTTATTCAAGGGAAAATAAAGGAAGAAAGTCTGCAGAGCACCCAGTGTTATGATTAAAGCAATGCAAATACTACAAGGAGATCAAGCAACCCCTGAGTTCACAAAAATATATTTTTAAAAACTGCTTTCTGTTTGTAAACGTAATACAAAATTGAAATACAACTTAGAATCATGTCTTTGTTTTTTTTAATGAATCTGAGATTGTAAGTGGCAACGTTCAGCTATGATCCAGCAACATCCCCTGTGCCCCTAAAAGTGTCAAAATATATTCAATATCACGGTGACTTTCCCTGTATGTTGAAGTGAGTGAACAGGCCCCACGCATTTGCCTAAAATGTCATTCAAACAGAGAGCATTTGAGAAACAGCACTCCAGCTATGGGATAATCTATCAACATAAGTGAATCCTCGTTCACACGTATTTGGCACTGTGAAATAACACATGATAGTAATGAAGCTTCCAAAAGGAAACCTAGTAGCCTCTTTTTCTTGCATCCTTTGCAGCGTATCTGAAATAAGTTCCAAATTCCATGTTTACACCTATTGAATCAAAATTTTAAAATTTAGTTAATTGTTAAAGCACATCATGCAACTGGTTTCAGAAGCTAAAAATGCTGCAAGATGACTTTATAGCATAGTCTGCATATTGAGCAGTCAAATTGATTAACCGTAGCAGGAATAAAATGATTTTATAATATTACGTTGAGAAGGTGTTCGTTACTTACGAACTCCTCTGAACCTGAAGGGACTAGAAGAAAAAAAAAAAGAAGATGCTTAACAGTCATCCCTCTGTCCTTGTAGGAGTTGGCCCATTTAATTTTATTTGGCGTAAAGACAGCCAAGGTTTGGAACAGGGAGCAGAAACAAGAATGAGATCCCCTAAGTCCAGAAGGGGACACAGAAGGTAATTGTTAAAACAGAATAAAATTCCTGGACTCAGTCTTGGATTCTCAGCATGAGAATTCCTGCTGTCAGATTCTGATGTATGATTTTATTCAACTTCGTGTCTAAAGAGAATGTAAGCTACATGACTGAATAAATAATCAGCAAGCTAACAGAACCCATCTATACTTAAAAAAGCATGCAGGAAAACAGCAGTAGGTATGGACAACAGCAATTAGGGGTTTTACAAATTCATTTATGGTAAACGTGCCTCAAGCTTCTGGTTTTGACATTTTCTTTACCATCCACACAAACGTGAACTAATACCACCTTTATTTCCCATACGCATGGAACTTTAAAAAGATTTAAAAAACAAACAAACAAAGCAACACAACGGCAAAGCCACAGGCTTCAGAGCTGCGTGGCTTTCAGCACACTGGTTCCCTTGTCCAAAGCGAGGAAAAAAGGTTCTGTTTGTTTTTATAACCCCTCCTTAAGCGCTTGTTTGAGACTTGATGGGGAGCTGGGGGTGGGTGGGAGAGCATAAAGTTAAGCATTTCCTTCATTTCGTAGAGTAAAGCATTAATGCTGGAAAATGCATGAAAGATACAAACTTATGTAAAAAAAAAAAAAGCCAGCATTAGCTATGGAAGTGCTCAGTGCTGCACGGCTAAAGCGGCATCAGGGTTTAGAGGGGGAATGGAAGGGGAAATTAAGTAATGCCAAAAAAAAAGAAAAAAGTGCAGTTAAAACCGACTAAATAGGGAAATAAACTCCTAAAGCCATTCTGCAGTGAAGTTATTGTTCTCAGCAACTAGGAGAAAACTTTTTTATAAATGTCACGATGAGATGTAAGAGGCACAAAGCATTCCAAAACAAAGCATCTTTAAGCCACATTTAATTCAGCAACAAATGTAAACTTCAAGAAGGAAAAAAAAAAAGTTGTATAGTTTGGCATCGTTCCAGGTCACTTAAAAATAACCACTTCTAAAAAGGTGGAAATATAGTTTTATTCTTCCTTTCCCATGTTTTCTATGGCCCTCATTCCATGCCCTACCCATGATTCCTGTGACCTTTGCAACAAAAAAATAATTTATGTCCAGATGTGAAGGGAAAAAGTGACTAGCTTGATTGCCAAGACTTCCTGTGATTGATATAAATTTAATATCCGAGGACACTTTCAGACACCAGGGGGGGCTCGCTGATTAGTTTATACTGGGCAGCTTCCAGGGAATCGTGCTGGATTGCATGGACCCAGCCTGCTTCACAAGCAGATGGATGGATATACAACAGGCAGAAGAGACAGGAGCATTGTGGCTGTCAGTGTTTCAAACACCCTACAAGGCTACACTCGGATTTACCCCGAAGTGTTAATTGAGGCACAACTGGACTCTTGTACCAAACACATTTACAAAACTGTTAATGTGGACAAAGATACTGAATGCATGAAGTGGAGTTTGAGAGTTACATCCAAAATAAAGACCATCAAATAAATGTGTTGACATTAATGTTACAAGCTGGTGCATTCTTTTCTGCTTGTGTTATATTTAAGTCTAATCCATATACTTAATTATTATGGTTGTGTGCTATATTTAAACCTAAACCACAGAGTGGTGTCAGCAGATAATTTTTACTCTCTATTATTTCAGTGTTGCTTCTTACAAAGAAGCAACACTGAAAAGCCAAGAGTACCGTCACATCTCAATGAAACAAGTGTGGTGATGGCGACCAAAGTGTTAGTTTTAAAGTTTCTTACATGAGAACAATCAACTTTAAAGGTTTATATCTACAAATGATTGAATGATTGTAACAGTGAATAGGTAACACAAGTCTGAGACTGAAGGCCTCCACGGGAATAAATGCACAATGCCAGTGAAAAGCCAGTGGAGAAAAGCCATAAATTTTTGATCATCTGACTGCATCAGAGAGTAAGATACGCTTCTTCAAAGAAATAGACAAATATATTTGAAAGTTTTGCATGTGTTTTATACACTTTTAACATACTTTAAAACTGAAGACATACCACAGATAACACATTAAAAAAAATACTTCACACAAGTTTTGCCTGCATTTCCCAAAGGAAAAACTCTCAAAGGATTCAAAAGCTTGCTAAATGACTCCAAATTTTGTTTTCTAAATGACTCCAAATTTTGTTTTAAGTTACACTGTGAGATTTGCAAATGGAGATAAAACTGTCATCTCCTGATCCAGGTCTATCCTATAGTATGCTAAAAATAGGGGAAAAAAGCAAGGAGAAAAGAAAGGGTTGTGACGTTTGAGAAAGTTTTGCACATACTTCAAACGTATAATTTGAGATAAAAATAAAGCTTAATTGATGTTAGGGATGGTAAGCTGACAAGCAAGAAGAACAAGAAATTCTGTAGTAAACCTCAAAACTAAGGAGAATAGAGAAACTAATGCGGTCCATCAAAAATAAGTATCTGCTGCTTCAACCTTTACACTTGCAAGGGTCTGAAAAGCACTTCAGCTTTTCGTCCTAAAACAATAAAAAAACTACAGGCCTGGGATTATCCTCTGGACAATATTCGTTGACACATGTAAATGAAATATAGCTTCAGGATGCCCTGCTCGACCACAAAGCCTCACAGAGGGAAGGGCCACTCCCCAGGATGACAGACAAAAGGTGTATACTGTAAGTGGATTTCCCCCTTGTGATATCAATGGATAAGGAACATAACCCATGATATGGGCATAAACTCCAGTAAGTGTTTAAGTGTATCTGCGGAAAACTTTATGCTTGATTTCAACGTAATCCAGTGTAAAGCTCCAGTACCTGTATTTGGTACTCTGTGAAGGCTTCTCACCTTACAAAGTCATATAGGAAACAACTGATGAATGCTCAGAGGGACAGTATTGCAAGGAAGAAGTGTACTCTACTTTTAGTAAGGTATCAGCACTTCTTCCGTGTTTTTGCATGAAATGCCACAAAATAAATGCTAAAAACCAAAGTTTTCTTTTCCCATACTAAGAGAAAAAAATCTTTATCAACAGGAAGGCAAAATCATTGTTTATTTTTTAAATAAAAATACAACCAAAACATTATGAATTCAGGGTTTGTTCCAAAGTAGAGTTCTTTCCTTGTTCAGAGAACAAACACCTTATGGCTCTACAGATGCATGTACAGTAACTGAGGACAGCTCAGTTAGGTGAGATTGTATTTGTACAGTATGTTATAAGTGATGCTAACTAGTAACAGCTTCTGATTGGAAATTTTGTTGTGCCTGAAATTGTTATTCCACATCAGTAATTGCTGATTCCACACCAAAAAGACTGTCTCTCTATTTCATACCCCTTGAATAAAGAACGCTTTGTAAATATATGTGGAAATACAAGGCTCTGAACACAGTCACTAATAAGTAGAAGCCGCCTCAGGAGTGGGGACAAATTCAAGCCTGAAAAGTTAGATGCAGAGAATCAAATCTGTTTTCTCACCTAAGCTACACTTCAAAATTAACCACCAAACCACAACATTAACCCTCAAGATAACACACATTTTATAACAATGCTGTCTATACACTTTCAGCAAGTCCTGCTGAAGAATGAATGCACTACTATTTTTGTCTTCATTCACTTGATTCAACATCTCGGTTAGGAGATTACATGCAAAAAGCTCAGTGCCCAGTCTTCGCAAAAGGGCTCCATACAGTTAGGTATTTCCATCCCCAGCATTTCCTGTATCTTCCAGAGATTTTTTCCGTGGTCAGCATCATTCTGTTCCCCTCATCACCCTGCCAATACATTCAAGCGCATGGAATCACAGCTCATGAAGGAAGCTTACAATTCACTGCTAGATTCTGGAAGTTACGTTCTTTTGAACAAGATAATCACGTTCATCAGGATAGGAGTAGATAGCTACATCTTGCAGAATTTCAGAGCTCCAAATGACACCTAAATTAAAGTTTAACATTCAACGCTCAAGGAGCATCACTCTTAAACATGCAGGAATCTTTAAATAGCGTTTGCATAGGAAACCTGTAATAGAGAAAACAAGGAGCATCATGAGAAAAGAAGGTATTTATATATAACGTGTAATGAAGGAACAGTATATCCATCCATTTAGAATGGAACTTACTTTAATACATATTAAGGAATCAGAAAGCCTTACAGATCTTAGTCAATGTTTCTGTCTCAAACTTAAAAGCCTTGAATATGCCCTGGGGCGAGAGTCAGACCACTCCATTAAAAGCTCCATTAGGATTAGAGTTGCTATTGATGTGGGTGGTGTCACCGAGGACAAGTACAATTCTGGACATCGGATCCACAGAAGATTTGTGAAATGCCATGTCTAATCTCATGAAAACTAAGATAAACAGAAGTCACAGAGAGGGTATATTACAACAGTTTCTTTATAGTGATGATAAAGGTATTGGATTGGACAGGGTAAGGCTAATTAGAAACACTTCTCAAACCTCTGGGAAGCTGCCCACTGTGCTGGGGGACCCAGCAGCAGGAACAAGAAACCTGGTTACACAGTTAAAATTTTTTTTCAATGTATATTTCAAACCAATTACAATATCATGTATACATGGGACTCCTATGTGCATAATATTATGCCTTTAACTATTACTCCAAGGACATCACTGGATTATGGACCTTCTGTTTTCCTTTTTTAATTTTACAACTGGGAACACTAAAATACTAAAAGCTGAGATGAGAAACTTTCTCCATTTTACCACCATTAACAGTTTCCAGTGAGACACCATTCTGCAAATGTGTGTTTAAAGCCTAAACATGGAAGAAAACAATTCCTGCACACACACATATGCCTATCATACATACGATTTGAACACTAATGCTATTCAAACAGAACAGCAACACTAAAGAACCTACATCTTTTAAAGAAAAATTTGTCTCTTGGAGGTAAAGTGTCTGGATGAACAGAGGGCAACACAAGCTGTTGCTGTACAGCACTACCTAATGTGGTAACAAAGTCTTGCAAGAAACAAGTTTTAACCTTGAATTATTCCCATGCCAAACCAAACACCACATAATTTGTTCTTTAAAGAACACTGTTTAGCAGCATTGGCCTTTTAATAGGCAGTCTCATACAACAACACTTTAATCTCAGTATTTCTGTAATTTTGTTAGCAGCTTCCGTATTTTTAAGTCTTCTGCAGGTTTCCTGTAACTTCTCTAGTGAGTAAAGCATGGTGAACTTCAGGTTTGGTCCACAGCAGACCAGGCTGACTCCAAATAAAAGCTGCTCACTTCACTTGGTGACATAGCAAATGAGAATATTACAGTAACAGTTTCTGAAATCTACATTCCCAAACCCACTAAGAATACATTTAAATAGCTCTATGCTATCCTTCTTGGATTTAAAAATAAGTACATTGCACTGCCCATTCAAAACAGATGTCATTTGAAAATTAAATAGTTAAGAAATCCTTAAATTACAGTAAGGAATGTTTGCTTTGAATCTGATTCATTTGGGGTATGTTCATTTTTAGTAAGTGACCGAGCTGTGTCATCTCCATCTAAATATTGCCATGATTTTTATGGTGTGGTACATAAGAAGAGGAGTACTTTCTCACCCGGATGGTTTATTACAAGCACGGTGGTGATTTCAACATAAGCCTCTGAACAAAGCCAGCAGTAACTCATGTCTGGAGAACAAGCTGATGCTCTGCTGCTACAGCTGAAGTGCTGCCTTTGTCTTCAGCAGCTTATTTCCTCCTAACCTGTTGGGTTGTCTGTTCCACTTTCAGCTGAAAGGCTAGCAGGCTTCCACTACAAGACCAGATAAGGACCCACTGGCTGTTGTTCATCTAATAGAAGGTGCTTATTTTGGTAACACTACCCAAAGAGAAGAGCAGCAATTTATTTTCAGATTTCCCATGGAACTGTACAGGGGCTGAAAACTTAATGCAAATATATATATTTAAATACTATTATATATACACATTTATAACAGCTTAGCTTTTAGGTGCTTCAGACAGCAGCATCCATATTGTGTTTTTTTTTTTTTTTTTTTTTTAAAAGGATGCACTATGAAAGTAGTATGAGCAAAGTGAGCATTAAAAATTCAAAGAGATGAGGCGAATCCCTAGTAATATTTTCACAATACTCAGTTACCTTGTAAAACCCCATCCACAGGCACAGAGGCATTTAAGAGGCAGCCTTTGGAGGGAAGGGAACATACCTTCTTATCCCCATCCAGCCTTCACCTGTGAGTCACGCATCTAAACTATTTTTAGTATCTAGATTAAGAGGTTCCTGTACAGTAAAAGTAGATATTCATGAAAAGCTTTCTGAGAATGTTAAAAAAGTTATTTTGGTATTAATTGATCCAGTCTTAAAGCATGTTCTTAAGTTAACTTCAACTACTTAGAATACACAGTAAAATAAGAGACCATAAAAACTCATCTGAGTAGGTCCTCCCCACACCCAGGTGTGGGAATCTTGGCATTTATTAAATTGTGAATTAGTTCCAAGAAGCATTTTTATTTTTCAATTTAAAAATATTATTGAATACTTATCCATCTGGGCATGAAACACTTTTAGTAGAACATCTGAATCGGTAATACTAAAAAAGTGATCCTCACAGCACTGCCTCCCAAACCACTAGGGGCCAGCACACCATGCAGGGAGCACCCCGTAAAAAGGCAGACTGCATTAACTAAGTTTCTGCTAGCATCTCTTCCAAACTCTGACAAATTAAAGTTGATTGCCGATCCAAACTTGGGTTTCAAGAAACTTTCAGTATTTACAGCAAACTGAAACAGAAAGATGCATTTCAGCACCAGAGTTCATGGGCTTTGACCTGTTCACTACATCCCTGCATCAGAAAGCTCAATATGCACAGACAGAGGACAGAAGACAAGACGTTTATCCACCTCTTTTCCAACACAGCTTAATGGACGTTCTGCAGTTTATGTACCTAGTGTTACTAACAATTATTCAGAGAAAAAGATATTAAGTAATCTCAAAATAAAGATGGCACTGCCCTTTCCCTCAGTGAATTTGGATAGTAAATCTCAACCAGCATCTCTGTCTCTGCTTGGTGAAGACGAACTAAAAAACATGCAATGAACTTAACGCATTTTCATTTTGCTCCTGTCAGTAATGTCACTTTTGTTATAAAACATGCAGCTTAGATTTAGAGCCTTACAGATGAAACATATGGATAACAAATATGAAGGCAGCAGTCCACACTCAACGAAGAAACAGATGGGCACCCATCTGCTGAAATGCCTGGTGAAATACCTCAGGTTACACAGAGGTAACAGCTCGACATTAGATGATACTTGACCATTTAAGTTACTTTTTAAACCACTCCTCTGAAGCATTCCAAATATGACACCAGACAGTTCAGTACATGAATACTGGATATTATTACAGACCTTCAACACAAGCTGCAATTATGCTCTTTCTGACCACCGATACCATCTTCATTACGCTACAGTAGGATCTAAAATACATTTCCAGCTTTTCAAGTTAAGTTTCATAATTTATGTGGCAGATGTGCAAGGCGAACTGCACAGAAAGAGATAAGCCAAGAAAAACATCCTGATGGCCACAAGTGAATTACGACTTGTGGGAGGAAGGAACTATAAAGCTATTTCCTGTGCCTTACAACTTCTAATCACAAAAGAGTACCAAGTAAACAAGATAACCCAAATCCACCACACATACACACTTCCAAAAAAAGACAGTGACTTTAAGAATTAAATTGAATCCTGTTAGAGAACTCGGAAGCTTTGTCAGTTACAGAAACGACCATCACACATTGCTGAAGCACCCTGCAGAAGGTACCCAATTACAGCTTGCTGTATTCTTTATTTATTTTTTAAAAAACAGATGTTGGAAACATGAGGCAACCAAGTATGTGGTAGTTTTAAAGTGTATTTGTAAAATCTCCCCAGAGCCTTTCCTTCTCCAGGCTGAACAACACCAGCTCCCTCAGCCTGTGTCCATAGGAGAGATGTCCAGCCTCTGAGCATCCTTATGGCCCTCCTCTGGACACACTAATAAATCCAGAAGCTCTCCGAGGATAGTCCAGTTGTAGTTGCATTCAAAAAGCAGCAACAGTAAACCTTGGAACTTCAAGCCGCTCGTGTACCTCAGACTTCCTCTGCTTGACCCTAACAAACTTGAGTGATCTTCAGATGGAGGAGAAAGAAGGGAAAAAGAGTAAAAGCAAAACTACCAGTAACTTCCTATGACCCTCCCCAAATGTCTTACGTTAAGTAGAGGTCATTACACAACCATTTGCCTCCTACTTCCAAAAAAAATTTTTTTTCAGTGTCAAAAGAGCTGTGTACCACTACTGTTTTAATATGGCCCCCAAAAGATACAGCTTTTGATAAGCCCAACTTCACCAGGAAAGCTTCTGCAGTTCTGAGCTGTTCACAACTGCTCACGTGAAACGTGTTCACCAAAGAATTCCTATTAAGAGTCCTCTGACACCATGAAGAACACACAACAGTTATTAGCTTACAGTAAGCAAAGTGGTCAAGGAAAACTCTTGCAGCTAGACATACTTGAGATACATTAGCTTAAGAGTTACAGTCAAAAGTTTTCACCATGAAAAGCAGGGAATACTGCCTGGTAATTTCTACACCTCTCAATGATGCAGAGCTGTTTAGTGTTGCCAATCACACCGACTTCTAAATAATCCAAGCTTTCCTTACTTAAAGAACTAAACTTGGTTTGAGTATCTGTCAACTTACAGAATATTTGGTGTGGACAGAAGAATACATGTGCAATAATGCAGACTTCAATGTTGCCAAAAACCAGCCCCTACTCCCCCCGCAGGACCATGCTTAACGAACCTCGTAGTTTCAGATATTCCCTTCATTGCAGGCTGAGTACCATTAAAATACTGCCCTAATTCCAAAATTTATTGCAAATTAAGTATTACTCTAAACACAAGCTAGGTATTCCACTAGGGAGGGCCAATTAAAATTTAAACAGTGCCATTAAAGCTTCCAACACACACTGCTCATTCTCTGCTGCTATATATAATCACTTTGGCACTGCAACAACGCATGCACCCCTGTATTTTTGCCATACGAACCTAAGCCAACAGCAAGCACCTGTTGAATGCTCTTCTCATCTCAGCTCCCCTGGCAAGGAGCAGGTGAGTTTGCCAGACCTGAGCCCAGCTCTGAGAGTATTCTCCTTGCTGCCTCCAGCCTGCCCCAGAGCCCTGCCTTCTGCCAACTCCTCTCCCTTCCCCTTAGGCTTGAGGCAATTGGAGACAGGAGTCAGGACACGACAAGGGCATCCCACCTACACATAAACCACATGCTGCCAACTCACCCTGCTTTTACAACACTGGTTACACTGTCCCTGACACCCAGACTAGATCTGAATGGTTTGTGGTTCCTTTCTGCCATCACCTACAGAGGTATAACTTCGTACTGCTTTGTACTTCACCTGTGATGTAGCAAAGCATTAATGTTGTATTAGAAAGCCTGAGACACACACCTCACAAACTGGAAGCATGGTCTAAGCAGCCGGTAAAGCAACTAAACAAGAACACCTGCAGCTAGTGTTTTAATACAGCCTTGTGTCCTGGAAGATGTCTTAAGACATAAGCTGCACTGCACTTTCTGGACTGGAAGACAGGGAAGGAGGTGGCAACAGTTTATACAAAGTTATCAAATTACAGGCTAATAAGCAGTTTTCCTTCAATTATTCATGTCTTTCAGTTAAATTTTCTATGCAGGAGATATTTAGTAGCAGAGGAAGAGATTAGTCTCAACTGTCTTGATCTTTGTTTCTCTAAAATGACTCACATTATCATTTACTGATCTTATTTCCAAAATAGTCCAGAATTAATTCTATAGTTGGCGGTGTTTCCAAAAAAACAACAATAAACAAACCGCAACATCCAATTTCAGACCTTTTTTGATGAAAATAAAACCAGGAACTGAATGCGTATGTCACTACAAAATTGCTTATCAGCTTCTCTTCTCAAAACTGGTTCCTTACAGTCTGCTGCTTACTCACCACTTGAGGCTGAAAGCAAGAATTGTGCCGTGAAGTGGAGCGCTACAGGACCTGCCACACTCAATAGCTCGATTTAGCTGCAGCATTTCCTTTCACATCCAATACTGAAATCCAATCCCAAACAGACCATTACATTTGTCAGAACTTAAGGGTGACGCCGACCTGAAGTAAGACTCCATGCAGTATGTCTGGATCCAAGAACTTTTTTTCTTGACTCCACCACAGGCAGAGGAACACAATCAAAGCCAATTACACTCGCATTTCAGTATCTCCAGGAGTATCTCCCTTTTTCTAGGAAGGAAGCTCTTAAAAATCTAAGCCTTTCCCTGTACCTCATCTTGCTAACACATAAGAACAAGAAATTCAACATCTTAAGACTTACAGAGGAATTAAGACTTCACTGTCTCCCAGTGAGCACTTCATACTTTAACCTAAGCAGGGCTGTGCAAGGGCAACCTGGTCAGCATCCTAATCCCCAAGACTGTCAAAAGATGCCCATTATAATGTGTAAAACTGTAGAGGAAATACGCAGTAATAATTCTGCTGAATACACTGCCAGCCTCCAACAGTTTATAGCGAGCAGGAAAACCCCATTAATTTTTGCCCCAACGTTTTTGCCTTCTTCCAGTCTTCCTTCAGCATGTAGTAGCCTAAAGGCTTTCTCAGACTTGCATCCAATTTGCTTTGAATTAGGTTGAATGCCTCTTTGCAAACTTGCTCACATGCCTCAGTTGTGGTTTTACATGGGAATGATCAGCAGCTCTGCACTTCAGTCTTTCCTCAAGTGGACAATGTTTCAGCTTCCTAGAACACATTTTTTGCTATTCATTATTTCCTTGATCCTTCTCTTTAGTAATGCTGTTTCTTTTGTAGCATCTTTGATAAGCAGTAACCATCCTGCCAACTATGAGCCACCTACACAATCTTTATATCCATATCAGCTGCAAGGACTCCATTCTTAGGAACACCTTGAAAGCTTAGTGTTTGTTGTTTGTTTGTTTTGAAACTGAATAAAATGGAAGAGTGCTTTCTAATAACTCAAAAAATAGACAACTTAAGTCTCTTCGCGAGCAAAAGAATGATTAAAACATAAGTAAACTATGCTCGTTATTGCAGTGGCTCTGTTAGTAATAACATGAACCAGAATTAACATGTTTCAGGATCGAGTCCAGGCTTACTGCTTTTGTCTTGCCAAGTAGCTGATTGATAAACCTGTCGCCAATCACCTAAATATGCACCGTTCTCAACATAAGACATTCTTGCTCTGCACTCACACTGTTAGTCCCGAAATTTCAGTTTCAAAGGAGCTCTGACTGGTTGACACAGCTTGTTAATTTGATCTGGAAAAGTTTCTTCAGCACGTTGTTCGTTCATTCAGCCTTGCTTATTTTGTGCTTGGCCTAGAACAGAGGGCTAACTGCTAACCACACAGTTTTAAAATGGGACACTGACAGGAAGTCTTATCCAAAAATTTCTGAAAGGCAAATAGTCAAGATTTACCACCTTATTCTTCAGTTTCCTGAACTCTTTTAGGAGACAAATACCCTTCGCATCAGATGCCCACCTCTTACCTTACGCTCATAAGAACTATTTTTTCCCCTTCACCAGCTTGAGGCCCTCCTCTTATGAAATTAAGCCAGTTGGCATCTCCTGATCAAGTTAATTTAGCATAATTATAACAGGTTCTGCTGACAACCAGAGCTGGCAATCAGCAGTTTCCCCAGAATTTCCCCTCTAATACCTTATTACATGGAGCAAGCACGTCATATATAGCCAAAAGCACATCAAAATAGTTCAACTGACACGAGAATTATAGGTGAGGCTCACAGCACACAAAACACTAACAAGATATTAGAGAAGAGTTGCACAATGCACCTTGTCACTCATGCTTCTTCCACTAGCAGAAGCACTGAAATGAATTTTTTCCAAAACCTGAGTGGTGGGACACACAGGCCTGTTGTATAAAAGGGGACCGAGAAGATATTCTAATTGATCTCCATTTCAGTGCTCTATAAGGACAGCTCTTACCACTCCAGGAAGCCAAGTTGGGCTCTGAGAACAGCCGAGGTTGGACAGGAGCTCATGATCCCCCAGGGCAGCCACCCTGCCCAGGCAGGGACATCAGGAGCAGGTTGCCCAGGGCCTTCTCCTCTCAGGTTCTGAAATACACCAAGGATGGAAACTCCACGCTCTTCATGACACCTGCTCCATCCAGGATTTGGCAACCCTCATAGTAAAAAATAATTTAAAAAAGCATTTTCTTGCACATAGGAATTTCATTTGTTTTAGTTTGTGCCTGTTACCTCTTATCCTGTCAGGTTTTATGATTATTTTCTGTGTCTTGTAGGATTCTATAGCTTGGCACCTATTTTATTTTGCCATTCCATTTTCCTGTGAAGGCAGGTTACAAAGCAAAAAACCTTCTGTTATTGCATTAAGCAGCTGGACAAAGGAACTTAACCCATAAGGAAACAGTGGCTAATAGCTAACGGCTGAGTGCCCTTCTACAGCTATTCCCTGCAGGACATCCAAAATGAAATGGGCAGCAGCAATGAGAACACACCATCCAGAATAAGTGAAATATTAAGAAGTCAGTGTTCTAGTATTAGCATTCAGTATTTCATTAAAATTTTCAAATTAGCATCTCACATTACATAAAAGGGGAAGCTTGGCAAACTAAAATCCCACAAATTCACAAACATGCGTTTTTACCCAAAGCAAATGTTCTTTTGTGGAATGAGTATGGCAAATTACAGACAAATTAACTTTCAAAATGCCAAGCCATGCTTATTTGTGGAGGATAATAGTGTTTCCTCTCCTTTCATAGGTATCATTTGTTAAACTGGTTCCTCCAGGAGATCAAATAACTCTTATATCCTAAAAAGGTAACAAGAGACGTTTCTTTTGCCTTGAAGCTCCAGTTTCTAGTCCCTGCCCATATCCAGATGATAACTTCAAATTGAACAAGCTACTTGCAACAAACCAATTTCACTATGGTTCAATACAGGAACAATTTATTCAACTCACTAATAGTAAGATTACAAGATCATAAAATTCTAGTATCTGCAGTTACATACTTAAGTTACAGTTATTTTAATTAAAAAAAGCCATACACTGGCAGTTTAAAGGCTAAGAGAACCCACTTTCTAATTAGAAATCTATTAGCACTAAGTCTTCAAGCTGTCTCAAGAAACACAAACATCAATTTGGTAGCAAGGAGAGAGAAGTTACATCCCAGCAGTCAAATCATTTAGACAATAAACACCTCTGAAGGGAGGGTATTTCCCCACCTCTCTTTGCATGATCATACAAACAGTTAAAATAATTAAATAATCAAAGAGGAATAATTAGAGTTGATACCTTAATGACTGCTGTCACTTTTACTGATGGATGTATACTAACAGGAACGACATTTATTTTTCAGAAGCAAGCACCTACCCAGAGCAACTGTAAAGTTATCTAAGGCTAGCAAAAGCCCTTTTCTTCTCTACATTCAAAATGGACTTAAAGGAACCTTCAAGTGAATAGTCTCATAGAAGACACAACATACACCTCCCAAGAAGCACAAGTAGATGTACTGATGCATCTCTTCACTTAACACAAAATTACGGCTTGAGAAGAAACAGATTAGGCTGTATGTATGTAGAATGCTTCTGAACAGCTGGGGAGCACGGGGACAGCAACCAACAAGAAAAACATTTGTTGTGATGAGTACAGACCAAGCAAACAAGAGCCATGCTCCCCAAGTCCCAGTGGGTCTCATTATTACTACAACAGATTTTTAAAATGCAGGTCAGTCTCATTAAACAAGTTGAATAGACACTAATATTTCTAATTGTATCCCAAATGAACCAGGTAATATCTATTAAGTGTGCAGTCAATACTTAACCAGTTAGGATAGGACACCAACTGGAAGAGAGGAAGGGAGCGTACAACAGCTTTGAGGTAGTTCCCTTAGAACACACAAATCCACACTAAAGTTGATGTTGTCACTTTAGTTTGATTTTAAAAGGTAAATCAAACACATCCAAGAGGATGTAATTCAAAGTCTACGAAGAACACCACTCTTACCACTCTGTAACAAATATATGCCACTGGTATTTCTAATATAATTAGCTGCACTTTAAACTCATAATGAAAGCATCTCTCCTGCATGAAGATCTTCCAGATGGAATGATCCGAAGCAGGACCATACAAGACATCTGTCTATTTCAGTTCATATCCTCTCTCACAAACTGGGGCCTGAGAGCAAAGCCAAACCACAACGCACATCCCCCAGCGCAGCAGCGACACAAACTTGGGAAGATTAGTGATACACAACATATAGATCAACAACCCTAAGAAATTTCGACTTGGAACTGAAGTATCATCTTTTGGAGCAGTTTTGTGGGTAACAAACCACTAATAGCTCAGTTTCCAAAATTATTTAGATCAGGTAACCTGAAAGTGCATTATCAACAAAAAAGGTCCCAGCCTATCTTCCTGTCCTTTCCCCTATCAAAACGAGCACTTGTAGTGCCACAAGCAGCTGCTTATGCAGCACCCTGCCAAACCAGTTACTAACCATAAAAGGTGGTGGTTTTGTGTCTGTGGTTTTTTAAGCTCTATCAACAAGTTAATATAAGCAAATGCTGAACTACGACAGCAGCACACAGAACGCAAGGACTAGAAAAGGCCAGGTATAAAAGTGGGACACTCTCTTTTAGTGGAAGGATTACCCCACCTGCCTGGGGAATTGCATCCTAAGGGTGCAGCTCAAGCACTAAACCTGCACCTTGTCCTCCTTCACCTCTAGCCACTCATTCTTACCCAAATACCATTTCTTCCTTTATGCCAGTACAAATATTTGCGTGACCATGGAGTTAGCTATACCAGGGAACTGATCCAGTGGAGAATTAAGTTGGCAAAAACAACTGGTTAGCCTGAAAAACATATTCTCTGATCAAGCAGAAAGCGTGCTGGTGCCAGCAGCCCATGCAGACAGAAGGCTGTGAAACCTCTTTTACCATCAGCCTACGCTTACACTGTGAAACTACAACCTAAGATTTCATGGCTTATACAGTGTTTTCATAATTTGCTGTAGTGCTGACAGTGTTGGAGACATCAGGGCAACCACAAGGGGAGTTGAACACACTGCCATGTGTTCCTATGCCCTCTGCTTACACTGCTTTAAACTGTTTTGTCTTCCCTCCCACCTCAATACTGCTTCTTCAGACGTGCCACACAAACATTTGTACAGCAAACGAGTCTAGGGAACTCATCTAACTTAGAAACAACCTAAAAGTCCTTCTGTGAGAGAGAAAGTTTCTAATCAGAACGGTTTCTCTAACCAGTTCATTGCACAGCAACCCAAACCACTATACTTAACGCGGCACAAGATGCAGGAGTAAATAAGTAATGAATACTTTTTCCTAACACCTACCCCCCAAAAATATTCAGGAAACCACAGACTACACAGCTTTCTGAAAAGTGAACCACCAGCCTGTAACAGCTTCATATAACCACAGCTGAACAACACATGTAGGCTAAAAAATAAACCACACCCAAGCCTGAATTGGGTCTTATTTTTCAGAGAAGCAGAATAAAGGGTCTGTTCTATTAAGAACAAGTTAAGTTCACCTGCACCATTACCCTTTCTGAAGAGACTACAGAAGCAAGTTCTAGCTATATTCCAGCTGTCTATTCCAAATGGAACATATAAGAAAAAAATATCATGCTCTAAACTGAGAAACAACAGCAGCTACCAGTGCTTGTCTATAACTGGACCCATGTCAGGAAGATCAAGCACATTGTAAGAGATGGAAAAGAGACTAACAAATTAAAGAGGGTAGCTGTGCTCCTTCTTCCCAAGGTTAATGAGCCTCAGTTTAGGCTCTCTACCTTCCTCTTTCCACCTTTTTCTTTTAAAATGCTCCCTTAACATTAGTTCAGAACAAACAGCAGTAATTTGGAAGTTGAAGTTCCACATCAAGTGCATGTAAATATTTGCAATGTACTTAAAGCAACAGGTCATGTTAAAGATGAGTTCTCCAGTTTCAAGTGGGACATCTTGTACCATGACTTCTGAACAAACTGTGTCCCAAACTCAAGAATAAACCAATGAGGAAAATCCCAAGAATTCCACAAAGAAGCATGCACACAGTCCTTAAAAACACCACATGGCTGAGTCCTGAACTACCAGCCTTCAAGGCAACGTCTCACTCATTCTCCAGCATCTCATCTTTCTGCTTTTACAGAACCTTACCATTCTTACATAAATACAGAAACATATTTAAAACTTGAAACAAAGGGATGCATATGTGAGATACAAGAATCAGATCAAAAGTTCAAAATTGCCTTTTAGGCCCACTGCAACGCTGACCTTACACCCTCTGATAGGCAAGCCTGATGAAAGCAGGCTGTGGTGTATTCCATGTTTACACCGTGCTTTAGAAGTACCCTGGATAAAAATAAATATGCAAATCAAAAGCTTAATATACTAACTGGCAACATGAGCAAGAGATGTTAGCATAGAACCGAGCTGAGCACCTCCATCCTTTTGACTGTAATTGCACAGTGAGGTAGGTAAGGCTTTACCTTTGCCTAGCTTCATTTGTGTACCAAGCAGAAGCTTAGCTTTACTTCTAGAAAGGCGATGCAAAATTATGTTTTAAAAATACTTCAAGTACACAGAAGTTCTCAAGCACGTACACACCATTTAGATTCCCTAAAAGCACAGAAGGCTGACCCCTTACCTAGCATTAGAGAACAACACTACGGGCTGTTACCTTCCAGAGGGTGTGGAAGGGCAAGGCTGCATTTGAACAATGGCCTCGCTTTAAGGAGCGGGTTGATGAATCCCATATATTTGATCACAGTTACTTTCTGCTAACTCTTAGTACATACTTCAGCTTGTAGTACTTGCTTACTTTTGATTACTCCAGTAATTGAATATTCAAGCAGAATGACATATCTATGTACATGAGATAACGGAGTGTGCCACTTTCAGAGATGCTTATCACCAATACTAAATTACATGGCCCAAAGACTACAACTATTTTTATTCCTTGTTTGTAAAAAGCAGTAACGGGTTTTGTACATTTTTAAAGGAAGGAGGAAAGCCCTAAGAACGAAGTGCTATGACAACCACTTGGCAGGCACAGCCACACACTGATGCAGAGCCAGAAGATATTAAACATCATCTTCCTCTGCATTCCCAAGACTTCTCTCTCTCTCTCTCTGGTAACTGGGCAGAGGACAAGTCCTTATGGGGCTGGAGATAATAATCATCACCTTGCTTGCAATAATGACACTAAATGCTGTTCTTAAAGCAGTTATCAGCAGGACATCTCTTAAGCAGCAATAGTAGGATAACTCATGCAGGGAGGGTTAACTGTCCCTTACATAAAACAATGAAAGCGTTCACTGCTCTCAAGACCTTGCTTATGCAAACCAAAATAATTCTCAAGTGTAAAGAAAAGTAAATGATCCTGGAACTGGAGCAAAGGAGTTTACAGGAAGGTCAGATAGCAATGGACTAGTGTTAGACAATTATTTACCCTTGCACTGGCTATATCATATGACAGATCATTTACCATAATATCTGCTATTACTAAACCAGCCAACGGTACTTGATTACGGGAGAGCTCAATGGTCTACGTGGACAAATCCACGGACCATAATAAAGTTACCTGTAAACAAGAACAATTACAGGCACATTGGAAAAAGGAAAGTAGTTAGGCAAGAGGATTTAACCCTCCCCAAGCTGAAAATAAGTAGGATCCTACTTATGTATTGATGAAATACGATCACACTATAGAGTTGACTGTAAGGCATGTGATTGTAGGGAAACTTACTGGTATTTATACAACTACCAAGCTAATAAAGTATAATGCAGACATAACATGAGCCAGCAGACAGCAGCATGAGACTGGGACTCAGCAAATCCAGAGTTTATACCATTATCAGCTCACTGTTAGTTTGACACAGCTACTCTTTTAGTTTTCCTTATCTGTGAAGCAGGAGTAATCCAGAAACCTCTACTCCTCAGCTGAAGCACAATGCCTAATTTATTTGCACCGCTTTAGGCTACAACAGCTAAGAACTGCAACGAATATCAAAGCAGTAATTCACTCTATTTTACCAAGATTTTACCCTTCTTTTTCTAACTTGTACAATTAGAAGCACTAAGGAAAACACACTGCTCGTTAACTAGCAGAACTTTTCCCCTAGCCTGCTGTTCTGGAGCTGGTGACAAAAGCTCCTTCAGCCCTTCCTTTTCCACTTGCGTTAAAGATCCTCACAAAGACGTAACATCAGAACAAGCAATAGAGGACCCTAGTGCCTACCTCTACAAATTCGAGGGTTATAAATGCTTCAAGTATTTAGTATCTGTACAAACATTGCAATTAGTTTTAAGCAAGACAATTTACTCTCTGTTTAAAGACAGTTTACAATATTATACTTCGGCAATTTGTCAGGCTTGCAAAATGTATGAAAACATAGCTCTGTAACACTTCCACTCCCACCCTGCAACAGGAGGGAGTGCCACCACATTCCTGCTCTGCCACTAGCAAGGTGTGGCTAAAAGCAGTAAGTGCAAAGCAGTTAGGACTCTGTGATGGGGACAAACAACTAAACTAGAAGGGGGAGATGGAAAAAAAAATAAAATAAAATCAGAAGGGTGGCAGCTATCATGTTCCTAACACTGCCAAGAAATTCAGACTCTTTCCTTAAATATATATCCAAGAAGCTCAAAAAACCCGGTGACAACATTCTCACCTCCTTAACAAATTCCAATGAACATCTGGATTATACAGATCTATCACCTTCACCAAATTTTTATTTAGACTGTTTCTCACCTTTTGGTGTGTGGAAGGTGCTTAAAATGAGCTCTCATTCTAGGGTCATGCATTTAACAAAAGCTAAGAACGATAAAGAAACTTCAGAGAAAGTGGCTGTAAAATCACATCGTGACACAAGCAACAATCTAATCTCAAGGAACAAAAGATTTTTCATCTTGCTTACTGCATGTCCTACCTGCCTGTGACAGAAACTAGTTAGAAAAAATATCAAGTTACAATCACATCTCTACTAACAGAGGAACATTATTTCTATGAGAAGTCCAGTTCCCCAGGTCTTCCTTTCTCACCTTTTTAGAAGTGGGAGTGAAGTTTCCCTTTCCCCACTTACAGAGGAGAAGAAGGAATTCAAGAAAGTTAGAGACAAACATGGTGGCCTATCTTTGAAACTTGGCCCTGAGGTGAAGCTAAGACCTTCCTGCTCCTGCCAAGCTAAAAAGTTGTTTTAAAAGGGTTCCTTGATATACCTTGATTTCTTTTGAAAATTCCACAGAGCTTTCTTTACAAAAATCCCCCAGAAAATTTACCAGAACCACAAAACACAGCACATACTTGTCTAACAAGATTAAAAAAGGAAGTTGCCAAGTTGCATAATACTCGGTATTTCCATACCCAGGGCTTCAGAATTAGATCTCAGTGACTGCAGCTCCCTTTGACAGTACAGATATTTACACACACTAGGGAGATACCTGGTCAGGCTTTTGCTGGTTGGATTACCAAAGCACTGAAAAATTTCACATTTCTAGGGTAAGCTGCTTCTACACAGTACTGGCCAGGCCACAGGTCCTAAGCCTCACACAACTCACAAGCAGTTCCTATATAAGACTTACCCAAAGCTGCATCACAGCCACAGCGCTGTTCAGAGCAGAAAGGAGGTAACCTGAACCCGGTGCCATAGGAGCAGCAGAACATCCAGGGTAACATTATCCATCTGAGATAAAGCTGCAGAACCCATCACGCAACAGAGCAGCGGGATAGCTGGTGGCCAGCATACTTCCCACATGTAAAATATTCTTAGAGCTCATGCTCCTACCAGCTATGTAAAGTATGTGCTGTGTGCTTCTGCGCTCTGCCATATTAAGATGTTGGTATGCAGCTTATTAGGTCAGAAAAAGCTGGCTGCCTTCTGCATATGGCATTCGGGCTACAACGGCTGCACATTTCCACCGCAAACAGCCCAAGTCCACGACACCATTCATCAAACTCTACTACATGACCTCAGCAGTGACTCAGACTGCTCCCTGACTCACTAATTTTACATCAAGCACCACCCTGGACTTTTATTGAGCCATCAGAAACCTGTCATTTGAACTGAGCTTACAGTTACAGAGGGAGCGAATCGATCAAGGGGGGCTGCATTTGTTCAGTTTGCTTTCCAGTTCAGCTTTGATCTACTGGGGAGAATACTCATACAAGTGAACACTTTAAATTAACTTTAAAGGCAGTTTTTCAGTTTTTTTATCACATAATAATGTGTAACATAGCTTATTCTAAAAGAAGTAAAGTTTAGATCTGCACTGTCTAAACTGCAAGCTAACCAGACAAACTCAATATAACTCCACACACTTGAATAATTCTTGTGCACATTGCAGCACCTGGGAAGAAACTGGGGAGAGTGGAAAAAGGTTGGCATTTATTTAGAATAAAACTGAGGACAAGCAAGTTTTACTGGGCACAGAGAAGCTTTATTAGTTATTTGGTTTAATCCTCAAACTTCTTCACAACTCCCAATTAGATATGAAGCATTACTGCTTGATCATAGCTAATCAAGCCACATAAAACTGAAGAGGGTGGACTTATACTAGAGCCTAAGAACTGTGACACTGCAAACAGGAGAACAAGACTCAAAGCATCTTGTCACATCTTAGAACAGTAAACCTAATGCTCTATCATAGTCTGAATTTCAAATATAGTAGGACCACCATTCACTATCAAAAATAACTGTTTTATGCACAAGAGGATGTGGATCCATACTTTTGAGTTTTCAGAAAGTGCTCCAAGGCAATTGAATTACAAAGGTAATTCTAGGTTCTAATTTTTAGGTTTAAAGCTATCAAGAAGTTTAATAGTCTATTTACCATTTTTAAGTATTTTTTGTTTAAGTAGGAAGCAGACATGGACCAAAATTAATAGTAGCTTAATTGTGCATCGTGGCTTACTGAACTTTAAAACACTGACAAATGTTTCATACAGGTCCTCCACCTTGAGATCTCTGATCTAAGCAAGCTCTCAGCCACTGAAGACCAAGTAAAGCTAAGAGACAGACGAGCAAGTTGAAATAAATACTAAGATGAAACGTAACAGCTGAATGTGGAACCAAGGCGTAGAGCTAACATGCACCGCAAAGATCTTGGTTTGAGGCAGCAAAATTTCAGGCTACTAGCCCATTTTTCAAAAACCCCATATAAACATATTCCTTTTTTAAGGAAAGAGACATTCTAATTAAAGTTCAGTATGTTCCTGCCACAGCATCAGCAGTTATTTATGAGGCAGACAGCATTACCTAGTCTCTGTAGAGAATTTTGTAAGTTGTGGCCTTAAAACAGAAGACATTATGACAGATCTGCACTGCACACAATGGGACTATTGATTTTGATGTCTCTAAATACTGTTTACTCTCCAGGCACCGCACTTCCCTCCTCCCTCCCCCCTTTAAATACACAAATGTGTTTTATTTGAATAATGTTATTCCCTAAAATTGAAGTTTATTCAAAAAACATTTTATCTGAAATACTCACTTCCTGCACTTGGTTTGAAAATTGAATGTCTTTTCCAGTACAGATTTTGATGCACAGTTTGACTTAATAACTTACAAAATATCCTTAGAAGTAAACGTTTTAATTACAGTGGCAGTGTTACCAATGCTACACTGATCATTAACACTACATAAATAGAAGTACACAGGCAAAACTTTATGTTCTCTGGAGGTGTCCTTTTAAATCCTAGAACTCAAGGTGGGCCTATTTGGGTTCTCCTATCTATACAATGTCACATTATTACAATTACCATTCTACTTTAGCAACAACCAGCTTTTTTGGCAGGAAGCTGATAACAGGAGAAAAAAAAGTAAGCCACTTCCTCAAGAGAAGTCCTGGCCTGGAAAAGCCTCAGTCTGGTACACAGCATCCTAAACAAAACACCTGATTATGATGAATAAGCTGCCATTTCTCCTCAGTTTGCTGCCTTTAAGGCTTTTGTAAAGAGCAGGTCAGTTTAAGAACTGTTTGGAGAAACAGAAGTTTTTAAAAAGTTCAGAACGGAACCTCAGTTTTGAAAGACTTACCCTTTGACCTCTAAGGTTAGACACAATTATTAGAGCACACAAGCTCCTCCTGCATATACTAAGTCGTGACCTTCAGCAAGTTATTCCTCTAAGAAATTCACAATTCATGGAAAAGTGCTCCAAGTTTGACCCTAAAGACATATTATTTAAGGAGGCAAAACCTTATCTTTAGTAAGTCCTCTCCTATAGTATTTTTTTCCCCTTACGCCAGCATTTAAGGAGTAGCAGAGAAACACAGCGATAACGTCACGCTCTCTAACAGCAACGCTGTGATCACGGTAACCAGCACAGCAGCCACATCTGAAGGCGGCTCTAATCCAAGAAATAAACTTGCAAATACCTGAGCCATTTCAAAAGTTTAAGGGCTGGGATGGAGCACTGCTCTCCTCTACCCCACTCCACCTCTAAAACCAGGGGTGGCAAGTCAGTGGCGACCACAGTAGGGACCTGTCCTTTAGCAGGAGGAAAGAGCCTGGGAGAGACGTGGCAGCGCTGGCAGCACTCTGCAAACCTCCTGTACAGGTGGTTGGCTCCTTGCAGCCCTCTTTTCTCTGGACGTGACCCGTCCGTTTCTCAGAAGGGGCCTGGACATGAGACCACCCACCCAAGCCAGCCCCCGGGGGCTCCTCAAACCCCACAGCCCCCCTGCCAGAGAAGGGAGCACCCCAAGAAGTGGCACAACCCTCAAGGAACCCACTGGGCCCTGTGGAGGGCCGGGCACAGCGGGAAGGCCCCGGGTTGACGGGGGAGCGACCCCCGCTTGCCTCAGAAGGGCCGAGGCCGGGCCGGGAGGGGGGTGCAGGCAGCGGGCTGCCACCCAGGGCCCCGGGCAGGGGCTGAGGCGAGCGGGGGGCGGCCGGGAGGGCGCCACCTCAGCGGGGGCGGCGCCGCGGCCATGTTGGGAGGCGGCCGGGGGCAGCGCGGGCCCCGCTGAGGGGCCACAACCGAGCCCCCCCCCCTTTCAATCCCCCCCCCTTCCAGGCCCGCCGTACTCACGCCTTGTCCACCAGCTCCCGCACTTTCCACATGTTGAGCATGGTGCCCACCGCCCGGGCACCTCCTCGGCCTCGCTGCCCTCCTCCTGCTCCGCCGGCCCCAGGAGGCTCCGCTCAGCCGCGCTCCGGGCAGCCCCCGCCGCCGAGCCAGGCCCGCTCAGGGCTCGCAGCCGCCTCAGGAGCCCGGGGACGCGGCGCCGCTCCCGGAAATGGAGGGCCCGGCGCTGGCTGCCGGGAGCTGTAGTCTGCCCATCGGGGTGCGCTCTGAGGGGGCGGTCCGGCCGCCCCGCACCGCCTGCTGGAGGGTTTAGGTTCTTTAGGAGCCTGGGCTCGGCTCGCAAGGGTTGTGGGGAGTTGTAGTCCCGCTGCTTGGCCCTCAGGAGGTTGGTGGCGTCGCCTCGCATCGCCTCCAAGTGCTCCGAGGCTGTGCCACACGCTGTGGTGGAACCCAGGGGTTGTGCCCTCCTCGGCTTGTGGTGCAGCCACAGCCCTGCTCTGACCCGGCCTTAAAAGCACCACAGCTCCTACCCTGTGGTTAGCTCCTTGCCCCGCCGCCTTCTCCCTCACAAGAGGCAGATAGCGCCGTGCAGAACCACCAACCGCGGCCATAAGAGTCACACCTGACTGGAATATGGCCTTGCTGTGAGGAGCTCGTTGAAGGGCAGCATTCCATCTTTACAGCTCTGTGTTTGCTGGTCGTGGTTTGCAGCCTGATATGGATGTTGCCCAGACACCCAGGACACCTCCTGAGGGCCTCCAGCGGGTTCTGTAAGAGGTGTGACACAGCAAAGCGGGCAAAAGGGTGAGGTAAAGGCACCGGCTGGGGCACAGCACGGCCAGGAACCTCGTCCCCACTGCTCCAGCAAGACCAAGCCAACTGACAAAAAGCCAGGGGAAAGAATCGTACACATTAAAGCTGCCACCGGAGGATATTAACTGATTTAACATACTTCTCAACACGCATTGCAAGACCATCTTCAAATATTGTCTGTGCACGGTGTTGAACAGGAATCGCAGCTCCTTGAGTGTCATCAAAACAGCGAATTCAGTCAAGTGATTTTATAATAATCAGGATTGACAGACTGTTTTGTTACATACCTTTACTGTTGTTCTCTATCAGCTTGTTTTCAATGTCAGTTTCGAACGAGCAGTCATGAAGGAAGATTTTTTTCTCAAGAGAGGTGGAAGTCTGTTGGCTATTTCTTTGCAAGTCACAAGACACAAAGAGAGTGCCTGAGTACTATGGTCAGTCCATAACATATTCTTGATGTATCTTTCCTGTTTGTGTCATAAATGAATGTGTTTTGCCTCAGGACAACGTATGTTTGTAAACTTTTACCTAAAGGCAACATGTACCTGTAAATGTTTGCCTTTTGATTGTTTGGTTAGAGAGACCACAAAAGGCATGAGAAAGACCGGTTGCAATTTACTGGTCAAGTAACAGTCACCTCTTTTTATAGGTGGTATTTCTTTGAACTAATCAGGAGAACTGAACAGCAGATCACCTGCCCATTTTCTGACATCCCACTATCTCTTTTTACCAAGGTACTTTCACGGCTTCTGTCTTCTGAAAATCTCAGTGAAAGCTCAGGGAAATCTGCTTGAATAAACATCCCAAATCGATCATCAGATCCAGTCTGCACACTAACAGTGAGTGCTATATGTTTATGTAAATATTGTATGAACAGGTGAATGTCGGTGGATTAGTCCCCAGGTGGATCTTTCCCATTTTCAACTTCCTGTGTCTGTGGGACTTAATTCTGGAGTATTCATCTTAAACTTTCATTTAGGAGCACTGGATGTCCTTTGCTTTTATGAATTTAACTGATTACGTTTTGAATCCTCTTAGATTAGTCCCCAACACCTTGTTGCAAGAACATTCTGTATTAAACTGTTTTGTGTTTTGTGTTGTGTGAAAAAATATTTCCTCTTACGAGTTTTAAACCATCTGCTTAAAAGTATTACTAGTCCAAACGTCATGGGAAATGGTGTATAATAATTTTGTTTTATTCCTTTCACTGTCAGTTGTGAATTTAGAAATCCTTAGATTTCTTACTACATTGTTTTCTTTACTATGCCTAAGACTTGAGGTATATTTATTTTCTTCTTGTTCAGAAGTTGTGCCATAGCTTTGGAATTCTGCTCTATCTTTTTGAAACTGAAGGGAGGGACGAGCACTGCATACAGCATTGAAGACACGCAATGGCCTACTTATGTTTTTTTTTTCTTGGTTCCCTTCGTAAGAGTTCTTAGCACTGTCTGCCTTTTTGAATGTCACAGAACTCTGAGCTGGTATTTTAATCTGCAGCACGTCTGTCTGTGGTTGTTGTTTAACTGAACTCAGCACCAGTTCTGCTGTCCCCACTGCTATGTGCCCTTCCATCATGGACTGGGAAGAGAGTGATCCTTAATTTCATATTGTAACACCTGGCAAAGCAAGCTGAGAGAGGACTCTTGATCTTTGTTATCTGCCTTTCACTTTTTCTGTAATTAAACTGAGGATGTTGGTCTCGGGATTAGGAAAAAACATTTATGATATTTGTTTAAAGAAGAAATAATAATATAAAGTATTGCAATTGGAGCTTGCAAAAGCACAGCCTTTCTGATTTGCTAGAAATGATGTTATTTTTAAATTTGGCTTCAGTCCATATTGGATCAAAACCAAATTTCTAAATACGTTTCTGATGAACTGCAAGTTCCCCAGATTCTGCTGCGGTGCTCTGAAATTGATGTTCTTGTCAGTGCAGTGGTTTCCTTGAGCAGCTGCAAGCAGCTCCCAGAGTTCTACGTGCTGGAACAGGCCTGCCAACTCACGATGGGCTGCAAAAGGCAGCTTTCAGGGTCCAAACTTTAGCCACACCTGAAGGTGCACATTGCCCAATGTCAAACAACCTCTTCCCTTTCTTCTCATCAGGGTTGACATTTAGACTGAAACAGGAGTCAGTAAGCCATCAGGATTTGGTTGATTTATGTGTTTGTTTTTTAAAAATATTTGTTTCCATGAGAAAAAAAAACACAACCTACTCTAATCATACATTTTAGAAAAAGAGAAGAGTAAGGAGGAAGTATTTTAGATTCAGGCATAGGAGAATAATAGTAAAGGCAGAAGAGAGAATGAAGCTGGAATTTAACAGCAGTTAAGATGAAGGTGCAGATCTTTTAAGCATTACTAGCTATGTCTGGATGCAGTAATGGGGCAAGGAGAGACGACTGGCATTTATTGTCAATTTTAGGGTATAGTAAAAAGCAGGTCTTTATGTAAGATTGAATACAACATGACTGACAGTAATTTTGCCATCCCCATTCTGTCAGCTACTGATAAAGTGCATGAGCATATGTATAATTTCTGAATGATGTGAAGACACTTTCTGATGCATAAGTAGTTTCTTTAAAAGAGATCTGATCGGTGTAGATCGAGGGTAATGCAGTTTCAAAGCAATGCAATATTCAGCATAACAGGTAGTAGTTGTAGCATATATCATGTAGAGGAAATGTACTTTATTATAATTTGAGCCATCAATTACAGGAGAAGCAGTTAGAGAAATTGAACTAATTTGAACACTGCAATAGAGTTTGCACCTGGCTATTCCAGAAGTTAATATGGGCCATTTGGTGCACAAAAAGTCGTGCGCATTCCAAATGCCTGGAGAGTAATATTGGTTTTAATTTCAACCATATTAATGCACAGCAAAGATATGTCCAAGTCAGTGATTAATTTACAATTAAAGCGAGGAAGAAAAAAAAAAAGAAAAAGGAAATGTCAAGAAAAGACACATTGGGGCTGGGAAGGGAGGCAGTGGCAGAGACAAGCTTTTCATTTGAAGCAGTATTTATTTTCATGACTTCATAAAGATCCACTTTTTACCCACTTATACATCTGAAATCTGAATTTCATAAAGCGTATTTGTTTTAAGTATTAGTCAGTAGGGCAGAAGTAACACTGAACTAACATTCGCTGTTTGTAGTCTGGTTAGTGTACCAGACATTTCTGAACAATTGCAGCTTCTCCAAATCCAGATTTCTGCCTTTCTGTAACTCATCCCATACACACAAACACATGGTGTTACAAACAGAAGATCACTACACTAAGGCTTCCACCACCTGGTAGCTGAGCTCATAACAAATTCAAGGACAAGGAGAGAGTCTTGGGGTGCAGGCAGAAACAGGCAGTGAATTGGCAGTGAATTCTCCCTGTAGAAAGTGTGGGGAGGGTAATAAGGAGAATCTGGTAGCGATGTGTGCTGTTCTAACCATATCCCTCCTGACATTGCCCTCCTGCCTGTTGGTGGTACATCCATTTACCAACAGCACTTGCATGCCCAGGACCTGTCTGATTCGCTATAAAGGAATATAATGTAGATAGCAAAATTCAGAGTTTTCTAAGTGAAAAAAATCCTATTTTAAGGTTTAGAGCTGTCTACAGCTGCTTGTGTTATGCTTGTGGAATACCGGGAGTGCAAGGCAGAGTGTGACTTGTCTCAGAAGCTGGGCGGACAACTCTGCCACTCTGACAGTTTCTTTTGCCAAGATAACACTGGCATTTTTTTGCAGAAGGTCCCTGCAGGGAGGCTGTATCGAGTGTTAGCCTCAGTCAGAGTTCAGCCTAGTCCTGCCTTATTTCCTAGCCTGCAGAAATGAAGGTTGATGCCATACTGTGGCCACATGGATTTCACCCAGTTTCCTCACAGTCTTTTGAAACAGTTGAACCGTTTCACTTAGATGAGGCAGAGGTGGTTAGTTCTCAAAGGGAATTACACAGTTCTGCAAAATTCTTACAAGTTTCCTGGAATCAGGTGACAGAACGGGGGACACCTTGTTTTTACTGCTCCTGGAAAAGGAATGCAAGCTGAGCTCAGCCCTTGATAGAAAGCATTTAAGGTCACAGTTCTCTTCTCAGTGTTCTCCATTGCCCAGCAAGCACTAAATTCTTGTCTTTCCTGTGCCCATGGCATCCGTGATGTTACTGTCTGTTGTGGATTCTCTGATATCTAGAAAGAGGTGAATTCCTGTTGCCAAAATGTTACCATTTAATAATTAAACAAACCAACAGAGAGATAAATGTCCCCAGGGAAGCAGTCATCATTAGTTCCACTTTTTTTACAGAGCTACTTGGGACTTTTTGGTTTCCTATTTTCTCCCACATTAGCAGCGTGGGCATGGCTCCGAATTAGGAAGAAAATGTGGGGCTTGAGGATTTCCAACTGATGGCTGATAATAGATGTTCTGAGCTTTCCCTCATGACAATGATATGACATTACTCAACACTTTTCCCGGGGAGGCTTTGGAGCCGTATTTTGAATATGTGTTCCCACTGTAGGAAGTGTGAAATGGGAGGAAAAATGCTCTGACTGATGTCCTGATATTATGATGTCACAGCTATTTCTGTCATGCCCCTAAAAACTTCCTTTAAATGACTGTGGTACTTTCCAAGGGCAATTTAGGAGTTAGTTTTTGAGAACTGGTCCTGATAATGTAATTCTCTTCCATCATATGAATCACACATTATCTTAAGTCCTCTTACAGAAACTCATCTCCAGATTCTTCAGCCTTTTGTTTTAGCTCCAGTTTATGCTAAGAATCTTCATCCTGCTGGTATTTGTTACGCAGCTGTTCCAGTAAGTTCTTTTTGTTCACTGACAACAATCCAGCTCACTCTAGAATTTAAACTGCACAGGAGGAGGAGAAAAAGACAGGCAACTGTCTGCTTTTTGTAACAGTCAGCCCTTGACAGGTTTGTCTTGGTTAGCAGCCTGCATTTCACGTTCCAAAATTCCTGTGACACTGGCCAGAGTTAGAAAACTGGTAGCAGAACAGGGCTGAACCAGAAGCACATGCCAGACTGGTGAGGTCAGAATTCTTGGGTATGGCTGCAGCCAGTAAATGTTCCCGTTTGTTACGTTGTCAGTTTGACCCTAATCCAAGTCACTCAGCTCCCTGCCAGACTGCAAGCCAGAAAGGTCTTGTTTGCCTGATTTCCTAAGGATACAAAGCTTATGAGATCTTGCTGTCTATGTATTTGTGTCCCTCAGTCCCCTTGCAATTACTGTTGGGTGTAACAGCCAACCTCAAACAAATGAGATAGATGGGTTAAGGATATGAAGTTATGTTTTGTGAAAATGCACAGCTGTATAGAGAGATACCATATGAATGCCCCTCTTCAGGGAAAGGCTGTAGTAGGAGTTCAGTTAGATAACTAGGAGTCCCCTTGGAGAGCACTGTGACCAGTGTTCCTGCTTCTGAGCAAGTCTGCTAATTCTTAAACATGGGAGAATCCAATCACAGGACACAAAACTGCAGGAAAACAAAGTTCCTTCATTGCTCACTGAAAGCCTTGTTTCTCCTTTCTCATATGTAATACCCGATATCATAAATGTCTTACACTTCTTATCAGATGAAGCCCTACTATGGCTTTTCATCAGATGTGAACTATGAGGGGACAAAGTTATCATTTTTCCCTCTTGACAGTAGCAAACAGCCCTTAAACAGGTAAAAGGAATGGCATATCAAAATGATCTTCAACCCACGGTCCAGGGCAACTGCTGTTTGATAAGCTGGTAAGACACAGTCAATTAAATCATTGCAACTTTTTCTTTTAAAGGTCATACATTTTTATGGGTTGAAATTAACAAACAATAGGAAGATACAAAAATGATGTTTTAAGAGCCAATAGTAGTCATATTTTTATTTGGCTGGAAATAAAAACTACCATGGCAACACTTTACAAGACAATCCTTGAATTACTTTTTCAGAATTAGCTGGACTTGGATTGAAACACAGTAGATGGAGACATTTTCACAGACTGGCAGACCAGGACTCTCTAGCCTGGAATTACCCAGCCAGTTTTAGACAGAGAAACTGGCTTTCTATCTCAAAGTTGGAGACAATACTTTAATTTTATTTTTTTCCCTCCACATTTATTTTTAATTAGATCATGTTCCAAAGAAAAGAATGAAGGAAAGTGCTGCTGGTTTTTCTGTTAAAAAGAAAGAAAGAAAAAAAAAAAAAACAGCAAAAACAAACAAACAAAAAAAGTTGTCTAATGAGCTTCTTTTCTCTTAGTTAACATATTTATATGCATAACCATTTATATGCATCATTTATATGCATCACCAAGAAAATAATGCAAATGCAAGTCCTGTAACGAAGAATTCCCACCTGAGTAACTTTTATAATGGGGTGGAAATGGTGTGTTAGCAACTTTTTCTTCCATGCTCCCTCATCCTTCTTTTCTATTTCAGTTGCTTGCTTGGAATACAGTTGTTTAGGTTTGTGGTGTTTTACAGAAATAAAGCTTTAAAATCTGCTGTTAACTCTTAGTATTTTACAAAAGCAAACCACAGGCACCATCACCAGCAAAAAAGTTACTGAGATTTTAATGAGTTAAAAGGTAAGCTGAAAGAGCAAAATCAATCTGAGATGTGAAACTGATGAGTTTTGGTGCCTAGGCTGAGAGGAATGTCAGAGGAAAAAAATACTATAAATTAACAGCAGGTATTTCATGTGACATCTACAAGAAGCAGACTTGATCCTCTGGGATTTAAGTGGACATATTCTTGCAGCATCGAGTAACATTATCCCACAGTCATTTACAACAGCTTCTTTCTTAGAACTATTTGGTCCTGGATGTCATTAGGTAAAAGACTGTGAATTAAACGGATTGATCATCTCCAGTTCCAAAGTTCTTCAGTGCAGTTCTTGACAATTCATTCAATATTGAATTTATCATGACTGGGTCCTGCTGTTATTAGATCCTGAAAAAGAAACTGAGAGCTACCATCTACTCTTTCTCTGATCTCAAAGATAGCTTTGGGAACAGAGCGATGCTAATTTCCAACTGCCTGTCTCCTTCTGGAATAATTGCCAGATGGATCTTAAATTTTGCCTTGCGTGCAGTACTGCCCAGTAAACCAAGCGTATTGCACAAGACCGTAATGCAGAGGCCTGGTTAATTTTGTACCAGTTGTTCTACTGCTTTCTTCATTTTCAATAGTTTCAATTCCTCTCTTGTTCCCATTGGTGTGGCTTTATTTACTGGCTCCCCCTGTGTCATGAATGTAATCCTGAACTTCAGATGAAGGCTGAAGGCTGAGTTCAGAGGGAAAATATTAGTAGCCCTTCAGCTTTGAGGTGCTTGCTCATTAGAGTTCATCAGTTTGGGGACTGTTTGCTGTTTTGGAAGACAGAAACAGAGAAAAAGAGTACAAATGCCGCTAGCCTGAACAAAAGGTTCTGCTATTGGGAAGGGAAGAGAAAAACAAACAAACAAAAAACCCCACCACACAAGAAAAACAGAGGTAAGAGCTCTGCAGAGGCAGGAGTTGTCAAAAAGCTTTCCTCATCAAACAGACTTCAGAGAACCACAGCAGACGGATTTTCAGTTCCAGTCAAATGCAAGAGTGTAGGAAGTTGACATGCTGTCCCTTGGAGAGCCGAGGTATTGACAAAAGACATGCAAACTTGAAAAATGTACATTTGTGGAAAAATCCATCCTGACAAGTGACTGCACTTAAGTCGCCAAATGGACTTCACCCCTGGGATGAAACTCAATTATTGTTACACATCCAATGAATCCAACCATGGAGAAAGCACATGGCCAATAAAAGGGAACTGTTCAGTAATCAGATCTTTCAAAAACTATTTAGCTTTTTGCCACTGAGTACCTTCTATAAGTGATGTGTACTTCCCTGAAAACCTGCTTGGCTCCTTGACTAGCTGGTTAGAAATGCTGAGCCATTCGGAGCTGCTCTGGAGCACAGACACATCCCACAAAAAACATTCAAAAGAATTTACGAGACCTTTCTGAGGAGATATCTGGCTTGGCTTTTCAGATGCAGTTTGTATTTAGTACACTGAAGAATGCTTTTGTGTTTGGGGATATCTTTATGATACCAGCTGCAGGACCTATTTCTTGCTAAAAGAATTGTGTTATGTGATTTAATCCAGGGAGTCCCGGTAAAGGCTCCATTAAGTAAGAAGCTTGCAAACCCTAAGTCATTAGGTCAGTCTTCCATTTTGAGTGAGGAAGTGTCCCGTGTGCAGCTCCTGCTCGGAGTTTATCTTTCCATAGGAATATTTGCCAGGTGCCATTTCTCTCCTTTTGAGATTACGTTATCGTTTGCACAATGTTTGTACTTTTTATTTGCCGCCTTCCTGATTTCAGCACAGCCACAGTTATGATCATGAATAAATCCTTACTGAAGGATCTGGTTTGGGTCATTTTTATTTCCTGCTTCATAAATGAAAGTCAGCCCCACTAATGGCATCTAAGCCATTTGTTTTAGGATGCACCTGCACACAAATTAGTTTTACAACAAAAACCATCTCTATGAAACTGAAACACTGCAACTGTTCTTTGCTAAAACAGGCAACAGGAGCTGGCAGATGCTTTTAAGAACATGGGTATTAGGTGCTAGTGTTTCATAAATCCACTTAGTTTTCTATGGTCAAATTTGAAACCTTTTCTTCTTTTACCAGCCATCTAGTTCTCTGCTGCACCTGTTTGTTTCTTTAGCTTTGCCATGCTTTTTAGGTGTCTTTTTCTAGAAAAAAATGGACAATATTCTTGTCAATTCAGAATGCAGCTTCCCTCATTTATGTGAAAATCCAGTTCCAGCAATGTGGACACACACATATGTGAACATGCACTCAGAGACATCTGCACTTTCACCCATCAGTAGCAGGACAAGGGTCTGGGGACTGGGGACTAAGCTGTTGCTTTTTTTTTTTTCCCTTCTTCTTCCTTCCTTTTATGTTCCCATTGTTTCATTGTTTCAGCCAATTATTTTTTTTTCCCCACAATCTGTCTGCTTTTCTCTTTCTCCTTGCAAGCTAGTAATTTGGACTTGGAAGATTCTCTGGGCTGCCAAGCAACTAGCTTCTCCTTATTCAAATTTTCAGGGAAAAATGTAGCACATCCGTTTATACTGTCACCCTGACAAGTTTGAGCCCACTCTCAAGATGGGAGTTATCAGGCACTATCAAGTTAAGCAACAGCCATCGAGGATCAAGCATCAACAGTCAAGTCTGCACCATCCCAGCCTGAGAACAGAGAGCTGGAGAAAACTGTTCAGCACAGTTTTATTCATATATCATGAGTTGTTTTGAAGAGGGTACTGCATTTAACACTTGTTCAGCAGAAGGTATCAAGAACTTGGCTGTTCTGAAGCATTACGTGGGTGCTTTGATCTCAATCCATGGTAGGAATGCACATGGAAAACTCAGGGAGCCACAGGGCCTAGCAAGATTAAGGCTGTTCAAGACCACTCTTCACTTCTTGATGTAATCAGAGTCAAAGACCGCTTAAAGTTTATAGCAATTATATGAGCAATATTATCTCAACAAAACAAAAAGTCCACAGTCTCCTTTCAGCTCCCCAAGAATCTCCTTGGGGAGCTGAAAAGCCTGCCTTTGACCCCTGTAAGCCATTTTCATAAAAACACTCTATAACTGCTTCATATTTATGATGAATCTTCATCACACTCTTAAGTCTGTCTAGCTAAGTTGTTTCTCTAACACTCCTCTTAGCGTTTGCCTTCAGAGATAGAATGATTCAGCACAACAAGAACATAGTGTGCAAGTCTGCCATTAAGCAAATATTTTTCATTGTTTGCAGAATCCCTAGAATTCAGCAGAGGAATAGACTGCAATTTGAGCCAAGAAACATCTGAATGTCATGTAAAGTTCAGTTAATTATTTTCTAAATAGTCATGAGCACTACTCAAGCTTACAGTAGGGCTCAGATGGTATTGTTGTGATCACACTGTAGCCGTTCAGCTGAGGGGAATGTTTGCTTTCACTTTGGTCTGCTTAGTTTCACAGTGTGACAAAGCCATCTCAGTAAAGGATGCATTCTCAAAGCCTTACAGAAACTGTGGCTGCGGTCTTCTAAAAATTGCACCACTGTGCTCCTGGGGAATCAGCTTCGTCTGATTAGAACTCTGCACAAACCCCATGTACACTTCACCCAGAAGCACACATACCAGCTGTGGCCACAGCAAAATTCACATCAGCTGCATCTTTACCCTAATCTCTATCTATGTTTACGGCAGCATAAAATAAAGAGGAAGCACTTTTGAGTGTTTTGGTTCGGTGCCACAAGGACTGAGCTTTCTGGCTCTGCTCTGGGCTCTCTGCCCTGTTCCAGCAGTGCTGAGGGCAGCTGATTATAGAAGAGTTGCTCCAGCAGGAATGAATCAACACTAGTGAGCAACCTCTGAGCACACCTCATCATGCCTACTGCTCTAACTTCACAAGTTCCGCAGGTCACTGGGTTTGTAGTTCCTACTCCAAGTCTTGAGATCTGCAAGATAAGCCAGAAGGTCTGACTTCATTCCATTACCTGAGTTGCCATACCAAACCCCTGAAACGCAACCTAAGGAGCACAGGAGCACATCCTTGCCCAGGTTTACAAAGGTATTTAAGCATACAAAGATGCAGACAGACACCTAATAGGATTTATAAAAGTGCCTAAGGGAGTTTGGGACCTAATTCCCATTGGCTGTCAATGGGAATTAGATGTGTAATCTACTTAGGCAATTTGAAAATCCCACTGGCTGCATCTTTTCATGGCTAAGTACCATTACAAGCCTTAGCCCTAATGAATAGAATTATTATTATACTTGGTTTCGTTTCATAAAACTGTGATCTTGGTAGGAAGGCTCAGAGGAAGCTTCACTGGGAAAAACTGCTCGGCTCCAGGCACAGATGGGTACTGTGGAAGTGTCAGGAAGGAATAACTGAGCTGCTGCAGCAGTCTTCAGTATCACCATTGTACCTGCCGCTAGCCCGGAGAGCTCCTACGGTGCTTGTGTGGTAGTCAGTTTGGCTTTAATGTGTGTCTGTCCTGCAACAAATGCAAGTAACTTGGTGAAGGAAACTTTGGCTCACTCACAGCAAAATAATAAAGAAAACAAAACCAGAAGTGTGCAGAGGCTGTGACTAGACAGTTGAAAGCATTTCATTTTTCTTGCAAAAAACGGCGTTGGATTCGTCTCAGCTCTCCATGGACTGAATTAAGTCCCATCTGGTACTGGAGAGGCTTCACAGCTCTGGGCAGTACGAGGACTCTTGGGTTCTGCAGACATGGGCTGCGGTGCAAAGTTTAACTAAACAACAATCTATTCCTTTCCCTTTTCTCATCAGGCATGGACTCAAAAAAACAACCAAACTTCCCATATCCATACAACCGTTCAAAAGCTGTGAACAGCCTGGTTTCCCTGGATTTCTACAGGATGTAGTTTTCATTAAGCCAAACTCAACCCCCTGCTAATTGTTTATCCACTTAACTTTATATACCTAGAGTTGTGTGGAGAGAGTTGGTTCAGCATACAAAGGGGTCTGAATGGGTAATTCAGGTGGGAAATAGCTGGGAAAGGTTTCTGCCTCGTCTGAAGCTGCAAGAAGATACTAGTTATTTATACGGTTTCCATGAAAAAACAAGGCGATTACAATACTTTTTGAACTTAGTGGAATTTTAAAATACTCGTTGCTGATATAATCATTGTGTTGATTAAAAATATCTTGACACTGAAAATTGTAACAATCAAAAATAATTTTAAAATGTTAAGTGTATTTCTGGGTGAGAACCTTGCTTTGAATCAGTGTAATCCTTGACCAGAGAGCATGCCATATACATGTAGGTAGTGGATGCTCCACACAATGACTTAGAGTGACCAGAAATCTGGCTGAAGTCTTTAAGCACATGATTATGAACTTTTTGTCATGTCTCTCCAAGTGGATAGATGAGAAACCTGAGGGCTGCGAGGAGATGCGGTATGATCTGGTGTGGCACAGGGAGCTGCACTCCAGAGTGTGCAGCAATAATTTTGCAAATGCTGCTTGTTATGATGCCACTGCTTGCATTTCCTACAGCGAGTGGTAAGAACAAGCTAGGACATGATTGCATGCCAGCCTGGCATTTAAAACATAGCCCTTTTCCTGAGTGTCATGCCAGAGAACGTGTCCCAAAGCAGGATTTCTTAATCTCCTGACCAGAACCCTTGTTTACCATTTCAGCAGCTATACATGCCCAGAGCTAAACACAGCCGCTCTGCTGTGCAGGCTGCTATTGCCTGAAGTTCAATGTAGTTGTTTTCGGAATCAGAAAGAGAAGGGCACACACTGAATGTGATTGCAGTGCCTGCAGACACACCTCAAAGCAATGTCCCGTGAATATGGGCAGGTGGCTAGGTGCAGTGCTGGGGACCAGGGTTGTCTCAGCAGTCACCAAGAGCCCACACGAGGCTTGGCTGTAGCCAACTGAATTCAGTTTCAGCGCAGAGTGTTACTGCCTGCTGAAATCTTGCCACAGCTAGAGTTTCTTCCCAGCACACCCATTGCTGAGCAACAATGTGTGTCCTTTCCCAGAGAATGGGATCGGCCCAGTCTGGCTCTTGAGAAACACACCAGCTGCACTTGAGAGGATGACGGGATGAATGCTGAAGGAGCTCTGCAGACACAGCAGAATGCTGGGTTTTCATAGCTACAGGCAACTCAGCAGCAGGATCCCTTGTGTGGCAGAGACACCCTTGCCAGAGGGAATGACATTTAGGTGCAAGAGGGAAAAGGGGACACACCATTACAGGCAGGAGAGGGGAGGTGGATGTACAACTGATCTGTAGGAAGGTCAGCCAGCTGCTGCTTTTTTTTTTCCTTTTTTTTTTTTTTTTTTCTAAGTCTATTTGATGCTAAAGAACTGGAGAACTGGAGGGGTGTGAGGACTAACTGCTTCCTGGCACAGAATCCACAGTCATTGTGCAACATTCCTTTCAGCTCAGCTTTGCTGACATGCTTCGTTCTGACCTCAAATATCTCAAGTTTTTCCAGTCCTGAGTTCCTCTGCAAGCGCAAAGCCCTGTGTCAGTGGTACTGTGCCAAAATACCTGGGGAGCTGGGCCAGACTGGAAAGACTGGGCTGGTCTTCCTATGATCTCAGGCAGGGGGTCGAGCTGCGCTGCAGCTCTGGGAGGTCGGTCTCCAGCAGAGAGGAACAGGCATCAGGTGGGCTGCTGAGGGATAGTTCGAGTGGATGAGTGAACAGCACCGACTGCTAGCAGGCAAATGGCTCAGTTCCTTTTTTTCCAGTGGAAAATATTTCAATAACATTTTTTTCGTCTTTTCATCAACATTTTTCTTAGATCCCTTTTCATTCTCTGAATAAAAGGAAATCATCCCTGACAAAATAATGGGTGAACACTGCCGTGAAAAAGCCAGCTCCCACTGAATGTCCCCTGCTCTTTTAGTAGACATTTTCCAACAAAGTGTAACAAAGGCTCTGGAATTTCATCCGTCCTTGAGTGTGTTCCAGATGAGTTTTACTTGGAGTGGGTCATGTTCCTTCCAGTCTCTGCATTTTTTTTCCCCCACTGTTAGTCTGATTCAGCGTCCTTTGAAAAGAGTGGACATCTTTCTGGTGACTCCATCAGGACTAACTGAGCTGTATGCACTATGCAGTGAGGAGAAAGATGATATCTGGGAAAACCTGCCCAGGTAGTTTTATTTCCCCATGTATTTTCTGTTTTGACCTTTTCTTCCTTATCTTATTTGGAAAATGCCCTCAAAAAAGTGCTAATTTGCCCTCCCAGTCCCACAGCAGGCTCTGTGTTGGTGTATGTGAATGTGGGCACGTACACGTATGCGTAGCTGGTGGTATCTCCGTGAAATCTCTTTCTCATCTTTCCTGTTTGAACTGCATATCACAGCACATTGACTGACAACCACAAATAGATGAATTACTATATATGGGGGAAAAAATCCAGCATTCAATTGACAGGATCATTATTTTACAAAATTGCTTACCTGTAGCTGTAAAGAGTAGCTCATTTCTCCAGAGGTCTTAAAGGAGCCATGCCGGAGATGCTGGGGAGGGTTTGATAACATTACTTGTTTATGCTCTTTGAGAGTTCTGCTTTGTCTTTGATCTGTGTGTGGGCATCTGTATTTACCACCTTTACTCACCATTTCTTGATCATGTTAGCTCTTTTAAGGCTCTGCAACGGTTCTAATGCTTTTTACTCAGGTTGCCCTGTGCAAAGTGTTAGTTCTGGTTTGGAAAAGGGAATACTGAGACATGAAGCTCTGCAAGGTCTAATACCTCCTCCTGCCTTGTTGCCTGTTCAGTAGTTTTTGACTGCTGGAACTCTTCCCAGCAGCTGAAGCTGTGTGACATAGAGACTTCACTCAACTTTAGCTCAAGGGGCCTGGGATTCATTTGACAGTCTATTTTTGATTAGCTGGATTTAGCTAGTCAAAGTTTACACAGCTGTGGACAGATGCAGCTGTGCTGGTGGCAGACGCTGCTGTTCCCAGGAGACCATCCTTATCTACCTTGCCAGGGGTTACCATCAAGCCATTCTGCAAATGAAACACCCTACGAGTGGTCCTGGATTCAAGCAGTACCAGGTGGGTGGATGGATGAATGTGTAGATGGAGGATGAACTGATCCAGATGATTTTGCAGGAAGCAATCTAAAGCCCACTCACATAAGCCTGCTCCATCAGCAGCTCTAAAGAGGGGAAGGTGGCGTAGGTAGGTCAGAGTCGTACAGCTGCGGTCTCACACTTGTACAACTACATGGAGAAGAGGACTTCTTGCTGTTTTAAGCCATGAAATAACCTTTCTTGGTTTCTGCTTTACTCTCCTCCATGCTTTGCCAGGGCTGGTTAGAGCAGAACTGGTGAAGGTGTCCCTCGCTGCATGCATATGCTGGGCAGACAAAGTGCTTGGCCCTCCTCCTGCCCTGTGGAGCACTGTGGAACTGCAAAGCCTAGAGATAAGGGCAATTTACATCATGAGTGAAAGTGGTAAAGTCTGACCAAAGGTCAGAGAGAGACATGGAAACCATCCAGAATTAGAATTGATTATTTTTAGCAGGCAGTTCTATTCTTGAGCATTGATTGCTCTGTCTGGTTTGCACTAGCACTGGGGCCACTCCTCCTGAATGCAGAAAGTGAAGGTTACTCTTCGAAGAATCAGGGTAGTAAAGGAGTAATCTGTACTCCCAGCAAACATACATGGTGCAGAAGAGAAAAAAGATTTGTCCGTGCTTTAAAGTAGCTAAAAATTGGCAGCAGGAACAAAAAGGCCTTAAATTGATGGGCAAATATGGAAAGCAAACATATTTGCTCTGCTGAGCAGGGACAGATATATCTAGATAAACTAAGAGAAAGACTTCACTTTTGCCTAATCTTAATGGCATTTCAAGCCCACAGATTTCTGGAAATCTAGTGGAGGCCAAATCATGTGACATTTCTAGACAGATTTGCTGACCAAGGCCTTTGGGATCAGCTCTGAACTTTGGACGATTAGTCAAAGTGAAACGCTTTGGGTTTAGCTATTAACAGAGCGTCTGGAGCCCTGTGCCGAGCACCAGTCAGCTAAGTGCAAAGCCAGTAGGGCTGACTGACTCCTGTGGGCCTTGCTCTCATCTCTGGTGCACTCAGTGCCTGCTCTGGACTTTACCTAGGTCTCCTAGGGGAAAGGGTGTTTAATGGAAGAAGCCAAAAAATACGTGCTACCCTGAAACTTTGCTACAGAGTCACTTGTTGGCACCTGCTCCTCACCCCTGGATTTACCAACTTCTCCCTCCTCTTCCACCCCACCCACAAGGTTGCTCCTTGTTCCCTTCTTCCCCCACTTCCAGTCCTGAAAATCAAAGGGAATCAAAGGCTGCCGCTACGTTTTTTCTTCTTCCAAACTGAGGGCTGCAGCTATGGCCTCCAGATCCAGGGCAACCCCTGAGCCTGGGCCTGGGCCTGCTCCATGCTGCTGGTACCCGGAGCCACGCCACTGCTCCTGCGGTAGGCTTCCCAGCACCACGGGCTGAAGTTGCACAGCACAGAGCTGCCCTGCTCGGACCTGCAGGAGCTGGCTCACAGCTGGCAGGACTTCTTCCTTCAGGCTTAAATGCAGCTGCAGCATTGGAGCCCAGCTGCCCAGGGAAATGCTGCAGCCACATGAAAGCAGCAGTGCATTTTATCAAACTTCTGGGGTTCAGGTAGTCTGCAGTAATGTTCCTTGGACACCCCCAAGCCAACTGTACTTCTCCGAGTGCCTGTTGCAGATACACACAAGGGCTCTTGGTGAGAGTTGCTGAACAAGTACGATTCAGGCGTGCAACCTTCAGCAGGCCCGAGCATTCCTGGCATGAGGTCAAGGCTCTCAAAGCAGCTGTGCCCCTTTGCTAATGGTTTGACAAATAGGAGCATTTCTGCGTTTGTCACTGAATCCCCAGGCCTGTTGCTTTCATGTTTCCCAGGGCTTTAATTCCATGCCAGTATATTGGGCTGGCGGGGGAGAGAGGGAGAAGCAATGCTCCACAGATGGTCCAGGCTGGAATATCCTGGGAAGCATTAATCCTCTGAAGACAAATATTCCTTGAAGAGAGAGATATTAAATATGTGCTGCATTTCTACAAACGCTTTGAGCTGGCACAAGCCAGCCCTGCAACAACCTCTTTCAGAGGGAGGTCCACCATTCATTCCCTTTCCTCTGCCTCCCCCTTCCTGGCCCAGGGCTGCTCCGTTCCCCGTGCTGGCACTAGCACACACATGGCTGTGCAGTGAACCAGGCCAGGGAACTCTGCCAGGTTAAAACGAAGCAATTTCCTTTTCCCCAGGTTAGTTTTAACCTGGATGAGTTCCCCGATCTGGTTCACTGCAGGGCCACAAGAACACTTGCGTTGGCGCGAGGCGGAGGGAGAGTAGCAGAGGGAGCGAGGAGGAATGTAGGCTGGGGGTGTGGGAAGGAAGGGCCATTTCCTTCGGCAGCCGTGCAGGTTTATGCTGGCTTAGAGACTTGCTGTATCTGTGGTGTTAATTGCTGAAAATGATGTGCTCCGAGCTATGTGTCACTGCTGAGAGGTTTTCAGGAATAAAAGCTTCTCTCCCCTTTAACAGGGGAGCTTACTTAGGTTAATAGATTACAGTTTGGAGAGTTGGAGACAAAACTGTGTTCCCCAGGGTTATTATGAGAAATAATCAACAGTCTACCTAGGCATTATAAAAGGGGAGACGGAGGCAGTGGGAAGGGAAAATCTGTTTCTAAAATTATACAGCAGATTAGGACCAGAGCCACAATGACCTGGGATGTCTCCTTGCAGCTTGGTCCCCACCAATGGCTTCCCTGTCCCTGTCTGGCAAGTAGAAGACGTCAGTTGTCTGCTGAACTGCCCTCAGTTCCCACTTGTGCTGAGGGTCAGACTTATTATGCATTTATTTAAATACAAAGGAGAATAAGTCTTCTGAGTGGCAACTTGGTGGATGATTTGTCAGAAGTTAATGCATTTACCCTAATAAAATGGGAATTAATTAATAGAACCATAGAATCATAGAATGGATTGGGCTGGAAGGGACCTTAAAGATCACCTCATGCCATGCTCCCTGCCATGGGCCAGGACATCTTCCCCTGGATCAGGTTGCTCAAGTCCTCATATCTGAGTGGAGCTTTCTCTGGATGTACAGTGATGTAACTAAAGGCAATTCCTGAAAGCCTATAGCAGGATCAGGCCTGTAATAATACTCGATAGCAGTCTATGCAGGTATTCTGCTTTCCCAATCGTACTACTGGTGTTCTACTACATTCATCTGAGGAGCCCATTAAGTTCTGGGGAACAAACTCTGCCTTTAATTTATAGCTGCAGCCAACAGGAAGATATCAGAATCTGTCCTGTTAATGGAGAGATGAGCATCAGCAAAGATTTCCAGTGAAATATTTGCTCCTCCACAGCGGGCAGTTCTGGGGTCAGTGGGGCTGTTCTGCATTGACTTGGTTTTCTCCAAGGTGAAGCCATGTCCTGTTCGTTATGTTTGATGTGTGTGTACTTCACTCTGAATCAACACCTGTCTGTTGCATTTTGAAGGTGAGGTCCTTGTACACAGATTGTTATCAAAGGCATACGAATTTTCCCCCTTTTTAAGAAAAAAAGGTTAATTTTAGTTACTTTCTTTCCCTTTTCTTTGGTTCCTTAGAGAATTATTGTCTTCCACTGAGAAGATAATTTAAAGTGATACTTGACCATATTCCCATACCTTTTCCCACCTGAGGAGAGATGTACTTGAACTGATTTACATATTTATTGAATATATGTTCCTAGGATGGCCACACTGCGACGTCGTATCTCATTTACAGCATGTTCCTGCTGGCTCAGTAGCTTGTTAAAAGAAAGACACCGTAAAAAGAAAAAAAAAAAAAAGCAATGCGTTATATGTGAACTGCAAACATAAAAGTGACTGAAGTATGGAGAGAAAGAGATAGATTGGCAGCCTGGAGACATAATAAGCTATTAAGCCATTTAAGGGAGGCCTGCTGAGTTTGTTGTTCAATTACTGTTACTGATGAAGAATGTCAATAATTATGATTTTCAACCCTGTATGACATTTACATTTGTAAAAGTTTCAGAGACTGGCTTTACCAAAACCTAGTGAAGCTACTACAAGGAGCTAGGATGAGGCTCACAACACATTACTATTTTTTTAAGTAATATGTGTATGAATGTGCTTGGGATATTTGTAGCCCACAGTCTTTAGTCAACTGTGGGGAGCTGGAGCCAACCAAAGCAATAGGATGGTCTGATCTCACGCCTGTGTCAGGGGCAGAGATGAGTAGAAGAAATGGGAATGTTTACTCTTCCCTGAGTCGGACACATGGTTAAATACTTCTTTCTAGTATAACCTCATGAAAACATGGCCTAGGAATGATAGAAAAGTGCCAATTTCATCTATCCATCATGAACACTCTGACCATAACTTGAATATGTTGAAGAGAACTTTATGGATGTTTTCTACTTTAGGAATGACTGTTAGCTGAATCTCTGGTGCTGTAAAAACTAGATACTACACCATATCCTTGATTATAGATTGGAAGATTGGAATCGTAGCTCTGCCTGTAATAAAATATCTGCATTGGACTTCTGCTAGTGGCTAAATTTTAGTCTCTGAGAGGTGGGTCAGGTCAATTCTGTGTTTGCTAATTGCTAACAAGATGGCACTGTTTTGTTTGTTCCTCTTCCCCCACATTCTTATCTATTTATCTTTCTACCTATCCCTTTATCTGTTTTTTTTTTTTTTTTTTTTTTTTTTTTTTCCTTCTAGATTTAGAAATTTGATTTGTTAGAGAAAAAAATAATTGGATTAACTCTTTAAATAGTGGTTATGGGGGAGTCATTAGCATCTCTTGTTTTACGCATACATAGTTAATGAGAATTAAAGTGCCCTAGATGTTTGCAGTGACAGATTTATTATAAGAAAGGGTTAAAGGATTAAGAAACTCTGGGTTTGTAGAGGTTTTCTGGGGCAAGGTCACGTAATCCCGCAAACCAACTTTTCTATAGCCCCTGTTACCCAGTGGAGATGACAAAACAATTAAGATGATCCAAAAAAGAGAAATGAAGGTAATTTTAAAATGCCATGTGATAATTTATCTGAAGGGTCTCATCGCTCCAGATTCATTTCCTATGCACCGTAATAGTGTTGGTCCTTATAACTGTCTTTGGTAGTCAGACAGATATTACAGCTGAAATATGTAAGCATTGTGCTAAATTTTAGCATAAGTTATTGGAAGCTATAAATAAGATCTCACTCTGACTATTATCCTTCATTGATATATAAAATAATCATCTGAAAAAAAAATCACAGATTCATTATAACATTAAATAACATTCATTTCCAACAACAGTGGGTCTTACACCATTGTTTTAATGTGTGTACTTCGTGAAAGTACACACTTCTGTTATGTTTTCCATACATAACAGTGTAGCTTAGTAATTATTCCTTATTTATGCTGGTACAGGTGAGATTAGAACCTGATCCCAGATTCTCAAGGGCTTACTGTTTATATTATGTCATCTCATATAAATACTTTATGAAAATATATAACTTCTGAAAACCTTCACTTGGAAGAATTTGAAAGGATTCTTTCATTGTCTTACACATCTCCACAGTTATTCTTTTTCAAATTTTTAATCAGAATGCCAATGAAGAAATTATCATTATTTTTATTTACTTAATGTCCAGATAATAAACGCTGTTGTAGGTAAAGGGAGAAAACCCCTTTTCACCCCCCCAAAAAATAAATAAATATATATATAACTTGTTTTAAAGACGTAAGATGTTTTCTGTTAAATATTGCCAATGCTGAAAGATGCTGAAGGTTTCATTTGAACAGTTTGGTGCAAGGTTCTCTCTTTCAGCAAGCCTGTGTCTCAAACCCTGTTGTGTAATGGCTCTAGCTGCCAACTATTTTGAAAAATAAACTGCCTAAGTTGGATTCCAGTTAAGCAATCAGCTTTAATAGTCTGGAGAAAGGGTGAGCAGCTTTGTTCCTCTTCTTTGAAGTCTGGGTTAACCTCCTTCATTTCTTTGTAATCAGTTTGGTTCGTAGAGAAAGCCCTCCTTGTGCTAACCACGATGCTTGGACCCAGGGTGCTGCCCAGCTCCCAGTGTGGTTGGGTTGTGAGTGTGTGTGGCTCTTGAACCAATCAACCCCGATCTTTATGGAGGGTTCTGGATTCCATGGAAAAGCAGTTACACCTGGGGAGTGGTTTCACAGTCATCTGGAGCTGATCTACATCTGCATGATGCTGTGAGGGCAGGTCTTCCCCTCCTATCTGTGTCTGGAGACAGCTCTGCCAGCGACGTAAGGATCTCCTGGAGCATGGTAGCAATGTAAGGATCTCCTGGAGCATGGTCTCACTATAGCCTGAGCTGGGCTGTGCTGGGACGTGCACAGCCTCTGGTTGTGTGTTCCTTCCATGCTCGGTGGTGGTTCAGAGTTCAACTTAGCAGAAACTAATGACTGTTCTCATTATAGGGTTACTTTTCTGCCATCTTAGTGAGCTGAACTGGCTCGGGAAGGAGAGATCCTGATGGGCACCTCTTCCTGTGCCAAGGTACAAATGGGAACACACACAAGAGTTCAATATTAGCATAGATCTTGACAAAGAGGACGTCAGACCTTGAGCACAACAAATATGTATGACTCAGTCATTCATTCACCTTAGGACTTTCTTGTTTTGGTTACCCAGTACATTTGTGAACACACTTGTATTTACTTCCTTGTTTAAACACCTATCTTGCTGTTGTCTGGGACACTTCTGCTCCCTGGTCTCGCAGCTGACAATGCATTTCCTTCTGCTGAGGGTCATCACAGGCTCCCCAGGGTTGCCAGAACAGAGAAGAGGGTTGCTAGAGGCTCTTTCACACCTCCTAAGGGAAAAACTGGTCACAGGGGAAAATGATTCTTCCTGGAAGTGAAAAGAATTATATCATGGGTGGGTACTTCCTGGCATAAAATGAGAATGAGAAGTGACTGCTGCAGAGACAGGGGTATCTCTTATTAGGGGTTTCTAAGCACCACATCTCTGCTTGCTTCTGTCTTACAAGAGTATACAGAAGATGACAAGTATCTTTTGCAAGAACTGCATCTGTTTACCGCAGGACTTGTAGAGGAAAGCAATATAGCCTCTCTGTTTTCCCTCTGAAACTGGGATTGTGAAGCTATTGCCTCACCGAAGGAACTGCCTTGCACAGGAGTTACAGCCAGGGCTTGGGTAAAGGGCTGATACCCATCAACACATTTTTGATGTCACTGTGCTGTTCCCCTCTATTTGAGCTGACAGCTGATGCCAGGACTTGGCTGCATCTCTTCGGCACCGAGAAGAGTTTGGATGTCAGATGCAGGGGAGATGGAGCGAGCTTGGGCAGCCAGGCGTGAGCGAGAGAAACAGTTGAGGAATGGCTCTTTGCTCCCGGGTGTGAGGTGCTGTTGCTAGTCTGACCTTTTGAATACAAAGCATTTGTCAGAAATCCAGAGAAAAGCAAGCCTAACCAGTCAGGGTGGCTCTGCCTCTCTTTTAGAGAGAAGCTGGTGTATTCAGGCAGACACACCTACCCCCAGGCCCGACCCAGCCATTGTAGGCGAGTGTCTCTGATGAAATGATGAATGGGGCTCATTCCTCATCTGGGGATCTGATACACGGCACATCTCCTCCAGTGTGTGACGGGTCACAGGCTGCTCTGTGTGGCACAGCAAAGAGGCTGAGCAGTCTTTACCTCCATCATGCCAAGTATGCTTTTTCCAGGAGCCTTTTCTCCCACCTTTGTTAGACCTGCTTTGGGCTGCACCCTCCCGGGGATCCTTGGAAACATTTGCAGCCACACAGGCGTGCATTGCACACAATACATGGGCACATTCCAGGCTCACTTTTAACTCTGCTTTCCTCCACTAAGCCAATCAAGCACGCAAATCTCTACAGATTAAGAAAGGCAGGACACCAGCCGGGACGGGCCGCCGTCTGTTTCCTGAGCCTCTCTCCAGCAGCATGCAGAACAATTTGCCATCCTTGCAGACCCTCAAGGCCACACAGAGCTGCCTGTAAGTGCTGTGGTGATGAAGAATAGCAGTTGTTTTACAAGACCAGCTGAACAGGGAGCTGGGGCTTGTCTGATCGCTCCATGCTCGGCCCTGACATCTAGTGGAACAGCTGCACTACAGCATGTAAGAAGCTGGGGAGACCAGGGTTTGCCTCACTGCAAGGCTCAGTGGAGCAATCATTTCCTCTGAACGCTGGTTTATTTTATTGCACTTAATACTGCCAAAGAATTTGCTGTGGAAGAAAGGAGGAGGCCCCAACGTGAACAAAGGGCAAACCCTACGGGTAGTCATTTTTTTTTTCCCTTTTCCTCTAAATATGAACTTATTTTGCTGCCAGGTGAATGATCTTCTAGCTGCAGCAGAAACATCAGTTTCACAGTTACTTCTTGATTAACACCATTAAATGAAAACCAACTGTGACACAATCCCAAGAGAGCACAGGGTAAAACTGTCAGAGAGCTCATAATAAACCCTGTGAAAAATGCAAAATTGCTATGGGCTAAATTTTCCACCCGGCTTCTCCGAACACAGCTGTGCTACTTGTAAGTACAACTGCTTGCACATGCGGCCCGTGCTCTGTTTTCACAGGTGAGGAAGGAGCGCTCAGTGCAAGGAAACATTCCGCGTATATAAAGTGGATTTTTCAATTACTCGGCTGGAAGTGATGCACGTAATTGTCTTTCATAAGGAAATGCATAAATACCTCTTCGCAGCTGAGCGGATGAACTCTTGGAAGGCTGTCTGCTGGATGTTTGCAGTGCCCTTTGTGTAGGAGCTAAAAGCGTTGCGGTGACAGTGACAGCACAGGGGACCTGCTCTTATCGAGGTACAATAGGAATCTTTATTTGTAAAATTTAGAGACTGGGCATTTGTGGTGCTTGATCATCAATCAGCACTGGCAAAGGGAGTTTCCCACCACCAGACAGCCCTGCCAGGGGCTGGGCTGAGGGGTTCATACCCATCCTTGTGGCTCCTGCTTTGCCTGCGTCTGCACCTGGGAGCGCTCCTCATGTTCCCTGCACAGGGGTGGAGGCTTCCAACAGGGGAATGGAACAAGGAGCAGGAATCCCTTAATTTACCCCAGGAATTCCCAGTCCGGGACTGGAGGACTCCTCAGAGATGTCAGGTGCCAGTGGTGACAAGGTTTACTGCCTATCCCCTGACTCTGCTTGAGGGGCTCTCCTTACTTCATCACCAATGCCAGCAGACTTGGTTCCTGTGCTGGTGCTGGTGGCTGGTGACTTTCTAAACTGCTTTCAGCAGTGTGTCTAGACCCTACAAATAGGATCTGAGACAGCTGAAGTGAAATCAGAGCCAGAGCTTTTGTAGCCTTTGAGTCTTTGCTGCTTTTTGCTGCTTGATTCTCCATCAGATGAGGCCGTGACACTGAGTGCCGGGGGACATGCCCGATGGCTCCTTGTGTAGGGGAAAAGGCAGTGGCAGAGAGCCCCCGCGGAACCGTGGCATCTCTGCTGCTAATGTGCTGGGCAGTGCTGCTGTCTCAGGGCCATGGCTTCTCCTGGTGGGTTTATTTAGGATTTGCACAGTTTGATCACTGCACAAGTCTTAAACAAGCAATTAATTGAGATTTTAATAAATGGTCACTGCATGCTAATTGAATACCCACTTGATTATTTAAAAATATTATGTGAAGTTTGTGTAATTGGTTACATTGGTATTAAATTAGCATATAAAATCTCCTGCAACTCTCATATGATTTAATGAGGCTGTTATCGTGCGTGAATAAAACGGTGATTGATGAGTGAAAACCTCTTTTCCGAGCACGGAGACTCTTTAATAAGGTCAGGAATATTTCTGACACGTACTGAGTTACTCATGTTATGCAGGTCACTTTTTGACGACAGACTGACCCATGTGTATAATGAGGGCTTGGGGGCTGAAATGGATTCCTAAGTAACCCAGCATGTGACTGGATTTGGACCCGCAGGCACACAGCAGCTCGGGAAAAAAGAGAGGTCACTGCTCTGTCCTGGCCGAACTCCTCTTCTTTTAATTGTCAGGCGCTGAAAGGGCCAGAGCTGTACTTCAGGGTGCAAAAGAAGAGAAAATATGAAAGGCAAACCAGTAATCTGGAAGAGGAGGATTTGAAGCTCTTCCTCACATTGCTCTAGTCCTGATGCCACTTCTGTCTGGCAGATCAGAGCTGCCTCATGTGTGGTCTGCCTTGGGCATGCTGGAAATCCACCGCCAGCCCAGGGACAGCCCAGCCAAACCTCCTTTCCTCTGGCCGCAGCTCCTCTCTCCTACTGTTCTGGCAGGAGGAAGGTGGAGTGGCTTAAGAGACTCTCTGATGGCCGTTATGGGAATTGGCTTTGTGGTGTGTTGAACTGATTTGGGGCCACTGTGTGTGGATGGAATGGCAGAAGTAGATGGGACCTCAGCTGCTCTTGTTCTGTGTGGGGGGCAAGGGACACTGCTCTGCAACACCGTGCTAGAAGGGGATAGAGATTAGGGATTAGGGTTCACTGGTGCTTGGCATGAGGAACAGTCACATAGGTAAGAACCGAGGGAAGTTTGAGGGGTTGTCACTTCTCCTCCATTCCTTGTGAGCTGTCCTGACTGCGGTGTAGTCAGCCACATAAGGTTAAAATATGGATGGTAGGATTTGAAGCAACTTAGCTCTGCTCTCCCTGCGTGGAAAGCAGATGTTCTCAGGTTTCCAGGTGCTGAGAAATGCTGTGTCAAGCTCACAGAAGAGCTTGCCAGGTAGTTTGAAGATAGCCAGTTTTCTCATCTCCTGGGCACGCTCCCAAGCCAGTGTGCAGTGCCTGATACAAGGCAGACAAACATCTGTGAAGATTGATGTAGGTATTGCTGCTCCTGCCTTGGGGCAGGCGGATAGACTAGGTGATCTCCTGAGGTCCCTTCCAGCCCTTGTCTACGAGTGATTTCCTGGGGAAATGGTGCTTGTACAGCCATTCTGCTTGTCTATCCCCCCCTCCCTGGCAGTATTTGAGCCAGTTGGCCAATTTCAAGCACATTTGAACTCAGAGATACTAAATTCCTAGAGCTTCCTGGAAACCATCAGCTGGACAGAGAAGAAAGACCCAAATTAGTGCCCCCACTGAGCGATGCAGTTATAGCTCATCTTATTCATTCAGGATCACAGCAGCCAGCTGGCCGGGCAGCGCATGTAGTGGCCAACCTCCGGGCACAAGCAGAGCCTCGAAACACCCACGGCTCCTGCTGCCTCTCGCTCAGCTAACAGGGGATGCAGGGGGCAACTGCACAGGTTACTGCGTGGGATGGGAGGGCACCGGGGGACTAGAAGGCATGGCAAGGGCTTAAGGGGTGTGGAAAATAATGCTGGAGGGAAGTGAGCATCGCTAGCTGCTCTGCTCCTCTAACAAGTTGTTTATGGCTTCGTGGTTGTCCTGCCCACCCTCTGCGCTGTCTGTTAATGATCCTGTTCTTTAGATGCTTGGCAGAAGGTCTAACTTAAGAGAGATCAAGAAGCAGCAACACATTGTCCAAAGCTGTCTGACTTCTCCATCTGGTGATTCCTAGTCTAGCCCTGTGCTCACTCCGAATTAGGAAACATTATTGGGAAGGTGTCTGGGAGTATGTGGGCATGTAGTGGGAATAGCTGCTAGCCGGGAGGTTAAGAGTGAAGATTATTTACCCAAGGATGTGAGACTGTGCATGTCCATGATTCCTGGGAATATACTGTTTGTGCTCAGTGTGGGAAGGAAGCAGAAAATGTACCCAGGTTGATATTTTTGTTGCCACACATCTCCACCCCTCTGGTCTGGGCGCAGCAGCAGAGCAAACACGCGGGTTCCCAGTGCCTGTGTGTGAACGGCCTGCCCAGGCCTGCCACTGCTCTGCACATCTGGGGACAAAGTTTGAAAACACAGCTTGATTGCATTCCTTCTAGAGGTCTGATTCCTTATCTCTTTCCCTTCTGCCCACTGGCTTGGCTTTGCATGCTTATCTCTTACATCCTTTTCCTGCCCAATAAAAATCCATTTTTGGGGCCGGATGCGTATGTGCCTGACTGCTGGCCTCTGCAAGGCTCTCTAAATACCCCAAGCTGTAAGCACACGTTTAACTGACTACTCTTTGAGTTAGTATTCGTATCTATTTGCAATTATGGCAGAACCCTGCCACTTGGCAGACCTAATGAACTTGGATATCGCAAGTAATGGGGTCACCAGTTTGTTTCTGATTGCGTGTGGGTGCGGGGTACAGCCAGCTCATGCTGCTCTGTGTCACTGAGCAGGCTCTTGGCTGTGACTTGTACCCGTGTCTGCTCGAACATGAAGGGCTCAAAATGCAAGCTCTGCTTTAGATCATCCCTGAGCTCACTCCAGGGAGGAGCAGAGAAACTCAGTTGTGTGTTGATTCATCCTGAAAACCTTTCCTTCAGTTTGCCACCATAGCTCTCCTGCCATTGCCAGAGACGGAATCCCAAAATGTCTCAGCCCAAGGAACCACAGGGACTGCCAGGCACCAGAGACTACTGAAAGAGCAACGACCCCAAGCCCTGCGAGAGGGGACCAGCTTTCCCCATGCTCACGCGCTCCAAGCTGGGGGTAGTTCTTGCTGCAGAGTGAAACAGAGAAGGGAAGAAATAAGGCAGAGCTCTGCAAAGTGATGAAGTGGCTCGCTCTGGGTCACACAACAGGATAGCGACAGAAGTAGAACCGAGCTTTCTTGATGCCTAGTTTAGTGTTATTTCAGCTCAGCTGCCTGGCTTCCAGGATGTTGTGACTGCAGAGCCTACAGTCACTTACGCCTATTATTATTTGTACTTCTGTTGAAGTAGGTTTCTGGATTTCACCCATGCTGGTCTATCCTCCTGGGAAGTCAAATGGAAATGCTATCGTCTATAACGATCTCATTCCCCTGGCAATGCACTGGAATCACAAGCGTTTACGTTAGCTAAATATAGCAAAGAGGGACCTGTGGTTGATCAGTATTTCTCCCATTAGTGCTGTAGGTGGAACTGCACTTAATAGGAATTACACTAAATGGATATAGGAGACATGGGGATAATTGACCAAACTTGTCTTAAATGTGTTTGTGGAGAGAAAGAAGCCGCAAAATGACAGGCATTTTCCCCATTAGCCTCTATAGAGAAGTTAGCAGGCTCCGGGGGCCAGATTCTCAGCCAGAGGGACTCACCGTTGCCTTTTTGTTTTCACTGGAATCCGGATGATTTACCCTCGACGCAAACAGAAAATTGGTGTCGCTTCAAGTATTAAATGTCTTTGGCTCACAGAAAAGTGAGGAAAAGACGTAACTACCACAAGCCCAGGTTTATTGTCATGAGTCTGAGCTTTTTAAATAGGAACAACAGAGCCTGCTGAATAGCAGAGCGGAGGCTAATATGCCCACAGGTGTAAATGAGCAAACCACTGCACGGCCAGCACTACAATTCTGCATATTATGCCAAGAAGTCGTTTAACACTGACTATATTATTTGCTTAATACACAACGTGTGTAAGCTGACAGGACCATTTCCCAGAAGGTATTTTCTAGTACCGCTATACCTGCAACTGCCAAATAGATGTGTCTTTTCAGTCTGCCCTCTCTACAAATGCAAAGCTGTTCATTTAAATGAAGGGGGACTTAATGCACCATTTATAGCTCTGCATTTTGCACTGGTATTTGCATTTAACATTGATTCCCTTTTATTTCAAAAGAATTACTGACAGGATTTGTAAATTATTCCCAGCCACTATCCACATCAGTCTAAACATGAGAGATTTTATTTTTTATTTTTTCACTATCTCCGTTGGGGATTGTGCTAAACAGTACCCTCCATGTAATGGGTCTGGACTCTGACCCACCTCCAGTGAAGTCTTCTGCAAACATCTTTTTATACTGCAGCGTTCATCTTCTGCTACCATGTGTATTTCTCAGGTCTCGGGATGATTTTCCTTTGGGGGGAGGTTATACTGCAGTGAATTGACACAGTGCTTCAAACACTTAATCCAAAAATAAAAAAATCTTGAAGTTAAACACACTCTTAGAATAGAAAGAAGGAGCTTTATTTTTAAGAAACTTTCTAGCCACTGTAGTGACAGGGAAAAATAACATCCAGTTATGCTTTTTTTTCTTTTTCTTTTTTTTTTTTTTTCCCAAATGTCATGCCAGTCTAATGATTCTAGGACCTGAGTCATGATTTTGGAATGCTCCATTGACTCCACTGGAAATTAAGCACTTCAGGTTGAAGTGCTTGTATAAGTCTTGTCTTGAGTAAGATTAGATTTATACTTGTGCTTAAGTGCTTTGCTGATCTAGGGCCCAATTAAGTTAAATATGATTATTTTGTTTCCAGAGACAATCTCCTTTCACAAGTCTGCACCAGGCAGCTTCTGCAAAAGCATTCACCCTTAGGAATGAACACAGATGCCTTTACTGAGACCCAAATAAAAACTAAGCAATTTATTTTAAAGAGAAGCTGGATTTTCATCTTTTCTAATAAAAAAAGGAAACCTGATTAAACTCTTTACACTTATAAGTGCCCTACTTTCAAATCAGACCTGACACTAAGTAGGTTAGTGGGAGGGGAGCTTTAACAAATTTCCTGTAACAGAACTTGATGTGATCCTGTGACCTGAATTTTCAGACTTAATCTGCTTTAAAGAACAGGCTCGAGCCTAAGCGACAGTAAAACTCACAAAAGAGCTAAGTTAATTTAAAACAACAACACGACAATAACCCCCATCCCAAACAAGCAGAAGAACACAACCATATGGCCAGCCTGTAGTGATAGTACTTGTGCACGTGTGTGCATGAGTGTGTGTGCATGCCTTTTTTTTTTACCTTTTTTTTTTTTTTTTTTTTTTTTAAGGAAGAAAAGTTGCTATTGAAAGTGTTAAAGAAGCAAACCTGGGACTAAGCCCAATGCTACTGAAAGGGGCTTTTGATGATACATCCCCTGAAAAACTACAGTCCTCCCATAAGTCATCAGATATGGTATTGCAAAGGCATTTAAATGTGAGGTCCTGTCAAGTTATGCGAAAGCCCCATGATGTATGGCCCAAAGGAGTTTATCTTGCTCTGGGAAAAAAAGACCTTGGAACTGACACTTTATATTTCGAAGCCAATAAAAACATCTTAAAATAACGCCCCCTCCCTTCCTCAAAGAGTAACTGACAGTGAGAGAGAGAGCAGGGGTGGGAGAGCAGTGATCAGCAATGATTCAGTTTCTGGGTCTGAGAACTTTGTTGTGGGCAGTGCAACTCCAATGATTTATAATTAACTCCAACATGAAGAAGAAAATGCCAGGCTTTCATAACAGCACTACAAAAATAACCACATTCTCAGTGTTTTCAAAATTGGAAACAAATGTCCCAAGGAAAACAAGAGCTCTTTACAGCCCTATCCATGCTTTAGAGCAAGGAAAATACTGGAATTCAATCATGACCACAGATGATGAGCCAATATCATTTGTCATGGGAAATTCATCTGGGTAAAACAGGATTGCTCCATTACCCTTCCATCACTCTAACAAATAACTGGATTGAAATCTCTTAAATTAAAAGCAGTTAAGACCTTTCCTTCTTTCTGGCAGAGAAATGTTGTCATCTTCTGTACCCCAAGGACCTGAAAGTGAAAAGTGATAGAATTAAGTATGTACATTTCTTGCATCCAGCTCATGATAGAAGATTCCTGGGTGCTGGCTGATCGTATGAGTGATCTTAGGTAACAGTTCTGTAAAGATACCTGATGGTTTGGGGGTCTGCGCCCAGCAGATTCTGGTCTGTGTGACTGTAAGTAGGGCATCCTATTTCAATTTGGCAATATATTACTTTTAAATATGGGAGTAATCCCAGTACAGCTCGTGGGGCTACTAGGCAGAGATTTAAGCATCTTGCTGACTCAGGACCTGAATTAGACAAGTAGCAGTGGCGTAAAGGTCCCCGGAGAATACCAGTGAAAATCCTGAACTGGGTCATGAGGAAGTAGTAAAGATGAAAAGTTTCTCTAAGGAGGTTTCACGAGGGAAGCCCTGAACAGATCATTGCTGGCTTCCATTATGTTAGCAACAGTCTTGTGCTAATGGATGTATTTTCTTAAAAATTACTCTCTGGGGTCCTGGGATTTTAGAAACCTCTCTATCTCTGCCTCTGCCTCTTCCTCTACTTTTACCTCTCCCTCTTTTTCTTTCTATGCCTCTCTCTATCTCTGTCTCTGTTTCTGTATCATGTAGGATCTGACTAATTTTTCCCAAATTCCAGCGCCTGTCCGTGCTGCACAGAGACATTCAGAAAGGAACACACAGCAAAACATTCTTTCTGAATTCCTTTCTGAATCCTTATTTTGTGGATCCAGAGGTGAGATGTGTCAGGGACATGCTCAGCACTGCACAGCTGTATCCTCTGGGGGCTTCACCGTTTTTATTGATATATTTCATGCTAAGTACTATACAGAATGTAGTCGTGCCAAGAAATGATGACAGCCCCTGACCAGGAGCGTTTACAGTATAAAAAACACAAATCAATAAAAGTCACGGCTACTACACAGCAGAGCAAATGCAACACTAACCTGACAAAGGAAGACAAAAGCAAATGTATAATGAAAACATCCTCTCAATGTGTTTTTTATACTCCAGTGACCCTATAGCTAGCATTTATATCTACAGCCACCTATATAGCTGTCATACGATTTCTGATAGACATAGCCCTGTTTAAGATGACAGTTTCTTTGGAGATACTTGAAAGGAAAGTGCTGTGATTCACGGTCATTATTATTTTGGTCCAGACCTAACATTTTTCTTTTTTTCTTTTACTTCTCTGCTCCAGTTGAACTCCTGTCAGATGCACCCATTGGAAACAATAAGATAAACCACCTCTGTCATTTACTTCCAATGTAGGAAGTCTTAACTGTGCTCTCTGTTCATTAGCACCCCTGGCTTTCAGAGCAGCCATCCGCAGAGCTGCTGCAGGATTCAGTGACTACAAGCCTGTGAAACCTAATTTTGATTCATGAGCTGAAATCTCTCTAGCACAGCCCGTGTGAAGCTTGAAATCTAGCTCTTTTACCTGGTCTTCTGCATGCGGAGTCAGTATTTGGCCACATTTGGAAGATTTTGCAGAAGAAACCTAGAAATATCTAGGTGATGGGCACCCTCTTTTAAGTGGCTTTGCATTAATGGGGTTTGACCGATGATTTTTGCATGGCTGTTGTTTGGAGGTTGTTGTTAGATTGCTGCAAAAACTCGAGACTTTTCTGTTTTGCTCTCTAGTGCAAATTTTGTTGTTCTGCTTAATATACTCAGCTCTCAAATTAAGAATTATCAGCATCATTGAGTACTTTTTGCTCTTACAAAAGCAGAAGAATTTCAGTTTTCCATATGTTCTACAATGCAAGATATTTCAGTGTGGGAAATGCACTAGAAGTAACCTACTGGAAAATATCAATTTAACAAATCTGAATTTTTTTCACAAACATACTAGTTTCATCAACATTATCATGGGAAGATATTTGAAAATTCACTTTGGTAAGGCTGAAATGTTTCACGTTAATAGGAGAAAGACCTTTAATTCCAAGAGAGTGAAAATGTCTTATTTCAATTTCAATAAAATTTCTTATAATGTATGAATGAAAAGAAAAGAAAACACAGTTTGAAAACATTTTGACCTTTCTGATGAAAAACATTTTTTATACAGTTGAAATGAAGAACATTTCAACAGAAAGTTTGGAGGTTTTTTATTTTCTTCCAAATTCAGAATGAAACAGAACTTCAAAATAGTGATTTACCCTGTCACATTTTTATGTTTTGAACAATTTTAGTTTTCTCCAAGAGCTGCAAATGTTTATTATATTGACATTAAGTGATCAACATTTTGCTACTTGATTTTTTCTTAGTGATTAGGTCCACTGTATTGTTTTAATTAATATTCACATTGCACCATAAGTGGAAATACTTGAAAAAGCTCAGTATTAACAAATGGGTTAGGACATTGAACTGGGGTAATGATGATCTTTGTAAACAGAGGCTGATGAACAATCACAACATGTCTGTGAGGCAGGTGAGCGTTATTATATTAATTTAATGGATAGATAATGTGTGATGCTGAAACGCCTCGTGTCAAGCCAATACCTGTGCCATCATTAAGAGTCCTGACTAGGTGAAATTAGAGCTGCTACATCTCAGTGGAGGAACCGATAGTCGAATCTATCTAACCAGCCAGCTGCTCCTTCACCATCGCCTTAGAATTTAGACATCAGCACTCAACAAATTCTTGTATCTTTCCCAAATTTTTCTCAAGTACAGCGTTGTGCAACATGCCGACAGCTTCCAGTCCTTCTGTAACCACACACCAAAGTGAGAATTTTCCCCTGGGAGGAATTTGCTTTGTTGAAGGAAAAGTTCAGGAGAGTGTATCCCCCCTTCCTTTAGGATCTCTTGGCACACGGCGTAATTCTGGTTGTGGCATGGAGGAAAGCCCATACAGCTGCAAAGTCCTCCCATGCACATGACTTCATGGATTTGCTGTGCTCCCTGGAGTTTCCCTGATTTCTGTGATCTTGTAGCGTGGTTAGGGCAGTGCCCTCGCCTGGTGGTCTTTGGAGCTCTGCTAAGGATGCCAGTCCTAAGGTGGGGCTTGGTGATGGAGAAACCTGCCTCCTGGCACTCATGAATCACTTATGAGACCTACATAAATAGATATATCTGGCCATATATTGTTAAGGTGAATTGTGCTATAAACAAATGTAACCTCCTGTATGCATTTTCTATGATTTTTTTTCCCCGTTATACATGAGAATTGGCCCATTTTTTATTTCCCTATGCAAAATGAGCTCTTCTATTTTAGACCTTAGAGATGCCTGTGTTGAAGCAAATAAGGAGGAGTTTGGCAGTGAAAGACTATCACGAATATGCCAAATAAAACTGGCCTTTGTTTTGTGCCATTTCCGGACTCTGCAGTATTATAATAACAAATCCTGGAACCATATGACAGTAATAAAGAGCATCTTTTTATGATAAACATAAGTAATGATCCTTGTCAAAGAGACACGGGAATGAGTAATACATAGCAATCTCCATTCAAAGAAAAAGAAAGAACAACTCTTGGGAAAAAAAAAAAAAAAAAAAAAAGTGAAAAAAAAAAGTGATAGGCAAAAAAAGTGATTTTCCTAAATCTTTGCATATCGGTGTCCATAAAGCAATAAAATATCAGGACACTGTGAGCTTAGGCACACGAGGAGTAAATGGGAAAAAATGTTTGGGAAGACAATGTAACATTGTCTCATAATTTACAAACCCCTAATGATTTCCAAAGCTGGTATGCAAGATTTACCCTCCTTTTTTGGCATTCAGATTGACACAGGGGCTTTTTCTTGCCAACTAGAACATTCTTTAGGTGTTTTTTTTTCTTCACATGAAGTTCGTTGTGATCCCATGCTTGCTATTATTCATAAATTAATTTCTGGCATTGCAATAAATTCTAGGAAAACCAATAAACCACAAATGTACAGCTAATTCTTTGTCATTTTTCTGTCTTTCTTCCTTTCTTTTTTTTTAATAATTCTGTGGGAAAGACAAAAAAAAAAAAAAAAGAAAGAAAGAAACAGTAAATGTTTGCCGAGGTGCTGGATCCACAGCATGAATTTATGTTTCCAATTGTTCTTCCTAACATGTCAAAGAAGTTTTATTGTAGTCGACAGTCTTTATTGGGTCTGTTGGGCAGGGCCAGCTTTAGAACGTATCATCGGGTGAGCCCGTGTAATACATGGAAACACATTTTCAGTGTCTGGAAAACTGGGGCAGATCCCAAAACTCTGACTCAGTTTCTGCTCAGTCCTTACTATGAGATCAACAGGTTTTCTATGTGAACAATCTTGCCTCTAAGAAACTCATGGGGTCCTTAGCTACTGCATGAAGTAAACGGTCACTTCTGTGCGTAACTGAAATCTCAGCCCACCCAACATCCTCGCTGCAGAAGTGGAAGGGGCTGGTGACCCAGGTGTGCATTTGTGCACACGATGTTGCACGCCACGTGCACAAACAAGTGTGCACAAATGATTTGGGGGGCAAAGTGGTACCTCTTATAGCAATCCTACCCAGCAGGCTGCCATGGGCCAGCCAATGGAAGAAAGCATCATTAACAACCAGGGGAGAGCCTGTCACTTACAGCTCATTCCCCAAGACAAAAGAAAATGTGTGTCTAGTCCATTAGGCAACTGAGATGCGAAAATAGCTCCATTTTTCTTGGTGTGATAATACAGATTTAGAGCCTCATTTCCATTAAAATTACTGGGTTGAAATGTCCACACTGGATCCTTATTATGATTAATCTATATACAGGCAGGTATGTACATATAGGAGCTCTAACTCATCTATCTGTCTCTTTTGGCACCGCTTGGTTCAGATTCAAATTTGCTTTGGGTAACAGCGGGCTGGGACTGTAAAGTCCTCTGCTTGGAGATTTTGCTCCAGAACTCAATGGTATTTAGGCATCAAATTCCCACTGAAATATTAGCTGAAGAGTATCTCAGTGTCTCTGAGGAGTTGGGCATTTCAACTCCAGTTCTAATGGGGCTTCAAGTACTTTAGCTACTTAAAGAGTGCTACTTGACTAGAGATCACAGGAGTTTCCTGGCCATCTGGAAGCTGAGCTCATTTTCCTGCAAGTTTTTTCTCTTTGAGGTTTTTCTGCTACAGCTTGGGAAAGTTTGCATGAACTGCCTTGCCCTGCCCTTGAAAACATGGATGCTCCTTCAGGCTCGGTGGGCACTAGTGTCAGAAAGAACAGATTTACTGACAGAAGGGACAAATGAACTTTCAGCATCCTTCTTAATCAGGAATCGTGCTGCCTGAAGTTTTCCTATATAAGCTGACAAGTTTCAATTCGAGCATCACTGCAATTAGGAAAATCCTGCTACTTGCCAACAGGGAAGGATTAGCAATTTTTACTTATTTTTTATTTATTTCTGACTGAGCCTTGTCACAAATCAAGTGAGCAAGCAACGACTCAGAACCAGGTGGTAACACTAATCCAGAGGTAAAACTCCTGCAAACTGTTTTTATTGGAATGCCTCACCCTGGTCACAAAAGTCAAGTGCACACAGACTGAGTGGATTATCCCCAGGTAGAACATTTGCACAGGTCTGTAGATTCCTTCCAGTTGATGACCAGGATGGTACATATATGTCAGTGACAATCCACAGCCCTCTGGGGAGAACTGGGAAGAACTGCTGGGAAGAACGGATCAAGAAGAAGCTGCATTTTTTCCAGCCTCCTGGCCATGTGCTGCTGATGGGCGTGCCTGGGCTTTGCTCTGATCCGGTTAGCTTTTCAACAGCTACTGCCTTCAGCTGCAGAATCTGTGGATTCGTGATGTGCCAGAGTTACGGTGACCAAACAAGGTGTAACCCCTCAGCTGAGCTCCAGTAATAGCCACGCATGCACTTCCAGCATGCTCCAGCAGCGCAGTGCAGTTTCGTTTCAGCGCCTTTTCCTAAGGTCAAGTGGGATCAAAGCACATCACCAAGGGTGTTGGCTGTGAGCTTGTGCTGGCTGAGCTTGTAATTCAGCAGAACAGAGTAATTTGTCACATGAATGTGGATCTGCACCTCTGTCTGGCTTGCATTTTGGGGATAACAGTGACACCTGTCAGGAGACCTCGTTTCCTGGGGTAGAAATGGAAGAAATGGGCTGTGGGGGTGTGAATGTGATTTCAGGTAGACCATGGGGAAAACCCCCAACTGTGGATGGTGGAGCCTGGGCAGATCTGATTGCCAGGATGACGTGGATATGTGCTCCTCACTCTGGAAAAGACTCCTTCCTTTCCTCTGCTTCCTCCAGCCTGTTTCGTGTGCTCCTGAGTGTGAGCAGAACAAAACTTGATGGTATCCAGTGCGCTACAGGACTGAGAGCAGTGGACAGTCAGCTGTGGGCTAGCTAGAAATGATTAATTTTTCCAGGACACTGCACTGCTCTTTTATAAAACATATTAGTGTTGTTATAAATCAATGAACATGGTTTATAATAGCAATGATGCCCTTGAAATCTGTTAATACTGCAGTCGGTGGTGGTTTGTCAGAGCATTTAGTGCCCTTGGTTTCACCTTGGGCTATTAACTAACAAATCGGTTATTAGCCAGTGGTAATGACCAATTTTCTAGGGATGATTGCTTAAATATTGCCCACCTTGAAAAGAGAATTATTGCTCAACTGAAAACTGAACCCTTATTTTCAACTCGACAGAGCTAATGATCTTATCTGATTTCTTTATCTTCCTCCACCTACTCGAAGGTGTTCCGAGATCGTATTACTGGAGAACTGCTTCGCCTTCTGCCTTCTGTGACTCGAATCCAGGAAAAGTTCCATATTTAATATTTATTCCCTAAGCATCGGTGGATGAAGACAGATGGTAATGAAACCAGCGTTGCTGAAAGTGACCACAATGATAATAGATTCTTTATGATGTCCAGGAATACTGGACTCTCAGTCTCGGCTTAAATGTAGCATGGCGCCAAGCCCGTCACCTTAAGCTTAGTATTCCTGTCATCTCCCTGACCTGTCTTTAGACCTGATGAGTGCAGGCTGCACTAAAGGCATCAATCTGTCTTTCTCTCCCTATAAATGTTTTAAACACCCAAAGCTGGTCATAAATGACACATTCTGCAAGAAAACCTTTGCGGGGCAGGGGCTGGGAAGCAGAATATGTAGGGTAAAGAAAAAGAGAGAGAATTTACTCTGGACCTCATTGGTTGTATGCGTTTGTTAAAAATACTGTTATCTGCCCGTGTTTGTGTTTTCTACTTCTTACAGCCTTCTCCTTAAAGCAGCAAATTTTAAATGTTTTTGGCATCATGAGCCTCTCATTTTTTTCAGCAGAGTTGCAAACAACTATGTTTTGAATTTAGTATATGGATGGTGGAATTTGGGCTGTTAACTTTCAGGGATCCCTTAGGACTCACGCAGGTTTGAGGACCACAGGGTGAATGAAAGGGTTTTGACTAGGAGCTGAATTTCCCTCTCTTCTCAGGCTAATGCTGCTGCTAAATTAAAACTCTGCATTTCAGGAAACCAGATTCAGTTTCTGGTTCTGCCAGTTAGTAGTCTGCATGCTGGTTTTGTGACTCTTGTCTTCCCCTAACTTTGATTAATGAACCTTTACTTTAAAATCCTTTTTGTCCCTGATAACACCTAGCGATACGACTCTGAATATCAGATAGAACCTTTTGTCTGCACTGTAATTTAAAAAGCATGTATGGTCAAAGGAGGTGGAAGTGATCAGAAATCCCACTTCTTCTGTGAAGCTAATTATAAGTAGAGAGCTGTGTTTGGCTGAGGACCACATTTCTGAGCCTTTGCAGTACCTACTGGGGGAGTGGTGGCTCCACACGAGTTTGCAGCACCACCAAGGGCCACAAGTCCTCTTGTGGTCTGCTTTCTGCCAGTGCTGAGAACAGTGGTTGGGGCACAGAAAAAAAACAGTGTGGTTGTGGCCAGCAGTGGCTGGGACCCTCTGCACATGGGGTGGGCTTGGAACAAAGAATCAGAGGAATAATTTGGGCAGCATGTCCAGTTCCTCAAGCTCCTGTGGCCAGCAGTGCAATTCTGCAACTCTGTGCAGCTTGAGCTGCAGTAGTGGAAGCTGTATGTGCAGCTGTACTCAGTAAAATTAATGGCAAAAGTCTCCACGAGTCCTAGCAGGCAGAGATGTGTATGTCAGATATTCGAGGAGAGGTGTTTCTGGGATGGAGATAACATTTTATTGAAAGGAGAAAGGCTCTTATGCCTGTGCAGGATTTGGACATCTTTGTCCAAATTTTCAGTTTTTGAAATAACAGCAAAAAGTCTCCACAAAAGGAGAGCAACTTGGGTTAAAGTAAATATACCTTGCAGGTTAGCAATGGAAAATCAGGCCTACTGAGCAGCGACTGAATCTTCTAAGATGCTGCTGGATAAATAAATAAGTAGACTTACTTTTTTCTTGCTTTCCAAGGAAGAGCAACATGCGGTGCTCTTCATCTGGCTGAGACAGCAGGAACAGTCTGCTGGGGACATTGGGAGCATCTTTCTTGCCTCCACTCTTTATGCTGCCAGTGTCAGGTCACTGGTGCTAGGTCTCATTGAGATTCCCAGTCCAACAGGAGTAAATAATGGATGCTGCGCCAGCTGGCTGCTTGGCCTGTAAAATTCTGCTTCTAAACACAGGATAAAAAGAGAGAAAAAAATGCATCCTTCCCTGTCTGGATTCCTCATACTGCTTCACTATAAAGTATATAGAAAATATAGAGTATAACTTTAACCCAGAGGTGTTTTTAAAAGATTCTCAGTGCATTAGGCCAAAGAATTATGCCATTCTGTATGGTAGGGCCATGCAGTTATCTGTTTTCTGTAGTTAAGTTAGATAAGCCACTGTTTTATGCAAGCTAAAGCAGTTGCAGCCTGATAACCCTCAGTAGGGCTCTAAAAACCCAGAACCAACACACGAGGAGACTTTTCTGGGCTGAGCACAGCCAAAATATGAAGGTGACAGGGGCTGTGCAATTGTATTGCTACCACTTTATCACAAGAGACAAGGTGTATGTTCAGGGCATTCACCTCTTCAAAATCAAACAGCCTTTATCCTGCCCTCGCTGTAAGCTCAGAACGATTCCTACAGGAGGCAGCTTGATGGCAATATAGAGTGAATTGGAAACCCTGCTCCTTGAACTAAACACCTTGAGGACGGGCACTTGGGGACAGACATCCTAAGTGACCCTTTGTCCAGCTGGAAATACCTGAAAAATGCCTGCATTTCAGAAAGTGGGTGCTGGGCTCTACTAGAAGACTCACTAAGTGATGTGATCCCTCAAAACAGAAGTCCTCATAGTCACTGGGCACCTTGGAATTCCTGGTGATTGTATCCCAGGCAAACTTCGGAGTGTACATGTATGAACCAGGTAAAAGCCAACTCTCAGAGCAGAACATGAAGTCTCAAGAAAAGCACTAAAATTTGGCATGATGAAGTGCAAAACAAATTAAATCCCAGTCATGCAGCTGAAGTTCCCTCCTTTCAATAATCTACAGTACACACAAATGCACCTTAACTTGTAAAATTTATCACTACAAGCATAATCGCCTCAAGGAACGGAGATTTTCTTCCTGCTTTCACCCTCCTCTTTGCAAGTCTTATGACACTTGCTTGTGCCCAAAACCCAAAAGAACAGATTAGCCAGCAGAGAGAGGGTTAACGTGGTTCCTTGGGGTAGAGCTCCACTCACAGCTGAGGGCCCTGAGCACTGGGGTGGGATGGGGCAGCTGCAGGGCATAACCTGCCCAATGCAAATGAGAGCGTTGTGAGAGAAACAACTTAAAAAGAGACAGAAAGTTTTCTGTGGGTTTTGCAAGAGCTCTGTCACCATGGGAAGGACTTTCTGTCTCTTTATGCTTTTATCTGGCTTTGCAGGGGGTGTCTCTAAGATGCTACTTACAGGTAAGATCATTTCTTTTTAGCAGCACTAGGGGCTAGGATTGGGGTATGGTACACCTCTCTTCTCTTCCTGTCTTCTGAGTGTTTGCTGCGAAGCAAGGCAAGGTATTCCACTTTGTTTATTTATTTAACTGAAAGCTAGCTGCATTTATCTTAGTCCTTCTAGGTAGGTGTGTGGTGTAAATGCCTGAAGTAACTAGGAAAATAAAACTAACATTCACACTTTTAAGGAAAAGGTACAGCATTGAAGAGGCTTTCAGGGTAGGGCATAACTGCATTATCTGAGCATTCCCTAGGCTCCCAACCTTAGATGCTATCGCGCTGGGGAAACTTGGTGGGGTCTTGATTGTTCTTGTGCACAAAGCTGCACTTTTTGCCACCCTAAGCCAAAGACCTGTCATGTTTTGACAAATGCTGTACCCTAGTGTACTTTCTGCTCATTATAATATCATTATAATACCAAAACACACCTCCATCCCAAAAGCTACCCGCCTCCAAGGTGTGACCACCCCTCACTGAGCATGCGCTCTGAATTTCTCGGAGCCTATTACTTTAAACGGAGACGGGAAAACTTTACACCAATCATAACTAAGATATGCTTGACTAGAGCCACTCAAGCTCCACCTAAAAGATAGAAAATAATATAAATTGGCCCAAGAGAGAGGGGATGTTAGGGAAGATACCATCGTCAGGGGAGATACCATCCCAAGGACATACAACATCCTTAGGACCTCCTGACTCCTGGGATCAGTCGACGGGCTGAGCCTCTCTTCCCCCCCCATTGGGACGCCTTTGGGTGAGATGTGAATATTTGCTTATAAATCTCTATAGAGTCTTTGATCCTTTTAACGCGTTTATTTCTAGGCTGCGCACCTAGAACCCACACCTAGAACCCACACCTAGAACCCACACCTAGAACCCACACCTAGAACCCACACCTAGAACCCACACCTAGAACCCACACCTAGAACCCACACCTAGAACCCACACCTAGAACCCACACCTAGAACCCACACCTAGAACCCACACCTAGAACCCACACCTAGAACCCACACCTAGAACCCACACCTAGAACCCACACCTAGAACCCACACCTAGAACCCACACCTAGAACCCACACCTAGAACCCACACCTAGAACCCACACCTAGAACCCACACCTAGAACCCACACCTAGAACCCACACCTAGAACCCACACCTAGAACCCACACCTAGAACCCACACCTAGAACCCACACCTAGAACCCACACCTAGAACCCACACCTAGAACCCACACCTAGAACCCCTGTAACACCTGTGTATTTCATGCATACTAGCTTGCTTTTGCAGATAGTCACTATCACCGGCAATCCAAAAGAACCTGATTATCTGTTGCTGTAATAAACCATACTTGATTGCATTGTGATAGCTCTCATTAATGCAACTAGGGTGAGGGTGGTTATCCGTGATAGTTCAGTGTTCTGAATCTAACCAGACCCCCAGACGGTTAATGCATTGTTGGTGAATGTCTGAGCGGACCCCCAGGTGGTTATTACGTTTTTGGTGAATGTCCGAACGGACCCCCAGTTTTGGTGAATGTCCAACTGGTTCAGTACTCTGAATCCAAACGGGCCCGTAACGGTTAATCAGCTACACCCTTTTAACGTGACAAGGTGGGAGATCTCATCCAAAAGCAGGTTCACCTCTCCAGAAGCATGGGCTGCAATAACTCCTGCATGGGAGCAGCAGGCTTCAGGCTTTCTGAAAGTCTCTGAGTGGCTCCATGGGGGCAAAGCAGCCCTGTGCAGTGAGGTTGTCTGAGAAACCCTGAACAAACCTGTGGTAGTCTGCTGTGGCGTGCTCTCTGCTGCTGATAATACTTCTATTACAGCTGGATGTCTTTCTAAAAGATTACTTGAATTCAGCTGCAACTGCAGGACCTGATGTGGAATTAAATTTAGAGGAGCCCCATGGCACGGAGATTGGGTGATCAGTAGCACCTTCTGCCCTAAAATCATAAATACCTCATTCTATAATTTATTTAGTCAAAAACCAGGTTTGGCTTTCACAGTGGCCAAGTTGCCCCCAGCAGTGTGTATTTTCTCAATCTCCTTTTAGAAAAGGCTGCCAAAACCTCATGCTATGAGGAGCACAGACAACCTCTCGAATGTGCAGTGTGCTGTCTGCTCTGTGTGATTGTGGTGAGCAAAATATAAATCTCTCTAGTAAAAGAACTCATAAGAAGTCTGTCTGCCAAGTTGCTTTCTTTCTTGGCTGGGAGTCTAAGGGAACACTTCTTTTTGTTGTTGTTTAAGTGGGAAAACAATTGAATTAGGCCTTCCAGCTCTGACCCCTGTTCTCTAAGGCACTTGTTCCCACCACCCTGCATTCCGAAAATCAGGAGCAGAAAGTTCAACTCTCAGAGCTCATCAGAGCAGGGAGCTGCTGTAGAATGAGTCTGGGGGCATGTTTTGGGCATGGTGACTCTTCTGTGGTAGCTTCCAGAGTGGATGTTCTCCTGTCCTTCAGAGGTTTTCATGCAACCTGGTTTGATCCCCTTTGCAAAAGGATTAATGTAAACTACAGGAAAGGTATTCCTGGTTTGGGAGTTTGTGAGATAGCTACTGCTTTCAATACTCGTCCTCCTTTATTTTGTGCTCCTTTCCAAATTCAAGTCAAGTCCTTAGTAGAGCAGTGCACTTGCAGAAAATCCTCATAAGTATGAAGAAATAAATTTGGAATTGTTGCTTTTAAACTCTGTAGACTTAAAGTATAGCCAGTGTATTTTCGAGAATCTGTGGCTGAAACGTTGTGAGTTTAGCAGGTGGGATTTCAGGGAGGATCCCTATGGTACTGCTGTGTGGAAAATCTTTGTCTACAGCATGGAAGTTGGTAGAGTGACCCATTTAACGAAATGTTCTCCAAGTTGACTAAACCGTCTCGTATGTGATCTGATGATTTGTTTGTATCACAAAACTGTTGAAAGCAGTGGCTGGGCATCCCCTTATTGGTAAATGAGGTGTGCATTGGAAGTAGAACAGTACTTGAGACTGTTGGGGAAATGGGGTGATACACCCCGGAATTTCTTGTATGTGAAATGAACCTACTAGTGTGAATGCTAACAAAAGCTCACCTGTCCTTACCTGTGGCAAGCTTTTATCTAGATAACATTCCTGTGCCTTCTGCCGTGTGCTGTGAAGTCTTGATGCGCATGAAATGCCATGGTGGAGACAGGAGATCTGAACTGAAAGAGCAAATGCAGAATGACACAAAAACCAGAATGACACAAACATCTGGAAACTCCATTAGGAGTGTGGTTTCCCAGATGGTGTTGAGAGAGGGGGGAAAAATTGGGCTGCAGACACCAGACGGTCTCACCTTGCCTTGGCAGCTTGGAGAGAAAGGAGGTGGAGGGGTCAGTAGCACCAGAAAAACAACGAGGAAGATCTGCTGAAGCTTGTCTATTCTCTCATCTCTTTCCATTGCCTTCCACTGCCTTGGCCAAGTTGCTTGATGAATTTTCCTACTGTCAGCTCTTGGCTTTTTTTCTTTGAAGTCATGCTGTGCTCTGTTCCCAGATGGATTCTCCTGTGCCCCTGTGCTTCCCCTCTGTCAAGCACATCATTAAAACTCAATTCTTCCAAAAGGTAACTTATATACTCATAGCGCTTCATATCAAATATCTGTGGGTTTTCAAAGGGGAATAATAAAGACAATTTCCAAATATACTAACTTTGCTGTCACTTCAAGTCTACCATTCTCCCTCCCCTATCCCAATGTTTGTGTTGGTTTGACTCAGATTCAAGGATACCAGCCCTGAGGTGTCACTTGTTTCTTGAGAGCCTGTGAGACTGGAAATGAAAATCTTCCAGTGAATGATGCACTTGCAACAGCTAATGAACAGGTGAAGCCACCAAGTAGGGTTTTGCCTCAACAGCCTGGCTTTAGAATAATTTTGATCTCTGACTTCAATGCTGAAGGCTATTTTTTTCTATCAGTAGCCATGCTGGTACATCCTGCAAAAGGCAGCACATCCTATCCTTTGTATTAATGGGGAGCCTACTGTTTCTCTAAAGAACTTCCTAAAAGACCAGGAAGAGGTAAATGTTGAGCTTGGCTTGCTCACATATTAGTTTCTCCATGTGTCTGCATAGCATCTGATGGTTACTTGTTTTATGTAGGTCATGAAAAACAAAGTATTCTGGCTGGAACTAAACAAAGGTAACAGGTAGAAGGGTTGAATTAGCTGTTTTCTTGTAGGATAGGTGTTTGCATTTTTTTTTCAAATGGTACAAGTGACCAAACCAACTATTAATACTCCTGCATGGCTTGTGTGGTGCCAAAGATCTTAGTTGGCTTGTTATGTGAGTGGGCCATGTTATTAGAATAAAATTTTCAGTGATGTCAAGGATAAAAAGCCTCATGCTGCATGATGGTTATCTTTATTATAAAATGGGTGATCTGAACCTTTGTCCTTTGCTTGAGCTTTTCCAAAGGCTAGGAAACCTCTGCTAATTTACTTAAAATTTTTCCCTCTGGTGTCTTTTTGTGGTGGTCTCAGCAAAGCCATGGAGGTGAAGGTGAAATGCATCAAATAAAATATTTTTGTAGCAGTGCTGGTTCAGCCGGGGTGATGAAAATAGCATGAAAACACCAGATTATGTTTCCAGCACTGTTTGGCAGGCCAAATGAGTTTGGAGGAAATACAAAGACACCAACCACTGGAAGTTTGATAAAATCGATTTTAAATAATAAAGTATTCATTAGTCTTAAAAGTAATTAAGACTTTCAATAAGAGCATCAAATAGCAAGTAGTTCCAAAGGGGGCAGATGTGGAGCTCTTCCTTTACTTAAAAGACAAACCAACAAACCTAATGTGTAACCAAGCAATAATAGCCTATTTTATAGTCTCTGGCAAAAAGTTAATAATGGCTCTGCAGTGCTAAAGGCTCAGGACAATTTTAAGGGAATTTGATATTTTGGTCATCCAGGGAACCATTTCCAAAGTGAGGCTGCTCTGATTCACGTGACAGCCCTGAAATCGTAGAAGTTGACCTGCAACAAAAGCAAACAGAAAGGAGGCTTTCTGATTCCATCACAAACATTTGGCTGCAAATCACCAACAACCCACTTAAGAAAATGTCAAATAACTTTTTTTTTTTTTAAGCGGTCAGTTAGAAAGCTTCAGCTTCCAGATCATACAAATTTAGTTTAATACAGAAGTACAGTAAGTTACCCCGTGCCTTTCATGATTATATCAACAGCACTTTCTGTTGGCTGACACATCAGGCTTGTTTAAAATCACTAGACCAAAGCAGACATGCTTTCCTTTGCTTTTTTTCTTCTCTTGTAATTTCTGAATCAATTACAGGAGATTTTGAGAAAAAAAGGAATTAGAAAGAGCAGAAGATGGACAGGTTAAGTGCCAACTGTTAAACCATCATCATTAACAACAAATGGTGTTTTATGACTTTGGAAATAAACAGATTTACTAATCTGAAAATTGTCTGTCTTCTTGCTGTTTTCTTCATGACTGCAATTTATAAGAAGCTGTACAGCTGCATTTCAGGGACATAAGAGAGCTCCTGTGTGAAAATTAGAAATAGATTTCAATTTTCTTGCTTCTGTTGTAACTAAACAGGCTGTTAACCTATTTAAATAGGAGAATGTACTGTGTACTCCTGGTCTGGAATACATCAAAAGTAATGTGATTATGTCTGTTTTGATACAACCCTATCTCACTGCTACCTAGATGCTCTTACATGAATGATACATGGAATTAGTTCCACGTTTCTTCTCTTACAATTAGCATATTAATGTGCCAGACAGATAATGCTGAAAGCCTGGATGCTCGAGCACACACAGCGCCTTCATCGAGCTCTAACACTCAGCCCCTGTGAGTCCTCAGGAATGCAACCGTACATGCTCTGCCTCCTGCTTGTCCTATGGGCAGCCCTGACCTGCGGACCACAGCTGAGATGCTTTAGGTGCTTATTTACCTTGGCCTTAGGAATCCCTTTTAAAGAACTGGCTCAGTGTCAGGCTGCCCACAATGGGGCCTTTGCTTTCCCTATGTGTGTGTGTTGAGGTGTGTGCTCATGCACGTCACAGCCACGTGCGTACCTTGCTGGATGTGGGGGCTGCCTGGGGGATTTCTGAGCACCCAGCTCAATGTTTCTGATGTGTCCATGTGTATATTTACATTAATAGTGTGTGTGTGCATTTCTTTCTGTACATGCACTGCAGAGGCTTAGCCAGTATCCCATGAATTTATATGTCAGGAATTCAGCATGGCTGGTGAAAGTTTCTAATCTTTAGTCTATCTTGGTGCAACACTAATGAACTTGTAAAAACAGGAAGCAGCGGAAAACAAATGAAATTCAGCTGGTGTTTGAAGAGCTGTCAGATCCCCTTGCTGAAATGTTTCAGAGGAACATCTTTCTGATAAAACCTCTGAGAAAAGTGGAGGAGTTTCAGAAGAGTGATTGGAAAAACAGGATGCCGACTGGCAGGCTTTGCTAATGCATTGCATCTGTAAAGACTCCAGCAGCCGAACACAGCATTAGCTATGTGAGAGCCACGGAACTAGGGAAAGTTATTACATCTGAGCGTGATGGGAAGAAGGGGGAGGGGGAGAAGCGGGCTGTTCCCTTTATGCATCTTGAAATTTGCAGTTTTTTGAGCCTTTGACATTTTTCATTCCATCTACTTTGCTGTCAGTGTGCAGGCTTAATTCTAGCAGTAATGAACAATGCTACTTTGCTGTCCGACACCACTTTCCATCCCAGGATCTCACAAGAGTTCACAAATGTTAAGCAAGCTTTGCAATACCAGTGTGAGACAAAGCTAGGGCTTCCCGGTTTCACACAAGATGCTGCAGAGTCTGTACCTCGCTGGCAGATGTTGTCATCTTTTTACAATAATTTAAATCCTGGAATGGCTGGATCCTTGGGTTTCTACTAATTTCCCTTGTTTTCCATTCCAGAGTTTCTATGACTGTTAATTAACCTACTGGTGCTGGCCACAGTGCTTTTGGGGGCCTGCTCCTTCCCCTGTCTGGGTCAGGAGGCTGTTGCTTTGTGTCTTAACTCCAGCTTGGCCCCTGCACTTGAAAATCAGGGCACGGGAGTGAGACTGGAGCAGGGCCCACGCAGATAAGGGAGCTCAAGGATACTCATGGTTCCTCCTGTCTAGACAGTCTTGCTTCAGAAAGTTACAGAGTGGGTCTCTAAAATCAGGAGTGTTGAAGATATGGGGCAAAGTGACTTTGCAATGACTGAGAAGCAAACTACAGTGGAGGTATTGATTGCACAGAAGCCCTGGCTCTGTAGCTTTATCCACATCCTTTCAGTTCTGCTTCCTCTAAGGTTGTCCCTCTGAGCGAGCTCCATCCAAGGGACTTGTGTGAGAGCAGGGGCTTGTCCTGAGGGTCTCGGGCATGTGTGGCTGTGATACAAGACATCCTTACACCATAAAGCTTTGTATTTTCCCTCCTGTGGTCAGCTGGTTCTTGTTTCCTTGTGCCCAATCAATCTTTAGCTTGGCAAAATGATCGTGTGAGCTTTCCTTCCTTGCAAGGCACTGAAACTCATCTGCAAATTACCTTGCATCTAGCCAGAATGACTGAAGACACGCATGTGCCCCCTTGGAAGTTGGCGTGCCCAGCGTGCCGTGGTGGGGCTGGGAACTGCCTTCGTGATGTCTTGATCGCTGCCACTGCCCTCTTCGGGGGAGTGCCTCTGGAGGGGTTGTTTATGTCTGAGCGGTTTCTAACATCTGAGTCCCAGCAGCAGAGCGGCAATCCCAAACATCCTGGTCTCCATGAGAGGATCTAACAGTGGGCCCAGGAAAGCCAAGGACGAAGAAGCAACTGAAAATGTAAACAGGAATACAGCTTTAAAACAACATGATGCAGGGAAACATCTAACAAAGCTGGATCTCATTAAACCGTTTCTCAGCTGTCTCTTTCAGCTGTTCCCACTGCCACTTCAGTGCATCTCGGCTCCTTCTGCTCCAGCAGCCCTTCCCTGGAAGGCAGATGCTTTGCGGGTGAAGCACCAGACTGGGAGCTGGGGGACGTGGCTGTGCTACTGAGTTGGGCAAACGCAGCGTCACGTTTTCCTTTTCAGCGCCTGGCCTGTGACTCTTCCCACCCGTAGCTCTTGAATGCCTGGGCTCCTGCTTCGTTTTCTGTGTGCAAGCAGCAGTGGCTGTAGGCGGTGGGTTTTGGGGTGTGGGGAAGGTGCAAGGAGAGGTGTGGGCAGGCTGAGGGCAGCTCCTCCAGCCAGGAGCTGCTCTGGGATGCTCAGGGCCCAGCTCAGAGTCTCTGCTCTCACTTGTGAACATCAGGCAGTGTTTACATAAATATAAACACACTTTTCATCACCGAAATACCTACTTCTTAATTTCTGTGTGCTGTGCTCCTTCTGTAGCTAATTAATCATCATGATGTCCTGAGAAAAATGTAATTATCTCAGCTGTTGTTGTCCCATTTCACAGGCAAGGAAAGCCCTGGGGACACCTCGCTGTATCGAACCGGTGTGGTGTTGGTTGTGGTGAGCCTGCCTGCCTGCTCAGCACAAGGCAAGATCTGCAAAGTAAATCCCACCTTAATTTTGTGAAGAATTGCGTGAAATATAGGATGTGCTTTTACTTATAGGAAAAGGACTTTTAATTTTGCCATGATGCTAACTTCTCTGTTGCTTTGATTTGATTTGCTTCATTGTTTTAAGGCAACTAGCTCTGGGGGCGAGGCCTGCCTTCGAGCTGCGTGTGCACCCCATGCTAGTGTCCAATGTGATGCTGGCAGGCCCTTCACATGGTGCAGTTGGTTTTGACCAGATAAATCATTTTTGCTTTTTTTTTTGTAGTACTATTGAGCTGTTTGAAAGAGTTATTGTTACATTTTTATTCAGATTGCTGTTATGTTGATAGGGAAGGATCTTCTAAGTGACGCTTTGTTCTGCCAAAAATAAAATGGGGTTCTGAGCCATGCCTGGAAAGATGTTAGACGTGTCCAGTCACAGAGCTGGGTAACACATGCTTCTAACAGTAGTCAGTGCAAAAATCAAAGCTTGAAGCAGTCTGGAATTGTTTCTTGGTCTCAAGGCTCTGGGCATTTGAGTTCAGGAAAAAAAATGAATCTTGCAGCCAGGTTATTCAGTGTCAGTCATACATCCACCTTCACACCCTTATCTTAGTGCTGCCCCGATGCTGGCCTTGACCGGGGTTCAGGTGTCAGATGAGAAGGGCTTTGTTCTGTGGGGTGGCTCTGTGGTTCCTTCCCCTGATGTTGGCTTTGACCCCATCTTAGCTGCTGGACTCCAGTGAACTTGGACGCCTCGAAATGGCCGTGGGATGGGATGTGTGACGTTAAGGCTGCAAATCTGTTTTGCTGTGAAGTCCTCTATTGTTCTAGGTTTGAGGCCTTGAGAATTCTCTCCATCAGAAGAAATAATTTGCCAGATGTCTTAATAAGCCCTGTGCATTGACGGCTCTATATAAGGAGGATTTTTAAAGCAGAGGATGTTTATTTTTGGCAGCTTCTGTCATTTAATGATTTTCCTGCTCCGGCTACCCTCCAGAAAACTGATAAGTGTATCCTCTTCCCATCTTTTAAATTAGAGATGAGCCCTAGTGCTGGGCCAAGTCCATATATTTGGCCCAAGTCCAGGTGCTGGCTGAATACCCCAAATGTTGGAGAAAGCTGCAGCCCGCGTGTAAAACCCCACAGGTCACACAACCTTTGGGTCTGGCATTTTGCTGTTGTTTGCTCTGGATTTAAAGGTTTAGTCCAGATTGGTAATATTTGAAAAGCATGCATGTGTGTACATAACCGGGAAGAGAAATAGAACATTGCCTTGAAAATCCTCCAGTTCTAATAAGGGAAACAGCTTTCTCATAGGTTCCCACATCATCAGTCAGCTCATCACATGCGTGCTGCTGCGAGACATTTTTCTTGTAATGAATTGAATAATCACATCTGTTTCTCAAGCTTGAGAAAAGTTTAAAGAGTCATTAACATTCTCCTGTTTCCATCATTGGCAGAAACTACTTTTTTTTTTTTAATCAGCATCTCGGCAGCATGGACACGTGTGCATGTGAAAAATCTCAGTGCCTGCAGCTGGAGGGCTCCGCGCTGCTTCCACGCAGACAAGAGGCACTCTTTGTGCGTGCACCACTTGGAAGTACGAGCATGGGATGGGCTCTGGGTACCCAAAGACGCACACACACCTGCTCTTCTCTGCTAATTCTGCCTCTGTTTCCAGCCTAACCGCGCACCGCAGCTGGTGTGCGCTCCCCAGCACATGCAGGCAGGGGACGCGAGAGGGCAGGCGTTCCCTCCGCTGCCTGCCTCCGCCCGGGCTCTCGGCTATTGTTATGTTTATGCAAACAGGCTTTGACATAATAGCTTTGAAACAGTTGAAAATTGGATTGTGCCTTTAGGCCAAACATTCAGACCACCACCTTGGCTATATTCATCTGCCACAGTAAATTGGGTTCAGCGTTGGCTCCGCACACTGTATTTCAGGGAAAGATTACAGCTTGGCAATAACTTTTGTACAGGAAAGACAAATGCAAACTCCTGGCAGAAACATTGGAGCTGTTTAGTTGTGCAACCCCCTATCTGGAGGAATACAGATTGTACTGAGAATTTCTTTGGACATCGGAGAAGCAAATAAAACAAACTCCCAGGCTGGAATCTCCATTCCTTTCTTTTTCAGCTTCCTAATGCGATCTAATTATGGTTTAACCTCCTGAAATAAATACCTAATAAAGGATGAACCTATTAGAAGAGTAAATTTACTGCCCACTAGTTAACAAATTCTTGCCGTGCTCACTTCAAGCAATAATGTTATTGGGATTAAACATTGTTTTACTGGCTAATAGTCCCTCTACTGCACGACAGATGATATGGAAAATAAAAGTCAAAACAAAGCCAGTTCCAGTATTAAAGCTCACAGTCAAAGGTGCCTTTTACATTTAAAAAAAAAAAGTGTTGAAAAGAAGTGAGAGGGTAACAGCCCCTCCAACTGGGGATCAACAAGAGTCTAAGCTGTGGTTGGAAAGAGACAATGTTCCCTGGGTTCACTGTAGTCAGTGTTGCATTTTTCTATCGGCTGTTACAATTTTATTGCATATTTAGGAAAGCAAAGGTTTATTTGGGACTGATTTCAGAAGCAAGGAGCTAGTTTCAGCCCTTTCCCTTCCTTACCAGCAGATGTGCATCTGGAATTTGGAGGCTGTGTTCTTCCTTCTGTCCCCAGGAAGGGTGGCACCCAGGTGGAGGGGAGGCATGGGTGACAAGAGCTCTGAGGGTTGGCAGGAGGGGGCTGAAGGTGAGGTTGGGGTGAGAGCAAGGTAAGGGCTGGGGAGAGGAGAAAAACGGCGATTCCTCTGGCAATCTTCCCTGCTGCATCTCTAGTTTCCATTGTGGTGCTGGCCCATCAGCGAATTAATGAGGCCATTGACTTTGCCAGGGGTGGAGAATATAAATAAAAGCAATTTCCTGGCCTAGCTCCCACTGAAATCTTACCCAGTGGGAAGAGAAAGGCTCTCATCTTAAAACAAAAGCTTTTTTAGCTTAGGAGGTAGCTGAGCTGATGATAACTTGATTGCAAAAGTGAGATTTTTTTTTTGGCAAAAACATACCTTGGCCTTCCTGAGTGCATGCAGCTCACACACTGGCTACTTCTGGTGTGCAAATGAGGTGACACACGTTGTTAGCAGGAATTAATAATAGCGGCTGCAGTAGAAACACATTTCTTGCATGAGTACCTAAGTGTTTCCTGTGCTGGGATTTGCCCAGATCTCGTTACGTTCTTCCCACAGAGGTCTCTCGTTCAGACAGTCTTAACTCTGCTGTATTCATTGCCTATGCCAAGATCTCAGCCCCCTGCTTTTAGGGCTCCAGAATACAGAAAGAGACAGGCAAAGAATGTTCCCTGCCTCACACACCTTGCTCATGCCTCTGAATGAAGTGCTCCTTATGGTAGGGATGGGAAGTTAAAACAAGAGCGAGAAACTCTTCTCTGCTGCATCCCCCATCAACTGTGATGGACCAAATTGTGAAGCAAAAAAAAAGTCCACGTTTTAAGTGGCATCTGTCCCCTTGCCCCGTGACAAGTAGCCTGCAGTACCTTCTACACTCAGGTAGTAGATTGGACTGGGACAGCAGAGACATTGCACATGCTCTGTTCCAGGACATGAGCTGTCAGTCAGTCCACCTGCCTTCTTCATTTTTTCTAGTCTGCTCAGTCACACTTCGCTGTCTTAAGCAACTTTTGCCTGTGGGTAAAATGTCTGGTACTGGCTTCTGCCAAAAACCAGATGTCTCCAGATGAAAATGGATAGGAAGTAACACATAATAGGGGAATCATATATTGCTGTAATACCAGGAGGAAGTTTTGCTGCTTGAAAAAGTGTTAGTTTCATTAAAAAAAATACATTTTTTTTTTTCTGTCTCCAGCTGTTTCCCCCCAAAGGAAAAAATCTCAGTAGATGCCTTCAGTATGGTGCCCCCCCTGCTTATCAGGCCTCTCACTGAATAAGAGCAGTATTTTTATGGACAAAACTGAGTGAGCTGGCTGAATTTTGCTGTAGCAAACTGATGTGGTAAGGCTCTTTGTCATATATCACAGTCAGAAGCCATTTATTATCCCGCTTTCCTTTGGGAAGAGACTGGGGCAAAAGATCCAGATTTTACCTTTCCTTTTCCTCAAGTGTGTGTTTTATAATCATCACTTATTAGCAGGATTATGGTAGCATCTAGGTAATCTTGCCAGGATCGGGGCATTATGATGATGAACAATGACAGAAGTCTATTCATTAGAGTCCAGAGAAATTGTTTTGCTTGGCTGTAAAAGCACTTGGGCCAAGGAGGTCAGACAGCTTTATTCAAAGTCTTCTGCCCATGTTACCAACTCTCGTGATGTTATCAAAGTCTCCCACCATCCTGGGCTTTTCAGCGAGCAGCACCTCCTGCTGTCATGCGAGTCCGCGAGAAGCTCAGCCTTCATTAAATGGGAGAGAGGATTCAAGCCCTGTTGATTTCAAGTGAAAAGACTGAAAAATATGGGAAGCAGAAGGCGAAGAATTGTCCCTTGAGATATATATAAACATATATTAATTTTAAAATTTTAATTTGAAGGGTGACTTGCTGCTTTCTTGAAGCCCAACTTGTAGGAGACGGGACAGGATGGGACCTTCAAAGCCACACAGCCCCACGTTTCTCAGTCTGCAAGCCTGTGCTCCCTGGTACTGGCACAGAGCAGCAAGGCAAGTGTGAAACTCCTCTTTGTGTGACTTGGCTCCCCTGCCAAAGCATGAAGAATTTCTCATCATGTGAAAGAGGCAGAAAGGAGGTAGGCTAAATACTCCATAGATGTTTACTCCATAAAGTGAGGCTCCATTTCCATCTAGACCATCCATCCCAAAAGTGTGGCTATTCCTTTTTCATTTAGAGTGGATAAGAAATTGGGAGCCAAGAACAAAATGAGAGAGAGAGGGGGGGGCTATGATAAAAATACATTTTTCTTTCTGAAGATTGCCTTCACCACAGCCAAACACACAAATGCCACTAACTGTGTCTCATTTATCCTTGGTTTCTCCTTTCCCTTGTCTAGCCCCTTTGTTTCCTGTCTCTATAGCTCGTCAGATATATTTACCCATCCAGGATCCCAGGTTTTTGCCCAACTTGAGCAATGCTTAAAAGGCTGGTTTTCAGGAAAACACCACTTATGGCAGACAGAAGAAGGATCTGAATTAGAATTAGCCCAAAGAAAGCAATTTATTTCAGGAGAGTTTTTCTGATAGTCCCTAATGTAGTTTTGTTCTACTTTAGGAAACTCTAGATAATATCTTTTATGCCAACATGGAGCATAGAGGGAACCCTAGATTCCCCTTTTTTTTTTTGTCACTTCAAGCCACAAATGCTGGAAGCCCAGGGGCACTAACTTGAGGGGAGAGTTTGCTGAAATGCAGAATGCCCTGCTCACGGAAAACTGCGCTGTTGGATCAAATGCTGGGGAAAAAAAAAAAAGAAAAAAAAAAAAAAGAATGAGAAGGCTTTCCATGGATTGGAAATGTCAGTTCTCAGTTTTCTTTTTTTCTCAGAAGGCTTTGAAGCGTTTGGGTTGATGTTTTTGGTTTTAGAAACAAAACAGCTGCCTGGTCTCCTGAGGCTGTGCCAGGAGTCCTGCACTCCCAGGAACCCTTTTGTGCTGTCTCCACGTTATTTTCCAGCAGCAAACTACTTCACAGGAGAGTTTCCATCCAGTTCTGCAGGGAACCTCTTCTCGGCTCTAACAAGCCTGGTACTACCAGGGGAACCCGGATCCCCTTTTGAGCTCTACTTATTTCGTATTATTTCTAGCTTTGACCTTTGCTTTGCTGTCCCAAGCCACATATGACGAAGGGCCTTGCTGTCTGAGTAAAAACTTCCAGGATCAGAGTCTTCCTTCCTATTCTGAGAGCATGCAAGAAGAACTTTTGGTCCTGTACTGTCAGGCAAAGACTTTTTTTTTCATCTTTCCTTTTCCTTTACAATTAATTAGCTAATAATTTTGCTACTGATCCATTCGTCATTAAAAAGCCGAATCCCTTTTGTTAGATCTGGATGGAACAAAGGTAGGAGAATTTATGTCTTAATTTTAGTTCATTATGGCAGAGAGCATCCCACCCCATCACTCTCCCTCTCCCCCTCCCCTTCCAAGCCCTCCCTCTTCCTTTAGAGGATCAGTTATCACTTTGCCCCTAAACTCCTCACATTCTGCAGAGGCATTGGAGGAGCCTTCACTGCCCTTTATCTTCCGCTGCCTCATTAAGAGAAATGAACCTGAGTCTGAGAGAAATGACACAAGGGAAATAAAAATGTAATCCCTTGGTGCCACCTATAATGAATTGTTATGAAAACCATGAAAATATCTGTCTGCAGATATTGTTCTTTGATTTGAAGTCAGTGTTGTAAGCGGTAATTTTTGTCATTAAAGCTGTTAATCTGCACAGCGTTCCTCATAAGTTTTTATGAAGAAAAACAGCCCTGCTGCCTACATGCTCATGCAGGGAGCTTCTGAGCAGTGCTACACGAACAGGGTGCCTTTGAATAATTAGCTTTAATTATAGCCAAGGTGGTTGTCTCAGAGATGGGACTGTTTCATGGCAGCCTGCTGTCCACGTTGGGATGGGATGGAGTGAGCTGGTTCATCTGAACCTCACTGCCATGTTATTCCCCCACCAGGCTGAGGACAATGTAGGCATATCCCAAAACACTGAGCTGTGTGCACGTGCGATCAGCCTCAGGGATTGCCCCAGCTGCATGCCTTTGTGTTTGGGATGGGACCGTCAGGGATCGTTGTGTCATAGGCAAAGCTGAGCTGTGGTGAGCAGAGGAGTGCTGGAAGTATTATTATTTATCCTCTTCCAGCTAGCACTGAACTGACCCTCTTACAACCCCTTTTCAGCTGTTCTTGAGACAGGGGTGCTCTTTTACCTCATCTTAGTGCTTCTTGAAGGTCCTAGGCCACTGCTTTTCATGCTCTCTACATCAAGATGGGGCTGGAGTCAATACATGGTGGGGATGTTCCTACAGCCCCCTTCACCAACACACCAGGATTGCTGTGTGCACTTCCAGCACATGTTCACCATGCAAGTGCGCTCTGTCATCACAAGGAGTGAGCATTCTAGAAAGAAAACCCAGATATTGGGGAAGAAAGAAAACATGGGGATCTTCTGGTGTTTAGATTGCTCCAACTGAAAGGAGTTATGGCAGTGAACGTTTTCCTGAGCTATAGCTTCCAACTCTTACAACAGTAGGAGTTCTTGTCTCCAGAGCAATTAGCTGCAGCAAAGGAAGGGGAAAATGAATGTAGCTCAGCAGGGAAAAAGGACAGAGATGAGGACCTGCAATGCTGTGCATACCAGGAGTTTGCACAACCTTCCTTATGTGACCCCAGCCCATCACAGTCTCCTCTGGCCTTCAGAAGTGAGGAGGTCATTTCTGTGTAGCACATCCTGAAGGGCTCTTCAGGGAAAGCAGGCTGTAGGAGAGTGTAATGCAAGCACAACTTGGATTAGCTGGAGGGAGCACTAAATCTAGGACTGGTTCCTGTGTCTGTTAGACACTGAATTAGGAGAAAGGTGGCACTGACTGAAACGAGGCCCCTCTGCCTGGGGCTGGCCCTATTTTGCACCAGGGCTAAGGGCGGTACCTGTGGGAGCTGTGCCCCATGTGTGTTTCCTTGCCTGCGCTGCTAGGAAGCCTGTTTTGCTGAGGCCTTTGCTCCGTTGTAGCTAAAGGAAAGAAATCCCCTTCAGATCATGAAGGTGTTAAGCCTCAAACCATAGAATTCAAAGCAGCCTTTAAGCATTAAAGCTTTAAGAAGTGGTATAGGAGGGAAATCAGCCTTTGGAAGGTTTCATCTACCTCCTTCGAACAATTAGCTCCCTGCTGAAAATGGGATGTATGAACCTGCAGCCTGCCCTTGCGAGGATTTCCTTGTTCCCGTCAGAAATTAGGTAGAGTCTCAGTGCTGGTTTGCACCAGACATGGATTTGGCTCAGTGGCTTGACTTCCCGGATCTTAGCAAAACCACAGACGCTGCCATGCTCTGCAAACGTTTAGGTTTCCATTTGTGGAAGAGGTGAAGGCTGAGGCCGATATTCAGTGACTTTGCAGGAAAGCTGTTATGTAGTGTATGAGACTGGAGGCAACATTAAAAACTTAAATTAAAATTTAGAGACCCATAAAGAAAATGAGTTAATAAATCTTTCAAGACATCAAGTTGGTGGAATAATGACAACTAGCAGAATTTGCTATGGCCTCTGCACCTGAAAGGAAGCATCTTCTCTATTTGGTCTACGCCTTAAAAGCAGAGGAGATGTAAACAGCTCATGATTCAAAGCTTAAGCTTGTCTTTCCTTTTCTCATGCAACTGCCCACTCTGAAGTCCTGGAATTTTCCCCTGGTCCATCTGGAACTAGGCAGGGCCCAGTAAAGAATCCCATGCAAAACAGATCAGACAATAGTTCTGTATATAAAACGTCCATAATCTTTGTAGAGAATGCCAGTTATGTTTCCTGATAATTTCAAGAACATTACCAGCACCAGCTAACATCTACAGGCAGCTGGGGGCTGCGTGGGTTCCTGAGAAGATATTTATCTGCTCTGCCTCAGGGTAGAGAGATCCAAAATCTGGCAAATTACCCTTTATACTCCAGGTAGAGTAGTAGCATGGGCTGGACAATTTTCTCCTTGTTTCTGGCATCATGGAGCACAGCAAGTATTTTCTAGCATTTTGGGGGACGTAAGAACAAGATCAGAGAAGAGGGCTCTGCAGACACCATTAACATGGTAGGCTGAACCTGCTGACAATAAGTCAATGATTCTTTCTGACATGACTCTAAGAGGAGCAGAAGGACGTCTGTAGGATGACTCATGTTAAAGTATGTGTGACTTGAGATTTAGGACAGATGTCAGGTTCAGAGAAGTGTGGTGTAAAGAAGATCATTTTTATTGGCATAGTAGCAGGAGACAACTTGTCAGAGTGATGTTGACTCCTTTTTTTTTGTATTGTTTTGGAAGGTCCCTTGGGAAGATGGCAAATGGAAAGGGCAGAAGAAGACTTGGCAACATCCCCAGCCAAATGGAAAAGGTTGCTTTCCTGCAGACTGTTAGAACATGAGGTGGTGGTGATTCCATTACCTTCAGTTTGCAAAGGAACAGCCTTGGAGAAGTTGGAAAGAGGGCCTCTGTCATCTCCAGTGTTGTCAGGGTGGTTCCTTCCTCTCAGATCTGCCTGTGTGTTGGCTTAAATAAGGGATACATTTAAAATACGTTAAACCCCTATGCAGACCTTCTTTCAAGGGTTAAGCAATTCTCTTGCCTGCCTTGCACAAGCATCCTCACCAACAGAAGTTAAATATTTGCAAGTCTAGTTTTTAAAATATCAGAGAGTGATCCACTGACTTAAATCAGGTGTCTAATGAGATCAGGAGATACATGTCTTCTGCTGGCAATGATTTCAAGCTCCTGGGCTTACTTTTTCTGCTTTTGGAGAAAGCTAAGTTTTTTTTTTTTCTTTTTTTTTTTTTTTTTTTTTTTTTTCACAGGACAGCTTCATGGTCCAAGAGAGGCCCAATGAAGATGTTAAACAAAACTGCGATACTTCCTCTTCTTTGTTTGAGAAGTGTATGTGGGTTGCATTCTTATGGTAACTATAACAGTGAGATCTACAGTAATGATTAAAAAAGCCTTTGAATGAATTCCAGTCTCTCCTCCCACTAAAAGCGGGGAGTGAAGTCATATCCAGCTGTCACTGAGAATGAGAAATTCACCCAGACACCTTTACCAGCATTAGTCCTATATAAAAGTCAATTCTTAATGAATATTGATGTACAGTCTGTAAGGTGAGGATCAGGGCAGTCTACTTCTACCTCCATGTGTGACCCACGCCCTATCCCCAACCTTATTCCTTACCAGCCGCCTCTCTGGGTATGTGGCATTTATCTACCATGATCTGCTGCATTCTGTCCCTCTTGTTCGCAGAAACGATTGCAGCTGGAATTTGAGTGGAATTTCCTGCTTTTCCTGGTTTCCGTGTTCTTTCTTGCCATAGGGTCAGCACAGGAAGTGGGATTTGGGAGATTATTTTGAATGCAGTGTGAGAGACTTGAGAAAAAAAGTGAGGTTAAAATGGTATCCACTACTGCATCTGCAGATGTGCCAGTGTTTGTTCCATTGTGCCGCCATTCATAGGTCTTATGTTTTCTGTGCACAGCGGGACCCTGACTCATGATAAGAGCTCCAGATATTGCTGCCTCATGCAGATAACATTAGGAATGCCCAAATTAATTTGCAAGTGATTAGCTAATCAATACATTTAATGAGGCTCCACTGACTAGGCGGAGTTGCAATTCAGAAGCAGAGAAGTCAAGACTTAAAACTGCATGCATCGCTGGCTTAGAAAGAGAAGGAGAGCCTGGGACATCACATGCCCTGAGCACCTGGCTGGCGGGCACTCAAGCATGTCTCCGTGTCTGCCTCAGGTATGTCTGTAAGTGCCCTAAAAGACTGTTTGTTTCTTCCACAAGGTTATAATTGATTCCAGATTCAGCATGAGCTGAGTAAACCTATAACGCAGCATACTGTGTTCCACCCCAGTTGTCGTAGCAGAAAGATACTGATGGACAAAGCCCCATGAATGTAAGCCTTTGGGTTGTGTTGTCTTTTTGTGGATGGAAGAGGAGGAGCGAGACGATTTGCAAAAGGGTCTGGGAATTGAAAACCACAAGATTCTGCATTCTTGATTGTGACCTTTTGTTTGTTTCCCACCTAAACAGTGAGATTTCTGGGACCTCCTCTCCTCACATAGGCGTTACAAGGAAAAACACGTTATAGGTTGTGAAGCGGCCAACATGCTAGGAGGTTGGAGGCCTTACAGTACCTGCTGTTATAGAGGGCTGCTCTGCATCACGTCCCTGTCCTCTACACCCACTCCAACTCTTGCAGCTCAAACATCCAGGGTCTGTAACCAGCTTCCCGTACTTTCACAGCGAGAGTCAGGCTCTGAGCTGTGGCCAGCAGAATCTGGCTGAGAAGCGTGGGAAACTTAACAGCAAGAGAGAAAATCTGCTCTATCAAGGGCTGTTTTCCTGGGGCTGCAATTTCTGATGCATCCAGCACATTTTTGGGGTAATCTGTACTCCTGGAGCAACACTGAAAAGAGTGGAAAGAAAAGTGTTTTATCTTCAAAAAACAATTCATCCAACAAATTGAGAGGTTCATGTCAGTCCCTAACAAAGTAAACAGATCTCCCCAGGACTCGTACTGCCACCTTTTGCTGAACCTATTAACCATTTCCTTAATGGCAGGAGAGTGAAGTGGATTTTCCTCTTTGTTGCTTTTAAAGTAGGATGCAGGCTTTTAAAGTGGGTCCTTTCAGAAAGAAAGAATAAATTAAAATACTTTGGAGTTTTTTTTTCTCAGTTTAGTTTTTGTGTCATTGCAGGAGATGAACTTCATATTTTCTCTTCTGACCTGTATTGAAGTTGGAAGGAGACAGTTTTCCTTCAATATCCGATTGTAACCACCTCCTTTACTAGGATGGTTAAGGGGGATTGGAGTGATCATTGTAGACATTCTTTGCTCAGCTGTTTCTCCATTGTGAGTTGCTGTGGTTGTCCAATAACCAACATTTTGTAATGTTTTAGACTAAAAGTCAGAGAGGACGTAACTTGTGGGAGAAGCATTCGTTTAGGGTTGGTACTTGCGCAAGACCTAGGAACAGCTCTTAAGAAGCAAATGGCTCTGACCCAGCGCAAGCATTTGGGACTTGCCTCTTGCAATCCCATCCAGTCCAAAATTATGATATTTGCTTATTTAGACAATCAACACACCACCAGTCCTACATTAACAGTGCAGACCAACTGGAAAATCACTCTAGGAACCAGATGCACTTACTGGCTGTTTCTGTCAGGCAGATCCATAGGAACTCTACCAAACTTCTGCCCCTTACTCCTTCCATTTTATCTCTTGGGCTGGGATGCATCAAAGTGTGCTGGGCAATAGCAGGTAAGCCCTAAAAAGGCATGTCTAGAAATAGCTCATAAAACTGTTTCTAGAAGAGCCGTGCTTTGTAGGCAAGAAGCACCACATAAATGATTTTGACAAAGGCTGGGAGATGTTACAGAAAAGAGGAATATGAGCAAGCTGAACAAGACAGGTGCAAGATGACCTCAAAGTTCATTATAACCATGTGTGTAGGCATAACCTGAGTGGCAGGAGAGCGGCATACATGAATGAATGTGGATGTTCAGCTTTCCTTTATTGGTCAGAGACTGTCCAAACAAACAAAACTATTCCCTGTCTCTTTGTTTAATTGTGGTTCCCGCTGCATAAAACCAATGACATTATCTTCCTCATTTGCTAATGGGGTTTGAGAGACAAGATGTTATTTCAATTAGAGTGTATATGCAAACATTTCTTTAGCATTTGGATTTTCTTTTTCAAGGGTATTTTGGGCAATCTTTGAGAGGGTAGGCATATGGGACAAAGACTGCATCTCTTTTTTTTTTTTTTTTTTTTTATAAATATTTTGACAACAAATGTTGAAATGTTTAATTTCTAACCAGTGGTAGATTTTACTTGTAGTACATAGGATCACTTGCTCCTTTACTTGCTATAGTCACAACTGATCCAATGTCATGAAAAACCTGAGCACTGCCAATTGCACAGCGCTCCTTATCAGATGGGGGCTGTTATCTTTGAACTGTTCTGCTGTATGTGTGTTATTGCTGCTTCCTCCTCGTATAGTCCTGAAGTAGGACTTCCCCCAGCCCTCAATTCTACTATCCAACACTCAATTCTACTATCTAGGTCTTTGCCACGTTACTATAGGTGTTTCATGATTATTTAAAGGTTTTATTTTCACCCCATTGCAGTGAGAGTAACTACTATTCCTACTGAAGACGTGGGGAATTAAGGTCACAGAAACAGGGAGGAGGGCTACACTCACAGAGACACCCAGGTATCTAATTTCTTTTTGGTCCCTAACTAGAATTTAACACGTTGGTATTCCTTTATGGACTGGGCTCTGGAAAGCTATTTGCAGAACCTAATTTTCAGGTGAAGATGAGTATTGGCTTACAAAGAAACGTATGCAGTTCATGTCCTGTAGGAGTTTTCCAACATCCTCCAGGAAGTCTGCAACTGAGCAAGGCACCAGATTCCCATCTCCTGACACCGAGCTGCAGTACCTAATTGATGCATTTCATACTTTTAGGAATGTATCCAATTTTTAATCTTTGATCTTGGTGTGAACTTACTTGATGTTATAAATTTTGAATTTTTAGTGTATTTTTGCACCGTTACAATTATGAAATTGGCTTCTCATATTTATCTTCCTTCAGGAAACGGAGTAGCGTGATTATTGGAATCGGCTCTTTGAAGCCTGCGATTCCGCAGCCCTTTTTTTCTTTAGGCTGTCTCCAAGCAGTGACACCATGTCTAGGTCTCATCATAACAGCACTAATGAAAAAGCAAACCGAACAACCCATCATTAGGTTCATATGTCCTTTAGGATTCACTAATATCGCAATGAGTCAAGCTGCAGCGCTATCGTTTTGGCTGCAGTGTTTTATGGGCTCCCTGACCGAGTGAAGTCACACGGTCATCCGCGGGGCGCTGTGGGGTGAGCAGCATGCGGTCTCCTTGGAAACTGCAAAGTTGTGCACGAGGCTGGAGTGCATGTCCCAGAAAGGACAAGAGGAGAAGAGCGTCTGGTGGGAGATCTCCAGCCAGATTTCCGCTTGCCGATAGAGGAAAGCGTGGCTGGTGACTCGGCCTTTAATCCGGCCTGCTGCTCTCCCCATCTCTCACTTTTCTGACCCCGCATTAAAAACAGCAGCACGTTTCCTGGCGGGCTGCACATCTGCCAGCGAGCTTTGGTGTTGCAGGGAGCTGAAATGCATGGAGATGACTGCAATAATAGTGTGTGCCATGGGCTGTCACCCCAAAGCATCGGAATTTAGCCGTTCACTTTCCCACCCAGTGCCTGCCTCCAGAGGGGCCTCCTTCCCCAGGTTATATATGAATAAAGAGTAGTTACGACCAAGGTGTTTCCAGGTGTAGCAGTGCATTAAAGTCAATGCCTGCCAAAAATTGACTGCTGATGCCAAATATTTCCCCTTTTGTTGTGATAACAGCTTCACATTCTGCAGAAAGACACTCACTGCTCTGAAAATGGGAAGAGTTGTTGTCCCCAGTTCCTCTGCTAAAGCTCGTCATTGTCATGGATTCTCCCTGTTTAGTTGGCAAATTGTTTGTTGTTTTTTATTGGTATTACCTGGGAATCCCAGTTAAAGTCTGCAGCTCCCTGGCCGGGTGCCGCAGAAGGCAGGTCCAGCTTGGGAAGCTCACGGTCCTTGTGCCAGGGTGCGGTGATGGAGGAGTTGTCCAAACGAGGCAGATGTGGTTTGGAAAAAACTTACTGCAGTGGGATGCACAGAGTTTAGCAGAAAGGTCAGCTGGCTGCTTGAGAAATAGAAAGCAATGGGAACAATCTGTGAGCACTAAGCACGAGTAAATGATAAGATATGGTTTACCAGAGGATAGGTAATTGGACAGGTTTTTGGCACAAATGGGTGGAGCGGTGTGGGAGAACACATGGCAGTGCTTAAGGGAGAAGTTGGCTTGCAGCTTTCTCAGACTTGTGTCTGGGATACAGTAAAGCTAAGGAGTTCCTAGGCTTTTTCCTGCAGGGGAAAAAAAAAAAAAAGAAAAGCTATTTTCTTTCTACCAATTCTACCAATTTCTTTTCATAGTGCCCAGAAGTTTCCTAACTTTGTTTTTGTTTTACCTTTCCTATAAAATTTACGGTCATCAAAATTTGAAAAGGTATCTTTTGGTAAAAGTTTTCAGACTTCTTACAAAGCCACATTTTGAAAACCAGTTGTGTTTTTAAAAGAGAACAGTTCACCAAGAAACTCCTTCTTCATTTTCTTTCTTTGTCAGGTTTTTACAGGGAGAAATCTGAACAAAACACAAACCTCATTGAAGGTTTTGGCTAGTGAGTGTTTCAATGCTTGCTGAAAAGGTGTTTTTCCTGAGATTCCTGAGAAACATTCTGATGAAAACACTTCAGTCAACTTCTGAAATTAGAAAGAAAAAAATATGAACAGAAATTTGCTAAAGTTTCCTAAAGGGAAACAAGTGTCAGCGTTAGATAATTAAGAAGCAGGAATCTCTCTCACTGGCAGTCTTTTCTCAGACAACAAAACAGCTTCCTTGAACTCAACTTGACTCCTCAGTGCTGTGTCAGAGTATGGAGATTAGCGTTGGAAAACATGCTGGAGGCAGGAGAGGATGCTGCACTGTTGGGCTTGCAGGCAACAAACAAAACAGAGAGGATGGAAAGAATAAACAGGTTCGAGGGGAGCTTCTGCTGATAGCGGTAGGAAATCTGGTTGCAGCGTCAGGCCCGAATGTATAGCGGAGATTTTAGAGAAGATGTTTGCCTAGAAGACGGTGTAATCTCACAGCGGGAGGGGTGAGGAACCCGAGCATCCAGCTGCAGGAAAGGAGCGGTGTGCTGGAAAGAGGAGCTGCCCTGGCAGCCGTGTGTAAAGACAAACTATGCTCTTTGTTCGGAGGAAAATTTTGGACTGGAATGCAATTCACTGAGCTATTGAGGAAAGTAACACAGAAAGAGAGTGCTTCTGGGAGATTTCCGTTAGAAATTGCAAAATCTTTTTCCCCCCTTTCTCTGCCCAGTGCAATTAAACAGTAATAGGAGCGCGTTGCACAGTTTATGAAGCAATAATCCAGTTCCCAAATGGATAAACCGGGAGACTGATGGCCAAGTCATTTATTCCAATGAGGAAAATAGATTATTGCTTAGGAAAGCAGCAGGATGGCATTGTTACAATTATTCTGCTGTCTGAGTTTATCAGCTCAAAAATCTAGATAGGAATTCTTTCTCTGGGCTCGGTTTCTGCTTTTCTTGCTGGTGTTGCCAGCCCCGTGCGAGGCGTCCTGCCGACTGCCGCGGTTACCTGTGGAGCGAGGCACGGCTCTCGGCGAGCGACGGGATGAAGGTTGGAGGCTGCAACAAAACATGGTAGCTAGCGAAGTCGGTGCAATTTTGGCCAGGATACGTGGAGACATAACATTATGAAGTAGGAATGTAACAGCTCTCATGTGACTGCGCTGGGGATATTGTGCTTAGTTCTAAGCACCTCGTTAACAGAAACGTATTAACAAACTGGAGGGGATCCAGAGAAGAGAAAGTCAGTTGGGTATGTTGATTTATGAATTAAGATGGGCCTGAGTGGCCGATGTCCAATCTGAATCCATGCTGGAATGCCTCCAGATCTTGCAGATGTTTGTGGGTTCAGGACTTTATGATCCCGAGTCCGCTGGAGTCAGTCAAAAGACTGCCATTGGCTCCAGCCATCGCTGGATTTGGGTCTGCTTGAAGAAACCTTGGCTGAACAGTGATTAAGGCTAAGGATATATATATATAACTTGGAAAAAGAGTAAATAAAGGGGAACGTGATGTAAGCTTGGAACTATTAGAAGAGTGCAAATGTGAGGACCACCGTCTTGGCTGATATACTGGGAAAATGAACTGGGGACCTTCAGAGTTGGAAGCAAGAGCTTTTTAACAGCATGAGCCAAGGTGGCCAGACTGCAGCGTGTCCTCCTCTGGATCTGGGAAGCGAGCGGAGTGCCCCCAGGGACGGCATTAACCCAGTCCTGACAGGCACAAGGAACTCCATAGCAGTAATTGGCAGAGCCGTCATTTCAGGACCAAGGGATACATTTATGAAAAAGAAATGAGTTTTGCAGCCATTAAGTGATGAGCCAGAGTCACAAAACCCCTATATATTTTTCTGAACAAGCTTTCTGGATGAACAGATTGGACGGCTACTCGGGAAGCAAATTGCTCTTATGATCCTTTAGCTTTTGGTGTTGTAGAGCCATGATGTGACTCCTCCTCTCACCCTCACTGTACAAATCCAGCCCTTTCTTTGATCCTGAGATCGTGCATTAGGATGTGGTCACGAAGACTGTTTCAGCTCGAACTGAGTCTGCTGCCCATGTGGGAGTCCCTGCCCTGAAGCAGCGTTTCCACCTCCGACAGAAGCTTTCCCTGTGGTCAGGGTATTCTTGTGATTTCTTTCCCATACGAGGCTTCCTCATCTAACATGGACACGGTGCTCACGCCACAGGATTTTTCTTCCTGAGAACACTAATACTGGCTCTTTTATTTACCTAGTTCTTTCCAGGAATTTTGTATCATGGAAATACCACCCCCTTTCCAGTTTGCCAGCAGGTACACAAATTATTAGACGGGAAAAATGACAGAGACACGATGATCTCACAAACTTTTTTTTTTTTTCCTTTCTCAGTAAAATTGGCTAAACAGACCTGTTTGTTTATATATTCCGTAATGACATACAAATCTGACTCAGGGAGAGCCCACTTCTTCCCAGAACACCAAAAACTCCGGAGCAATTAGTGGAAAAAGCTGTGTTGTTTCAAAAGCTGCATGCCTGCTGCCTGCTTTGTTCCCTTAGCTCGGCTGTAACGCAGGAGCACGCCACGATGGTGGTACCCTGAGACTTGCTTACAGAGCTTTGCTAATGCCTGCTTGTTTTTTATTCCAAATGCTGTTTGCAATATAAAATCATATCCCAAGCAAAAGATATTTCTCTACAAATAAGGAGCTGATTTATGTCACAGAGTCTGAAATAATATATTAAAAATAAAAAAAAAAGGAAAGCCAATGTTGCTGAACTTTGTGTAACTGCTAGTGCTGATAATGTCCATTGTAAGGCTGTTGGCTCCAGCCAATGCGTGTTGTGATTGAATTTACTTAGTTCTGTGTAAACAGTGGATCAGACAGGTTTTGTTCTGATTTTTTTTTTTTTTGAAAGTACAAATGTGCAGCTGGAAATCTCCAGTGGATGTTGTTTCGTGTCAGTGACATAAGATGGGGCTAAAATCTTTCCAAACTTCGTACTGTAGGTGCCTTAGCAGACTTGGTAATATCACAGCAGGGAACAGCAACGTCACATCTGGAACATTACAAAATTGGCAATGCTGAAAAGGCATTAGTAAACATTATTAAGAATTCCTTGCAGGCAATTAGACTGCAACAATATCTTTGGAGAGTTTTTTTTTTTTTTCTTTTGCATCTTTATTTCTATCTTGCTAATGAGAGACTAATGAGCCACAGACTTGTTACCTAGAAGGAATATCTCAACAAAGCTCTAGTGAACTTAAAACCAGTATTTACAGACTGATGACTGTTCGCATTCATTATATGTTTTAAATGAGGAGGGACTACAGTTAAAAAAAAAAAAAAAAAAAAAAAGGAAACAAGTTGTTCCTTGCTAAGAGATTTCTGAAACTCTAAATGTCAAAAGTTTCCTAATGTCGAGGTTAGAGCCTTCCACCTTTCCCACCATTTAGGACTGAGCACAGATATGTGCAATTTTTGTGCATTTCTGCTTTGCTGTTACCAAAATATTAGTCTTCTCTGGCCATTGCAAAACCTCCTTGTTCCTTTCAGTGACTTCGAGAGTTGTTTTTTTTTTGCTTCCATAGGAAAGCAAAGTAGTAAAAAAGTTGGCATGGACCCACTGCCTATGTAGGTATGTATCTATGCCCTGTTCACTTTTTTTTTTTTTTTTGGTGTGAACACACTTCTCTGCTCTTCTGGCTTTCTAACCTTAACTCCTTAACTAACTGAGAGGCTGCAGATAAGACATCGGAGAATCTGAAGCAGAGCACACTCACAGTTGTGCCAGGCACAAAGAAATTACCGAGAAATTATCAGTAGCTCTGATACGAGCCTAGCAGTTAGGGCACTTTAATGGGATTTGGGAGCCTTGGCTAAGTTCAGTTGTTCTGCTCCCACGTCCCTCTGTGTCCTTGAGCAAGTCGTGCATGGATTGCTTTTAAAAAACTCTCACACAGGCTGCCTGAATCCAACCTGAGCTGTTGGGCTGGGTAGTCCAACATCTCCAGTATCTGGGTAGATAAACATCTCTAGTACGTGCCTTGTAGGAGCACTGACTGCAGAGACATTTGCAACTGGATCCTAATTCAGCACTTGAGCAAGCATTTAATGTCAGTCGAGGAGAATTTAGCCTCCAAAGAGCATGTACCCAAAATAGAGCTTATTGTGACCATGCTATAAATATGCTTGCACCTTCCTCTCCTCTGCCCACCCCAGAAGATCATCCTGCATCCAATGCGTGGTGGCAAAGCCAGCCTCAATATTTTTGCTCCCAGAAATGGGGAGTGTGAAAACTCGTTTTGATTTAGAACCAGCTGTTTTGACATCATTCCCTTTGTGAGGATGCATAAAAGTTTTTGGGTTTGTTCCAGACCAAGTTAGGAAACCTTGAATGTTGCCACAGAAGAGTTCTCGGGCTGCTCACTTTCTCTCAAATTTTCCAGGGTTATTTTCCCTTGGGATATCTGGTTAACTTGTTTAAGTTGCCGGTTCCTCTGGCATCTTGGATCTTTCACCTTGACCTGCTTATCCTTGGCTTCTCCCTTTTCCCATTCTGCATCCCACGTGCTTATTTGTTTTATCTGGTCCGTTACAGAAGCCACTGTGTTCACTGGAAGCTGACATCCGGGACTTGGCATCCATTACAGGGCTAACAAAAGGCCATAATCCAGGCTTTTCAACTGTTCATCCACACGGCTCGACATCAGCTGTGCAGGAGCGTAAACCTGCGATTACCAAGCACGGGGCGGCTCTCCCACCTGTTCCATCATTTCTCCACCTTATGTGCACTCACTCTGAGGACTGTAAGCAATTACTCTGCTAGGTACTAAATACGATATGCAGCACATGGTAGTGTAAAATTATGGAATTTGGGGGTTTTAATGAGCTCAGGTGCAATACAAAAGAACTTTTTTTTTTTTTTTTCCTGTCCATAAAATTATATGGCTTGGAATCAGGGGTTTATACAGCCCTGGACAAAGCCATTTTATTTAAAGGGTGGGTGTGGGGGGGAATACAACAACAACAACACCCTAGCCCAGCACAATTATATGCAGATTTGTTCATAAATCTGGGCTGGAGCAGATGTGCTGCACATGTTGAAAATCCAGAGCATGTTGCTGGAACTTGAAACATAAACATGAACCTGTTTCCAAAGAGGAAAATCTGCTCACAGCGAGGAGCTGACCCTGTGCTTTAAACAAAGATCAAGTCCATTCTGCCTATTGTGCCTTTGCCATGTGTTTACTTTCCTTGCTTGGTGCCTAGGGTAGCTTAAGGAATAGACAGAAGAAAAGAAACAATTTACCTGGGTCAGAAAAGAGCCAGTGTCACTTTGGACATGAGGAAACAAGAGGTAGGATGTGACCCAACCCATCTTGCTAGCAAGGGTCCTATTAGGCTGGGTCAGGAGTATCATGCCAGATCTCTCATCTGTATTTTTAGATGCTTGAAGTCTTTTGCCCTGTAGCTAAATCCCGTAGAAAAACATAACAGCACTTCACAGTGGGTAAGGCTGTAAGAAACAGTCTGCTTTAAAAATGAACCTGCACTCTGTAGGTAGTTGGAAGTGAAGTTCCTGTAGCTTGCTGCGTGATTAAATTCCTTTGGAGGGTAGCAGGGCATGCTCTTGAAGACTCTGCACCCTGACTGAGTGCCACCATACTCTCTCTGTTTAATGGTGGTGAGCTGAAATGCTGACAGCCCCTCCTACTCAAGGCTGGGAGCTGCCAGCTTTTGGCACAGTCTCTTGTAAGCCTGTCTGATACGTGTGGTAGGATGCAAGGTATTTTTCTCTTTTCTTGACTTTTTATTTTGTCAAGAATAAGTTTGGGTTGCTTGAAAGGGACTGAGAATGCAAAGTTCTTTCCTACTGACCAGTGAAAAAGATTAGCCCTCCAGGTAAGGGGCAGAGGTGACTTTCTGGTTAATATGAGGCTCCTTACATCCCACCTGCACCACATGGGTGAAGAAAGGAGTTCATTTACCAGACATGCTGATGCCATGACCTACACAAACACTGAAGTCCCAGCTCTCTTTCTTCTGGAAGAAAAGAGGTGATGGAAGTGGTCATCTGTGTGTGTGTGTTCTCGTAACTCTCCCTGGGAGGAGCTGGATTAGGGCATGCCACTGAAAGCCATGCTCACCCACCTCTCCTCCTACCCACAGGCTGGGCTGCTGGTGGCGTTAAAGACTTTGGTCCCTAGGACCAAAAGACAATAAACATTGGAGCCTATTGGAAACTATTGCAGTCAGCTGCAATACCCTGCCTACAGGAGGGAGGTATTTTTCTGGATGTCTCAGAGTTTGAGAAACCTGCACCTCTCTGGCCAACTGCTCATGTTTTATTTTTCTTTAAATCAAAGAGCCATGAAAGGGAATGGCTGTTAAAAATCATCAGATAGATGTAGTTGTAGGCTAGATCAGAAAGGAAATGAGCAATTTATGCTGAGCACAGTCACAAATAAAACAAATCTCTGGTTAGCTGACTATAAAAGAGCCATGTATCTGGATCAGCCCCTTGCTTGCTGCCGCTTGCTTGCCCAACGTCTGCTTCCACCCATGCAGAGAGGGATGGGGCTGCCCCGCTAGTGTGTTACGAGCATTGAACCTGCCGAGGGCAGCGAGGTGCCTACATGGAGCAGGACTGAACAGGTATCGTGGTGACTAATCGAAAATGGGTATCTATTTGAGAAATACCCACGTGTGAGAAGTCCATTAGCTAATGAGGTTTCTGAGGTGTTTTACACTCTCGTAGCCCAAAGGCTCTGGCACAGACAGTAGAGAGTCCTGGCACCACACCACTGGCAAAGCTAAAAGGGCTGTCAGTGCTGACATGTTCACCTTACACTGGAAAGTTTTAAATGTTCCCAGTGGCCCAACTATTTGTCCTTCCACCTGCCTACCGTTCAATCCATTGCCCGCAAATATGGTAAAAGGAAGAAAAGATGCATTATTATTAATAAATGAATGGAGCTATTTTGCTATTTATTATTTAAGTCCTCAATACCGGCAGGCTTTAGTGATACATGAAATACAGGCAAGTAATTTATTTATTAGGGAAAATAATGATTTTTTCTCCCCGTTCTGGAGCCCTCTCTGACCCAAAACAGCAGGGGGTTTATCAAATACAAATACGATGACTTGTAATTTTAGAGTCTTTCAGAGCACTGTAACTGACAACCTTTTTAACATAAGTACATTGAGCAAATAATTTATAGAAGTATTCTGGGAATATTTTAGGGTGTTTTATTACTACTTCTGAAAGCTATGGCATGTTATTGATTTTGGTGTATTAATATAACCTAAAAGTGAGGGCACATGCTTGCCTCCTAATCCAAATCAGCTTTGATGGCAACCCATATATTTTACTGAAAGGAGCCTTGAACTAACGGCAGAGGTTAACAATTACACATCATAGCCAAAAGTTTAAGATAATGAATTTTGCTCATTACACACTGTCCAGCTCCAGCCACGGGAAGTTCCCCACTGCTCCCTCCTCCATGTTTCATCCAAACCTCTCCAGTCGCTATTTGTCAGCGTTGTGAAGCCTTATTCTCGCATTCGTGTCATGCAATTTACATTGTATTCATGAAGGCTTCCACTGAGGAAGTGTAATCATCATTACTGTTTTCTGTACGCCATAAAAATAGTGTATTTCTCTTAAAACAGGATTGCTTGCTTGCTTTATATTTTTTTCATGTATATATATGTGTGCGTGTGTGTGTGTACACAGGCATAGGTATAGGTAACGACTGCAGTTATATATACCTGAGCAGATGTTGGCATTTCTCTATTTCCTTCTTTGCTGTGCTGAGACTCTCCAAACTGAAGCACCGAACCTGTGCTCTTCTTTTCTCTCTTCCCAAGTTTTTTTCTGTTAATCTCTGTTAACAATTAGTTTCACCTCTGTTAATTCAGTTCTGGAGGACTTTCTATTTTCCACTTAGTTTTTTGTTTTAAAAAGGAACAGTGGGCTATTTTTAAATGCCCTGACATGGGAATGCCATCATAGGAATGCCTTTGAACTGTGGTTCTTCTTTAGCTGTGCTTTCTTAAGAGCATCCAAACCGATCTAATTGCCATTGTCTTCCTCCCCTTTCAACAGACAATGGTTTCTTTTTTCTTGTGTTTCTTTTCTTGGTCAATTTACTGATGCCATCACTGTTGGTGTGGGCATAGGAATTCTTGGTTCTGCCCAGCCTTTTGAACAGGCAGAAGATGCTTTTGAACAGCTCTGCAGCCCCAGGGGCTCTTACTGGTGCACAGACAGGCAGTTTCAATGGCAGAGTGAGGGAAACAGGCAAGGAGTGGCCAGGAGAAAAATCCTTCCAGATTTGTACCCTGCTTCGGACTTTTTTTGGACTCCAGGGCTGGGCAGCTGGGAGTTGTGTCGCGCCCAGGAAGGATCTTGCTTCTCTTTACACCGTGACTTGTGTATAAAAAGCCTGTGCATGGGGAGTGGGGTGAGGTGAACTGAGGAGTATGCATTAAAATAGCATAAATTATGGAGGTTTTATTTTTATTTGGGGAAGGAATCCAATCAAAATAACTCTGGAGGGGGGAAAAAGCATACTGAAGTTGAGGAGCAGGGACGAGGCCATCTGGCTGAACATGCCGCCCGTTAAAATGTACCTTAATCCCCGCTTCCTGCTTTTTTTGCCATATGCTTTTCTGTGCGAAAAGTCAGATACAGAGCGGTGCCCTTAAAAGAGAAGTTTCATTCCTGGTCACCTAAAAAGGTGACTCTTAATTGAATCCAAAAGGGGCATTTTATATCAGAGTAGATTTACTCACATCTTTATTTTCCAATAAAGTCTGCTTGCCCCTCCTGTCCTTGTGGCATGACTGATGCCACTTCCCACCCAAGACGTTTCTGGAGGACGGATTTTTCCTCCCCTTTTTTACACAATTTAGAATTTGTTTTATTGTTTCGGTGGTAAAACTCCATTGGTGTTTGTTCCCTGGTGCAGTTAATGTCCTCGTTCTCAAAGGAAGAACACCAAGGTCTTGGGTTGAAGTGGGGCGGTGTCTGCTTCCATTGCAGTCAACATTTAATGATTTGTAATTAGTCCTAGTGGACCAGCAGAGGAGAGGAGATGCTCAAACGCAGTGCTGAGCAATTGCAAATGTAAATTAGTTTTTGGGATTGTTGCAGGCAGGATTTTATTGGTATGGGTTTTGGAACATCCTAACAGGGCTTGTTACCGAGGAGCATTTATTGAACCTGTGATTTCCAAGCTTTATAAATTTATTAAGCTTTCAATGCAAGACTTCAAGCTCTGGATAATTCTTACTGGAAGTTGCTCTCGGGGAACTTGAAAATCTGTGAATGAGCTCTACCACTGCTGCATTGCATCCCTCGTGTAGGGTAGCCCAGAGCAGTGGTGGGACAAGTAGGCAGCTTTCCCCGAGTCCCTTGGTTAGCGGGATACAGACAGGCCCACCACAGTATCGTATTTCCTAATGTGCAGTAGACTGCACAAATTACAGCACTTCTTTTTTTTCCAGGTGCACATGATACAGAGAGCTCCTGTTGTTGTTTTGGGTTCTTTATTTTTAGGTTCAGCAGATTTTATTGGGTTATTTTCCTACCCCGTGAATACAGGCACCACGTAGTCAATAACAATCGCTCCATTAAAAAGGAAAAATAAAATCTTCAGTGTTAGCTGCACACACTAGAAATAAAATAAAAGAATAGAAGAGGAGAAAGATGAAGGGAAAACCAGATGCCAAACACTGTTTTACATGACACGGCATTTGGCGTCCTATAGACTCATGTCTTTGAATGAATGCAGGTAAAAGATTAACAGAAAAGGTGCATTGTATTGCATTCCCCTTCCATTCTTTGATATTATCCCCTCTGAAAATGAAGATGCTTATTTAACAGCTGCATTATCTTAAATAAACTTTTGGCTTCCAATGTGAGAACATTTTGGCCCCAACAAGGCTCTCCTGAGGTTACGAACAAATCAATATTAGCCAGGAATAGCTGGGCGGAGAGGCTCTCTGTGCTCCTTTTAGCTACCAGACCTCCTTCAGCTCCAAACCTCATTATGCCTGAACCCATAGCCAAGTAAATGCCGGCATTTTAGTCGCAGCAAGGACGAGCTCTGATTCCTCCTCTCCCATCCCCTGGAAGTGCTCAGCCGGCAGGCAGCCCCTCTCCCAGGCCAGACCTCTTCTTCTGCTGCTACTTCCAGTGGCACCACGGAAAGCAAAAGCAAAGCCCCAGCCCCGTGTCTTCTGCTCCTAAGCGTTCGGCTGCGAGCACCAGTCACAACTGGTTTGCGTTCCCTGCTTGCTTCTGCCGTTGAGGCTTTATTTAGGCTTGATAGTGAGTGAAACAGTCAGGTGTAAGATTTTAGGTCTCCGCTCAGACGAATTGCGCACGGTGCACGCCAAGCAGCCCGAGTGTTTACAACAGCCTGTGACAGAACGCGTTACTCGCTGCGACGTGAGGCACTGCCACAGAAATATGGCACGTTGCACAGGAATTGCTTTTACAGCGAGCTGAAAGTCGTGTTATTAGGGTTCGCTATTGGATTAACCCGCCACCAGGCAATCCAGCCGGATACCAGCGGCGAGGATTTATTACTGGCCGTGACTTGTAGTCACATCGGAGCTCACGATGAAATCCCGGCGTGTGGGTGCGTGTGTCTATGGGTGTGTGGGTGCGTGTGTACATCTGTCTGTGTGTGTGCGTGTGTCTATGTATGTGTCAGTGCTGGGAGGGACAGGGAGAGCGGCCGATCTGTAGGGGAGCTGGGTGCAAGCTCCTGTGGTGCAGCACTGTGGCTACAGCCCTTTGCAGCATCTCATGTCCCATGCTTGGGGTTAAAAACTCCTCCTGTGTTGCCCAAGCTGTGTCACTGAAAGGCAATCAGGGGTGAATGAGGGGGTGCAGTTTGTGTCTGGGTTATAGAGATGGTGCCTGGTGAGGTTATGGAGTAACTGGGCATCGTGGTCGGTCCCCAAGTCTTTGCCGTTGCGTTCAGCAGCCCTGTGAATATTCAGGTTGCGTCCTCTCCCCCGATGCTGCCACCCAGTGTGCCAATTTGTTTCAGATCTGTCAGGGTGTGGAGGGGGAAGTATGAACGTCTGTCCAGGAGGAATTGGTCCGATGCATCACCCGTGCACTCTGCAGAGAGTCCGGTGACCTGCCAACAGATGGCACTGACTTTCACTCGTGGTTTGATGGCTGGGACCAAATTCTTACCTGCGACCAAAAAGCTCGGTCCCTCACTGCTAGTGAGGATCAGCTGTTCTTTACCTCTTTCAGCCATGCAAATACCAAAAAAATGAAAAAAAAAAATAAAAAGGAAAATATTTCTCCTTTTGCTTGCAGCTGTTTAACCAATGTCCCGTTCCCCCTTCACTCCATTCCTGTGAAATACAAACAGTTATTTTGTCAAGAAATGTCAATTTTTCTCAATTACCAGCCTGTGGGTAACCAGATCACCATTGTACGTGGCAATAACGAGCAAGCTTTAATGTCAAAAAAGCCAACTAATGAGGTAATTAACCTGTTATTATATGATAATGACTATGCACTTGCATGCTTGATAGCTTCAATGTAATTAAAAACTTTTAATATGTGCCTGTTTGTGACCTATAAAACAATTGAGAGGTTCTGAGGATTCAAGCTTTTTTCTTTTTCTTTCTGTCTTATACATACAGTTTTGCTGCCTTTGAGCCCTAAAACTGCATATGAGACTTAGAAACAGATTTGACCCTATGGAAATCCTTTGGGGAAATAGAGGACCGCAGCCTACAAACCAGTGACCATTGTGACCTGAGCTTTCTGTAATGGGACAAAGAGTATTTGTTTTGGATTATATTATGGAGAGTTAAGAGACAATGTAGCACAGATCACAATGTGGAATCTTAATCTTTGATTTAGCAGATGATCTAGGCTGCTGCCAGAACAACACTTCGGTAAATACTGTAATTGAAATGTGAGCGTGAGTGTTCTTGAACTACGTGGAACTGCTCACAGGTTCAAGTTAAGCACACGCTTAAAATATTTGCTGAATCAGTCTGGGAGCATCTAGAAAAGCTGCCTGTTCTTAAACTTTAAATCCACAAAAGGAATAATCTTCATTTGGGTAACATGAACCTTGCAGAGATTCTATCCGGAGTGCCTCCTTCTAACCGCACCGGGGGACCGCTAATTTCCTATTTCTCCAGAATAATTTCTTCCTATCCTTAAGACTGCGCTTGCTGCTACAAGAGTCTTTTTCTTCCTCCTTTAGATGTCCCTCCCCAACTGGTAATTTATTATTATTTTAAATCAGTACACACATAAACATTGCTATTTTAATTAGGGAGAAGCAAACAGAAGTCACAGGCTATAAGGCACTGTGAATACGCTTGCTACTCTCACATTTTAATTATTTATTGAAGTAAATAAAATTAAATATTTTCATAGCAATCCAGAACAGGATTTGAAGTAATTACTCTGTCAAATTCATCAAAAATTCTCTCATCAAAATAAAAACCTTGATGTCATTGAATAATTTATAATACAAATACACAGAAATTGTAAAGTATTATAAATAGAAAACTGCAGGGTAAGTGAACATGAATTAGTTAAGGGTTATGTTTCTGAAAGAGCCTGTCATAAGCTGTATAAATTTTTAATAAGTGTTTTTGAGGCCTAATTTTCAGTGTACAGTATATACCAACAACTACAGGAAACAACCCGAGAATGGTGATTTGAAAACACAGCTGTTTGCAAGAGAGGCCAGATTGTGCCTCCTCTTCCCGAGCCTTTCTCTCACACAATTGGAACTAATGATGTTTGCCACCGAACGCCTATGGCTTTACATGAATCATCTGCCTAAACAGCAAATCTATTTCGTACATATCGTCTCTATTATTATCAATGAATACTAAGCGCTGGGACAATATCTAGCCTATTAAAATCCCAACTGTTTGGTGAGGCATCCCTACGCCCGTGACTTGACACCAGCCTGCTCATGCTGAGGCTTTGGGAGTGTTTCTGGTGTCACTGAGGACCTCTCCTCCTTGTGTGGTGGCTGGAAGGAGCCGTCAGCCTTCCCTTGCATCTGCATGGTCTCATCCTGCAAGCTGCCGTCTCCCTACCAGTTGCAAAAGGAGCTGGAAGTGCCAAGCAGCATGCAGGGGGATGGCAACTTTTGTATTTGATCTTGTAATGCCGAAGGGGACTCTCCATGTTATCAATAAGCAAGGATGTGTTAGAAGCAAAACCTCTGATCTCAAATCCCCCGACTTCACTTGCTCTTCTTTTTGTGATTCTTTTACTGAGTTCCAGATCAAAATTTTCTGCTAAAAGGCCTCCCATAAAACAAATTAGCAACAGATCTGGTCCTTCAAATGCTAAAGCCATTGTTTTCGGTGGATCTGAGATGGCTACAAATACCAACAGCCTTTCAAAAAACGACCACTGCCAATCCGTGGTAGACTTGAAAAATGAAACTTCCTCCTTCCCAGCCAGAAGAAACCTGAGCTTTGTGTTTGGATCTCGATCTGAGACAGCAAAGGAAACCCACTGCAGCTCTGCTGAGGCTGAGGGAGCTCTGGGTGCAGCGGTGTAAAGCTGAGGTAACACCACTGGAGTCAGTGGATTTGTTCAGACTTAATCCCGTCATAATGAAGAGCACATTTCAGCTGTATGCCTGGAAGTCTTTTTTTTCACTTCCTTTTTATAAAGGTCATTAGGCAAGTTGTACTTTTAATCCCTAAAGTAGTTCTAGAGTAAAAGGAAATAGATTTGGAGCCATGTGCTGTTTATTCCATTTTAAGAGGGATCATTTCAGGGAGTTTTTTTCCTTTGCTTTCTTGTTGCACATCACCATTTTGGTAGACATGTCAGTTCAGATCATATCTGGCTAAAACTTTGTTTTTCAAGAGCTGGTAAGAAGCATGCACTTTTTTGATCGATATGCGTTACAGAAATAGACACAGGTAATGATTTTCAGACAGCTAAGTCAAGGAAGCTTTATCAGATGTACAATATGCTATCTCATTTCATGCATGCATCTACCCCTGGCAAGGTTCTTTCTATTTCTGGGACCTAAAAGGGCCTCAGCAAGGTAGTTCGGCTTGTAAATCTCTGCTACATCAGAAAGGTCAATATACAAGATGCAAAGCAGGCACAGAATGACAGGAAGTGGGAGCAGGATGGGAACAAGTTAAAAATTGCAATCCTTCTCTGCTAGAAAATGAAAAAACATGTACAGAAGTCATGAGAATGCTTGGGAAATATTCAGGAAGCTTTGAAAAGCTTTGGTATATACAAATTTAAACGTAGCCTAAATTTTGCATTGATTCTCTGTACAAGGTGAAAAACACTCAGCTTGAATATAGAACAAGAGAAACCTATTGACTGGAGGGTAGACATAGGAATTTATTGCTGTACTGTTGCTCTTCCCATTCATCAGCTCAAAATTTATTAACTGGCTACTTTAGTAGTGCTACCAGGTATTTTGTGGAGGTTTTCAATGCCCAACTTCATGTTCCCTGTTCAGGACAATGTGGGGAACATTTGCCTAGTATTTCAAAGATTACATTGCTTTATATCAGATTGACAGAAAACACATTTTTAATGACTTTAATTAAAGAGAAACCATTTGATCACATTATCCCTAATTTTTATCTGTAATAATACTTTATTTTCTTACAAATCTGCCCTACCAAAGCCTGCACAGAGCACAGACATGGAGGCTTCCATGCTTCCATGCATTAGTTATTCGCTGAGTCCTTCCTTTCTCTCTGTTCAATAATTGATAGGCACAATTGTTCCTCCTACTTCTTCACTGTAGTCAATAGTATGTCATCCTCTGCTGTCATCTCAGGTCACCTTCCTGAACTGCTTAGGTTTAGGAGTCAAGTCTGGTAAAGATGAGTTAAAACTTTTGATAGTAGAAAGAGATATTCATTTAATATGTTGGTTGCTAATCATTATCAACCCATTTTAAAATGAGAAAGTAGCTCGTATAGGGAATCGCTTAATTTCCCTAAGCACATTTGGGTCTCACTTGCTTTAAAGACGTGCTCTTAGCTTGATTTTTCTCTTTGGGTTTGGGGTCTTTAACATTTCCTCTTCTATTGCTTGTGGTTTCATTGTAACATTATTCTTACCGCTTTTCCTCTTCCATCTATTTCACTTTCTACTCCACAAGGATATTGTAGTTTTTTTGGACGTCAAATGGAACGACAAAGGGAAAAAATCCCCGCAATTCTTTTTTCAAACTATGAATAGTTTTCCTTTAAAAAAAAAAAAAAAAAAAGTTCTGGTTCATCTGCAGCCAAGTTTATTGGAAATGACAGCTCAAAAGTTCAGTGAGTGAGTGAAGTTCCTAGAGATCAGAAGCCCTCTGCTGTTTCTACTGTTTCCAGGCCTCAATACAAGGGCACCTTTTGGAAGTTTCAAGGTCAGCTGTAGGTCTATTATTATGTTGAATGGAAAGGAAATAATTTTGCACTTGTATCCAACTTCTTGTCATCTTTCTCCTTACCCTACTTGGCTTCTTTGTAGTACTTGAAGGCCTCAGCTCCATCTCTTTTGGCCATTGTAAATGGTTTGATTGGTGTTGGCCATGTTATCCCTTCTGTCCTCTTTATAAAAAGAAAATGATCATGTTGCATTGAAGAAACCATTATTGCCATCAAACAATCTGCCTTAATTTTCACCTTCTCTGAAAGTTTCAGCTGCTCATCAACATTTCAGAAGGAAGTGACTGTGTTGGTTTTCAGTAACTCTGAGGAATCCTACCAGTTCTGATCCACACTTTGGATAAGTCATAGCACAGAGACTACTTTGGACAAAGGATACACTGGTCCTTTCCTTTTATTTTTTCCTCTCTGTCGCCTTTTTTTTTTTTTTTTTAAGCATTTGTTCAAGCCACCTGTGGCGAAGGTAGAGATGTGAATCTGTAGAAAGTTCCATTAACCAACCATCTCTCCTAACCTGTAACATGGAGCACTCTAGGATTAAAATTGTGTATGTCATGCTCAGAAAGGTAGCTTTGTCTTCTCAAGAAGGACTAAGGCTGGGGTGTCGGAGTCAAGCATTTGCAGAAGCCCACCCACAGATATTTCTTCTCAAACTCTCTTGGAAGCTTTTCTTTCTGTGCCCAGAAGAATACCGCCAGAGCTGGTGCATAACTCTTGCTGAGCCCTGTCTGGCTGTCTAAAACACAGCACCCGTTCAGCAAGCTGCTCCTTGCCTTACCTCCCTTTTTTTTTTTTTTTTTTTTTTTTTTTTTTTTTTTTTTTTTTCTGATTCACAGCAGAAATAGATGGGAGACTGGGGCATGTCCCTCCCATTATTTCTGCTAGAGGCTAGTTTTAAATGGGGGCTCAGAATTTAAAAAGTGCATGGTGTTACACCCAAAAGCACCTCCTTGTGTTTTGTTTGGCATAAAGAGTTAGTAGAAAGTTTCTTAACCACTCAATTTTGCATATGGTCACTGGGGCTGAATGTGAGACCACAAAGCACCTTCAGCTCTTAGCTCTGAAGATTTCCTTGGCTTTTATAGAATGACTCTTAACTAACACCAGTGTAACAGGGATTAGGACTGGAGACACCTCTCATCCCACAGACACCCAAATGATTCTCTTTACAGGGCCTCTATGGTGCTTTTCCTGTATTATAGTAAAAGTGCACTATACGTTTATCTGAGTAAAATAGAAAGCTAAAGGCAAAATTCAAGTCTGAGGGGTTTTAATTACAAGTCAAAGGAAACAATAGAAAAAAGAATAAAATATAGAGAAAGAACAGTCTGAAGGGCTTGCCTGGCTACAGCAATTGTCTTGAATAAAATGATGGGAAGCGCCTTCAGGCAGGTTACGTTGTCCTCTTAGCCCTTCTACGTGCTTATGATTATCTACCACTTTTATGCTATGAGAAGTAGTGGCAGTGTCTGATCTCAGGGATGCCAGTGTCATATGGAAACTACTTTTCAGAAAGATATAAAGGTCTATAATTTTGCTGGGAGAAAATAATAGAAGAAGCTCAAACTGGTGAGCAAACTTAGTGCCTTTTTCTGACCTGCCCCGAGTGGTTTGGCAGGTGTGAGGAAGTCGCATTAGCTCCCAGCCACGTATCAAGTAGATTTTCAAAGAGCTTTTGATGACTTATAAAACAGACCATGGTTTAGGGTTTGAGTATTTATCTGTGCAGCTGTCTCTGTATGGGCCTAAGCACTATTTGACATCATCTAAAGCTGTTTTATTGGCTGTTCCAAAACAAACAAAACACAAATAGGCTTAACACCTTTGGAAGGCAACTGCTTAGTTACTGTGTGGAATTCATTTTGGGCTGGGGATCTGTAAAGCTGAGTCAATACGTTGATTTGAATCTACGCTGCAAGCTTACCTTTTAACCTGCACTTGTTCCTTCTTCTAATAGAGCCTTTTTTTTTTTTCTTTTTTTTTTTTTTTCTTAACTACATATTATTGATTGTGCCTTTACTGTCAACTGCCCTGCATGCATTTGCATGAGAAATACTATGGACTCTTGCTTTGAGCTGACACTACCTAGGAAAGAGTTGGAAAGAACCCCTCACTTTTGTCCCCACTTCTCTGGCTTTACAGAGGGGATATTTTGGGGCTGTTCACCCGAAGTTCTGGAGCTCCTTCCCATCCTTAATATGCACTGCCTTTGGTGGAAGGTTGGTCCATTGGGAAGCTACGATGTCTTCCCTTAAGGAATCCAGGATGGCTGTACTGAGTAAATGCTCCTCTCCAGGTCCTCTTTGGCTCTTGTGAAGCTGCTGCTGAAGTGCTGTTAGGTGGTTTGCTGGTAAAAGCAGGCACTGTGATGTCTTCTCCTTATCAATAACTTGCACTGAGCTGCCACTGCTTTTAGCCTGTGCAGTGGCTGAGAGGACTGACTCGAGGATGAAGGTTATCTGGCTGCAGGTCTGCTCAGGTGAGACAAATAATTCTTACAGGAAGGAGGAAATGTCTGTTGAAGTGGAAGTAAAGGGCAGCAAGGGGGGCTGAATCCTCTCTTCTTAAGTATTTGCTACTTTCATGATGTCAAATGTGGTGACATGAAGTGCCACATTTTCCTTTCCTAGGATTTTCCTAGGTAGCGTTTTATATCTGGATTTACAGGTACAATGTCAAGACATTATTTTTCCATGAAATATGATCACTGCCTATGTTTTGGTCTGGGTAACACCTTGAAGGTTTTATAATCAACCTAAAAAACCTCACACTTTCTGGGCCTAAATCTTCATCTGGAAAGTCAACTTGATATTTATAATGTGCTTGTTTGTTGTATTGTTGTATTGTTTTAATTTACCTGGTTTTGCTTGTGACATGCCCTGAGAGACTTCATCTTTTTGGTAGGCATGATTACAGCTGGACAGGAGGGGCATTGTGTGAGCTCCTTGGCGTCTTTATTCTCCCCTATTTCCCTGTTTTTCTCCAGTTAGAGACATAAGTACCCTCGTATTTGTTTAGCACTCTGGAAAAAATATGGTAAAGCAATATCCTGGTGTATTATCCTCAGAAAAGAAACAAACTGCCTGGGCTCATTGGGCCAAAATTCAAGAGAGAGAATAAAGATTTTGTATGCTTACTTTGAAATAGCTTTCATAGCTATTTCATATTTTATAGCTGAAATAGTGGGAGTTAAACCTGGTCCAGAGCTTTGTTGTCTAGGTGAGGTACTTATGTGACCTCCATTCCTGGGTCACCTCAAGATCTCTTTTACTTTTTATGTGCATGAGACCAGATTTACACAACAGAATATATCTGATTCTTCTAAAGTCAGAATTTTTGCTGGAATTTTGCAGAATGCAACCAGGATCACCCAAGTCAGAGCACAAGCACAAGTACCAGAATAGATATGCGACCCCTTCACCTTGTGCTCCCACATGGCTGCACTTACTGTTGCCACTATGCCACTCCATCGGCTCTTATAAATGATTCTGCCACCCCGCCCCGTGATTAAGTATTGCTGTTATAAACCAGATACCTCGCATGTTATAACAACATCTGTTAACTAACAAATTGCTCATTAACCAAGAGTAGCAGTGGATTTTGCCAGATTACAGCTCTGCAGGTCTTTTACAAAAGAGCTGTCAACAAATTGTTGTGCCTTTTTTATTCTTTAAAGATTCAAAGTAATTTTTTTGTGGGTATTGAGTTTCTTCAAGCAGTGGTTATCTCATACACTTCAGTATTATGTAAAAGCACTGTAAAATGATATTTAAAAAGAACAGGTACTTTACCGTACTATTTCACAGGATAAAATATCCTTTCTATATGCCATCTTTCAATGGATTCCTGAACAATGCATCAAAACTTAGCAATAAACACACTACTGTCATATAATAGACCCTATACTTTACAATACCTACAGGGAATCACTTTTTAAAGTCTATAACATACAGTAGTCTTTTTATATGAGTGACTGAGTCATATAAAAATAAAAATTGATAAAAAATAGTAATAAATCTGGATTTTATATCATGCACTGAGCAAAGTCTAAATTAAACTACTGTATTAAACCTTCTATGAAGTAGACCTAATTAATTAAAAACACCGGGGTTAAGCAATTTAGCCATCAATCTCATAGCTTAAGTGGGGGATGAGGTACATATGGTAGCTTACTGAGGAAGAAAAATGAAAGACCTGTTCTCTCCAGACTCTCATTGACATGATCTAGGGGAGGTTAAATATGAGCCGCTATTCCCAGGGAGACTTCTCCTTCAGTTCCCCCAGCAAGATGACTTTCCCAAAGCCCTCGGCAAGTTGGAGCGTGTCACTTATCTCCTTCTTCCAGAGCAGCAAGTGGAACAAAGCAGGCTCGCGACGCCTTTTTGAAGGAGTCAGATGTTGATTGAAATGGCACTGGTGCCACTGCGAGGAGGATTTTTCGATAAGTTCACATTAGGGAGTTACATCGTTGATTCAATGGAGGCCGCCAACACTACCAGGAAGGAAAGGGAGATGGTGACTTGTTTCCTTTCCCTCTAGAGATTGATCTTGGCCCTGGGAGCGTGCTTCTTGCCTGCTGGACACCCAGCCTGAGCGTGATCATCAAACTGGAGAGAAGCAGGACTGGACGGTGGCCAGAGGTGCCCTTTTTCAGGAGGCAACCTCAGCAGAAGGGCAGCCCAGTGACTTGATGAAAGGTTTCAGCTTCCAAATCCTCAATGTGTGTATCAGAGGAAGCAGCTCAGGGAACTGCTGGCCGAAAATTTTCCATTCAGCCCTCTCTTACCACGTTCCCTCCAACTGTCAGCTTTATTTTGGTCAAAGCAGAAAGTTCTGTGAAATAATTGAGATTACTTTTGTTGCAAGATCTCAGATCTCTCTTTTTCATTGAATGATTGAATGCCCAAGAGATGAAACTTGCAGGAGCTGGTTCACTTTTAAATTCAGATTTGATGTGGCTTTTCACATGGCTCTTCCAAAAGCTTAAAGAAACTTTGGTCTCAAAAACTGGAGATGGAAGAAGCAAAATGTTGCTACACATTTTAATGAAAAAAAAAATCGATATATACCACTGGCCAGATGTGTTTTCTTTCAGTCTTTGGCTCTTCACCATCACAGAGGCTATAAACAAGAATAAATTTCTTAGGATTTTCCTCAGCAAGGGCACAGGTTGGGTTGCCAGCGAGTGAAGCCGTGGGTGAAGACTTTGCTGGGCCTTGGAGGGCTGAATTTAGGAGATCATGGAGCATCTTTCATTTTCTTGGGTTCCATAGTGAGAACTGCTCTTTGGGGCTCCTTTTTTTTTTTTTTTTCTTTTCCTTCTTTTTTTTTTTTTTTTTTAAATAAAATAATCATGTTCAATGTGTAGACCACAATATACTTAGAACAGTGTTTTCCCTCATTTCCTACTCTCTTGACTGGAACCTGTTTCCCCATATTTTGCAAACCCCCAGGGTGACTATAAAGAAAGGCAATGTAACTGCATCATCCACCTCAAGCCGCTGCAGTTCTCTGAGAGAAGAACTCTTGAAAAAGGACTTCACATGGAAGTAGAAATAAAATTCAGTGGTATTTGCACATGGTGGTACAAAATGATAAATAAGCAAGATACATTGCTTAGTATTTATCTCAAAGCTTCTCAAGTGGGAAGTCTTTCACAGATGGACTTTCTGAATGCTTAAACAGTGGAAAGGAAGGGATAAGGATCCACCCTGTAATATCTGGTTAATTCCTGGTACCATTCTATTAATTTAACATTTCTGCATCCATTTGTATCTCCCTTGAAACCCTCAATCAATATGACAATTAATGCTGTACACACTCACAGATCATCTTGTCCTTAGCATCTCCCACTTCATTTTTTCTCTTTTTTCTACCCCAAGCCTGACAACCTAAGGGTTTCTGATGAAGAGCTGCACCCAAAAAGCAGACAGACCCCCACCCACTGCATGTAAAAATTCCCTTTTGGATCAGAACTCGAAATTGCATCTCTATGGGATGAGTCAATTCAAGTGGTTGCTCCTGCAGCAAACTATTAATTTATTTTGCAAGTCAACCAGCTGCCCAGTGACCTTATGATGAACAGATCCATCAGGGAGGGGAGAGGCAGAGGCATGTGGCTATAGATAAAGGCTGGAGTGGGATATCCCTTTCAGCAGGGGCTTTCCATATGACCAACTCATCTGCAATGCAAAGATGCACACTTAGGAGTACCAGAGATCCCCCGCATCAAATGCAGGAGTTTACCTTGTTTGCAGGCTCTTGAGCTGGTGAATGTATTTGTGGTTGGAGATGCACTTCAGAGTTCAAGTGGCATTGGGAACTCTCTGCATAATGCGCAGCCCACTTGAGCTGAGCTCCTGAATACAGGCAGCCGCTGAGAGTTGTATGGTGGCTCTTACTAGAGGAAGACCCAAACCTTGAAGATCTTTCTCATTGTTTCTTATTCATCCTGTATCCAGTAAAACCCTTTATTCTGTTGAGCAGAGTGAAACTAAAGAAGGACCTGGAGATTTGGCCTGCTATAAAAAACAAGTTTACAGGTACTCGTCTCTCAGCAATCCTTTAAAAGAAATTATTCTCAGATATGTGCTCCTATAGACGTGGCCTTTCACCTCCAGATTGTTATGGATCTAGCATCCTAAAATCAATACTCCATAAAGGGTATTCTAGGTACATCATCCAGGTTCCTTACGATAAGGTGGGATAAATTTCTCATCTCAGTAAAGAGAAATAAAACCCTCTTGAGCTTCATTCAATCCCCCTAAAATCTTAATTGTCTCCCGGTGGTGCATCTGGCTCTTCTTTGCCTGCCCAGGAAGCCAAGAGCGGCTGTTCCCAGCTTAGGTGAGCTCCTGAAGTACAAGAGGAGTCAGGGAACTGGATGGGTTATTAACAATTTCCACCCAAGGAAAGCTGGCAGATGTATGTGATAAGGACTTGAGTTACCACTTCTGCAAAGATCATAAACTTTTGAAGTGAATTCAGCACACAGAAAAAGCATTTATCTAGAAATAGTGCATGTAAGTCTCCTTTTAGCGTTACATAACTTCACTGCCGGCAAATCCTGGTGAATAAAAAATAAAAGTGTCACCAGTGCAGCATTGGTCTTTTGCATTTATAAACAATGAAGCAAGAACAGAGAGATCAACAGAGCAGGCTAAAAACATACCTTAATGCTCCTGGGGACATCTTTACAGAAAGTCACTAAGATAGGGGACTTTTGACATGACAGAGTGGGCCAGGAAGGAGTTACTTTAAAAGGAAACAATATATTTGAATATTCAAACCAAGCACTGAGCATTAAGTCAAAAAAAAACTACTACACGCAAATCTTCTGCAGCTTAGAGCTAATTAGACCTATGCCTCAGAATGGCCCAAGCCTTGTGCGAGGTGGCAATGGTTATGATAATTATATTTTCATTCTGTGTTGGGCTGTGAGTTATATGCGTATTGCCTATAAATGCTAATGGGAACTATGTATGTAAATCCCCTCCTCAATGAGGTGAGATTATGCCCTGATGTACCTTAAGTAGCATGTAAATGCAGCAATTGGGGTGGCAACTACTCATGGCTGCAAAATGCAGGGCTTTGCAAACCTTTAAGGGAAGTGACATTTATCTCTGTGGACAGGCTTTACTGGGGCAGGTGGATAGGGGCGACCCGAATATTTTGAATTACCAGTGATCACATTGATTTTCTTATCCTGCATTTCCCATAAAATATAATCAGTGGGAATGATATAGAAACAGTATCAATTTCCCATATGTAGTAAGAGCTTTATCTGCATAGGTACATACTATTAGACATTTCTAAGTTAGCTGATGTATGTCAAGCCTGAAGAAGGTTAGACTGATATATTGATAGAGGTAGGTATAGGTATATGATGTACTGATGCTAGTCATGCCACCTAGGAAGTTAACATTTTTGATTGCATGATCATTCTTTACTCTTGGCAGCTTACTTGCTAGTTGAAGACTAATTAAAGTAGTCTGTTAGTGCCTAACTGGCCAAATTTGCTCATAATCGCATAATTCATACCTACAAATGAGATACTGGTGTGCAAAGGGACATTCCTTCCTACATTCTGTAGTCTGCTGCCTGTAGGACTGGTCACACTCTGTATTACCTCTGATATGTCCTGACTTGTAGCTCAGGGCAGTGTTTCTCAATCCCCATTGCACCATTCACACATTTCAGCTAGAACCTTTGGGCACGGCTCTGTTCCAGTCACTGCCCTGGGCCTGGAAGCAGTCTTCTGGGAAATGTTCAGGACATCATCTCCTTTCCTGGCCTCTGCTTTTGACTAGGATCAATCCACTGACCTCAGCAAAGCTCCTTTGGATTTGCTGAAGCTCAAGTGTGAAGGGTGCCAGGCTCACAACAAGTAACAACAACGGGTGGTTTCAGGATCTAGATAGGGACTTTGCCAGAGTGTGCTCTGCCCCAGCGCCATGAAGTCTGGACTTCAGTTAAGACAGGAGGGGAGAGACTAGATTTTTTTCTGTGAAGTGTTGCTTCACACGAAGAAATGAATACCAGCTGAATGGCACAAATGAACTCCAAGAAGAGTGGTCCTGAGCAGCACTCCAATAGTAACGTCTCCCATCCTGCCCCTTTCTTTGTATTACTCTGTTCTTATTCTAAGTATTTATTTACTGATTATGAGAAAAAACACACGACCTCGCAGGACCCCCAGCAGGTGCTCACAGCCTCCACGGGGTCCTCGAACAACCGTGGTATTCTCTCCCTGCTTATTACGGTCCTTTCTCAAATGTGGGAATGCAGAGTTCAGACCTGCTGGAGTATTTGGGGGGATTGAAAGATATAAATAAGCCAGCTGGGGCTTCAACCCACCAGCTCAGCAACATTATATCGTGCTAGTCTTTGTTTTCACTGTATCACCTATTTTTCGGAGCAGCGGTATAACCAAGTTGTAAACTGCACACCTTACAAATCAGTCTATCCTGACATTGCTGGAGCGTTCATTACAAGCTGTAAAAAAACACGAGCAAGGAAGGTTTCAGTTCTGCAGCCCAATTTTCCATTGCAATAACCCAATTAACTGGTGTGTGTTTGTTTTACAAAGCTCTAAGCTACAATAAACCATGCCGATACACAGGCTGCAGAAAGCTTCGTAATTAGGACAAGGTGTACAAATTAAACCACTCTTTTTAAACTTCAAACCAGCTAACTTCTGACATACTGTACTGCTGGGGCTTCTGGGACTAAACCCAATTAACATCTTAGTATTTTATAAGCATCGTTTTAATTGCATTTGTATGCAATCTTCTCTCCAAGAGCCTTTCAAGGTGCTAGCCCTCGTTCAGATTTTATTACTTTAGTGATTTAAATCTCCTCTATCTGTGCTTCCCGTTAATAATGACTAGTGCTGCTTCAAATGCCGGCCCAACATAAAACTGAGCTCTCCAAAGAATTATACTTTAAAACAGTTACATTTAACTTTATTATTACATTTTTAATTTTTTTTTCTTCCTCTGTTTGAACATTATCCCTTGAACCATTTTATCAAGCTGTCAGTGCAGTAAGTGCTGGAAGAGCAAATAGAGCAAATGTTTTACTTCCCAGTGCTTTGCAGTGGCACAGCCTCTTGGCCTGCACACAACGGAGTTTGCACTGCACAAACTTGTCTTGGAGCAAAAGCTTTTCTCTGGGCAGCCCTAGAGATTTGTGTGTCCACAGATTTTCAGGACACGGGGGAGCTGGCAGGGAGAGGTTTAACTCTGTTAGAGACAGCAAAGCTGAGCCCTCAGGCTGAGTTGCATTTTTTTTTTTTTTAGGACAAGAACTGCCCTCCTATTTTGTCCACCAAGAGCCTGGGAAGCTCTACTCACGTGAGTAGTTTTATTGACTGGAATGGGATTGCTCAAGTTTGGAGGAACTGGGCCTCGATGGGAGCAGTGGAATATTCCATGGAAAATCTGATGCACTCCAAGGAATGCCAATTCCCATCGCTATAATTTCTCTCTGTATAAAATTCTCTCAAGTGCTCTGTTTCTCTTTATGCATCTGCTTCTTTGGAAAATGACCTGCATTTCGAAGATCAGGTAGGATTTGAAGAGAGCTGTAGAGGCATTAAGTAGTATAACGGAGTACCCCCTGCCCAATTAATACAATAATGTATAAAATATGTTCTGAGATCCTTTTTCCAGGACAGTATTTATTATCCCATTCCACATTCTTCCAAGGAAGAAAAAAAAGAAACAGGAATGTATTGGATCATATTGAAATGATGAAACGAATAAAATGTTTATTTTAAAACGCTGGCAGCCAAGCTCAAAATATTTCCCTCTTTGCAAAATGCAACTTAGGGTGAATATATACTAATGTTACTCTCATTTAGGATTTCTGTTATGTGGATACAAATATTGGGCCTTAAAAATGCAGAAGGTTCCTCCTGAAATATTTTGAACCTTTTCACTTGATTGAGTGTCTTGTCAAACAAAACTGGCAGCAGATCTCTTGGAACTGCCTGAATCTATGCAGATACGATTTCTATCATGCCCTTATTATGTGTAGTCCATAATAAGGATGAGCATGTATAAATCATTTCTGGCTGGCACTTAGGATGCAATACTCAAAGGAGAAAGACATTTCTGTCTTCAAATGTCTAGCAATTTCTGATATTATACAGTAAGTCTCCCCAGAACCATACAATCCTCAATTCCACGCAGCCCTCTTATGAAAGAATGAGACTTTCATATCTTCCTCACAAGAGCCACCAGTGAGATAAGAATTGTGCAGCTCAGATGTGTGCTGTGCTTCAGCCAGGGTGGCTATATTGAACTTTCATTTGCAAAGCCTTCGCTAACAAAATTGCACAGAGATGAAGGTTTTTGCCTCTATCATTCCTGTATACAATTATCTATGAGTAAGCATTACTTTATATATAGTAGATTATATAGTTATATATTATAGGAATACATTTCCCATGGAATGTTCTTCTATGTGCACACATATAATGCGCACTAAAATAAACACATATATTGTATGAATGTGTTTCTGTTTTCTCAGGTGCGATAATCTAGCTAAGCCTTAGTATTGTAAAATGCAATAGCATATGAATGACAGATGATCTGAAAAGTTCTAACAAATCATACCTGCCCCAGATACGGAAATGCAGAGAGCTGGTCAAAACTAAAGAAGCCATTTTAAGAAAACAGTATAAAACGATCTATTGCGTCTGCTTTCCAGTCCTGGATTTATTGTTATTTTATACTCCAACTATTTCAAAAATATTTTTCTGCAACATATTCCAGAAAAAAAACAGTCCTTTTCCAGAATTCTTTTTCAAGTTTCTCATTCCTTTTTAATAGGATTTTCTGGGATGAAACTATGGGATTTGGAAAACAAATTTTAAAATAATTTGAAATATCATTCTGATCAAATCTTTAATAACATTATCAGCAGAAACAGACTCAGGGAATGCCAAGGAAAATGGATTATGATAATTAGGTTAACAATTTTTAATGGCAAATTTTGTTTTAGTCAAAAAACATGATTTTTTGTTAAGAATATTTTATGCAAAATATTTCAACCAGTATAAAAATAAGAAAGACTAGTTATTTTTTATAAAATAGTTCTTCACTGCAAGTAGATGAATGATTCCTGTAGTATTACAGTTACAAATGATAAAATGTTTATTTGTGAGGCTTTACGCATTTTATACCTGATTCATTTATACCCATACACATATGTTATAGTAGAAAGATATCTATAGAGATATTTTATTTTAAAGATTCTGATTGTTTCCTAACGGGCTAACAACTAGAATTTCTCAATGAAGAGTGCAGTTGTTGGGAATCTGAAAAGCAGAGGACATTTCAGAGCAGGATTTTAGCGTGTGGAGCTGTCAGACTTGATGTCCCTAAATTTTAGGTGAATTGGAGCGCCTTGTTCCTACGGAGGTTGTTCTAAAGGGGACTAATGCCTTTTGGGAGCTGAGCTCTAGGGAGTAAGGGGCAGAGAGCAGGAGAATATTTTATGCAAAAGAACTGTCTGTCGAGAATAGAATAGAAAATTACAGTTCTTTAATGACAAGCTTTTTGTAAAATACGGTGAGCCATGGGGAAGTATATTATTCTGTTTTCTTTCTTTCTATACAGGGGAAAATAAGAGGTGTCACAGTGAGTTATCATGTGCAGTGACCACTAATGCTCCTGTTTAGTGTACAATTGCCTGCCACATTACATACAATCACGTGTCGTTATTATATTAACCGAGTTTGTATACTGTTCACCTGACTTCACCTAGCAGTGCTTGCATAATTATAGTTAAAGGAAGAAGCTCATTTAGCTAAGGGAGGTTGCTTATAATTCTGTTTTCTGCTCATTTAAAATGCTGGGACTACTGTGAAAATAATTCTTTATAAAAATTAACACTTTCTCAAAAATTGTTGGTTTTCATAATCAGAGCCTACTCTGTCAGAGGGCAGATCTAACCATGATTAGTGCTTTAATCCAGGCCCAGTGGATTCTGGATTAGACCCTGACCTCCTTTGGCTTCCTCGCAGGTTCAGCAGAGACTCGGCAGATAGAATACTTCTTGGGCAAACCAAAATAAAGCTGCCAGGTTCCCAGAGCAAAGGCTGTCTTCATTGGTGCATTGCATAGCTTTGAGTGCACTTTTGATAGTGCAGTGATAAATAAATACAAGCAAATTAATTTGCTGTAATTGACAGAACAATTAGCAGAGCTGCAGTTGCAGTCTTAATTCCTGGTGGCAACGAAAAGAACACAAACTCACTTTCAGATCTCAGGTTTAATTTATAACTGAAAAGGCAATCCTTTGTGTGCAAACTAAGACAATTTTCTGGGAAGTCACTAAGATACAGTAAATGTGGAACCCAGTTTCTAGCCCCATTTCTAGAGCTCCTTTTCAGAACAAAACCATGCTTTCGCTGTGATAAGAAATGCTGATAGGGCTATTGGTCTGGGATTTGAGCTAGGGCTTCATGGGATGATGGGAAAAGCAAAAACGAGTCTGGTGATGCAATAGCTGCCAGGAATCGATATTCAGCTCCCAGTGTGCACGCTGTGTGTGTGTGCAGATGCCAGCTCCCTGACCCCGCTGCCCCTCCCCGGCCTCAAAACCCCGCAGCAGCCCAGGAGAGCCGGAGCCTCTCCACCTGCCCCTCACAAACAGGCACTCATTGTATGATGTGCGAAGGAATCTCTTCCCACTGAGCATGTAGCTTCATCATACTTCCAACCACTAGTAACGTGACATATAAAGCATCCTGGGAAATGCTGGGGAGCAGAAATCCAGAGCAATTGATGTTTTCACTCATGTTTCCTCCAGAATTAAATGTGGATGGCAATTTCCACACTGTGGAGAAATCTGTCTAGTTCTGTGGCAATGGTACTTTGATTACAGCCAAGCTAAGCCTGAGCTCAGTCTCATTTCTCTTCCTAGCAAGTCCTACAGCTGAGGAAACTCAGTTTCCAAGAGATTGCCCAGTTATAGTCTCTGCTCAGGAAGTATCACACGCAGCTTTACCAGTACTGCTAGAGCATCTCTGGGCTTCTTTTGAGGAGAAGTCAACTGGGAGAAGCAACAATGGCCAGTGCCACTGATCCATGGATTGTATTGCCTAGCAATAAGCCTGTATCTGAATTAATCCTGAGTCACCCTTGCCCGGTCATCTGGTGCCTGTTGCGGAGCTCCAACTAACAACAGCAGTGCTGCGCCTCAGCCAAGTGCCCCGGCTCCCCGAGGTGTTGACTGGTTTGTGTTTCCAAGTGTTACTTTAAGAAACCCAGAGAAGTTGAAGTGTGAAAGTTTTATGTTACGTGAGAGAAGAGGTCAGCAGGCATCTCAGTTAGGAAAGAAACAGCAAGCGTGTTTTATTTCTGAGGCTGATGGGGAGAGCTTCACAGCCCCTCACTCTACAAGACGAGGATTTTGTCCTGCAAACAATGGGGCTCTTCGAGAAAGCTGGGGGGGACACAAGCACAAATTTCCAGACTGCTACAAGAGCTTTATTTTCCATGGGTCAAGACTGACTTTGGAAAAGGCTTTTCATCCAAGGCTATTGACAGTTTGCACACAAGGCTCAGCATGGACTTTGGCTATCTTCAGCATGAGACAGTGTACCTCTTGTGTGACAAGCGATGATGTCGCTTGTCGCAACCAGTTCTGTTTGGTTCTCCAGGCTGTGAACTGTACTGGTTAGGTGACCTGGTTTACAAGGGACTCGGGCAGAGTAGATATTCAGTCACAAGGTGGGTAACTCACTGCTTCCACCTCAGCATTCTGTTAACTCTGCTGGAAATGGGTGCCGGCCTCATCAGCTTTGTCCCAGCCTCCTGCATTTAGGGTGAGGAACAGTAGAAGAAAGCACGTTAGATTCAACTATCTTTGGTGGCAAACATCCAGCTAGGAAACGGCACCCCTGATAAATGCTCCCTGGAGCAGGGGAGGTCAGGCCAGTTAACTGCTCTACTGCTGTGCTAAGACCTTGTAGTCATGAGACAAGAAAGGCAGTGGGCAAACGCACACATCTGTCAAAGGCTCCCGTAGTCCTTAGTGTGAAGGCACTGGTACACGGGGAGTGGAGGAGAGCTCTCATCTCTAAGCCAGAGGCCTGTACTCTCAGGCTCTCGGGTGTTTTCCTGCCGTGTCTCCAGTGAGGTGACCGGGCACTGTGGTGGTGGGCCCTGATCTGGGGCACTCTCCTGAAACCACACAGGATCCTGTTGCAATCCTGGATCTTTGGGGGTGCCACCTCCCGTCTTGACAGGAGTGGCAGAGAGCAGGGCCAGCATTTGAAAGGGCTGGCACTGCAGGCATGTTTGTTCTCTCTTTTTTTTTTTTTTTTCCCCTTTTTAAAAAATGTAACTCTAATTTCTCAAGGCAAGCCTTCAAAAATGGCAATTCAGTATTTGAAATACCTAGCTGAATTCTGTGGCTCTTCTGAACGCTTACCAGGCTCTGCAGCCTGGGGAGACCTGGGCCTGCTTTCCATGAAATCTGCCCTCCCTCCTAGATTGTCCTCTTTGATATTTGTTGGCAGAAGGATGATGAAACACCCAGCTGCGCTCACACTGGGCCCAATCCAACACCCACCTACTCCATGAACAGCCTTGTTGTCCTTGGTGGGGCATGGCTCTGCTTGTGTGTGATAATTTGTATATCACTTCACTGCCTTATCCTCGCTGAGGGCACAGCAGAGGATGGCAGTGAGCAAAATGTTATGCAAAAGGATTTTTTTTTTTCTTTTTCTTCTAATGAATGCGTAGTGTGACATTTCTTGCCCTTCCCTCTTCTCAGCCTGCACCGGGCATTTGTCACAACCAGCTACCCAACCAGATGGCCCCACAGCTCTGATCAATCTGCTGGCTCCCATGTGCCTATAACCACTCAAGATGTGAAAAACAAACAACACCCCAAACCAAGGAGCCCTGAGTGTGAAACCCATCCCTGCCACCAACCATCTCTGCCAGGGCCACAAACACCAGAGCGGGACCCAAAACAGGCAGAGGGGCAGCGTGTCCCCCTTCCACCACAGCCACAGCACGCAGGGCCGTGGGGATGAGGGTGTGGGTGATGATTTAGTGACTCTGTGGGTAACACCTCAGTGGCCTGGCGTCGGCCATTTTAGCAGGGGCCGGGCGGGCAGCCCGGGGGCGGCCTGGGGGTGCGAGGAAGGCCGCGGGCGGGCGGGCGGCGGCCGCGCGGGGCGGGCCGGAGGCAGCGCCCATAGGTGGCGCTGGCAGCCCAGGAACGGGAGCCCGCAGCCGGCCGGCCCCCCTCAGCACCCCCAAAATCGCGCCCGTGGAGCGGGCGTAGGTTTCCGCGGGTCGTGTCACACGGCTGAAGTTATAGGGGGGTTGATATAAAGCCACCAGGCAGTAATTACGAGAGCGAAATGCGTTCGGGGGGAAAACATTTGGCAGACTTGCCAAGACTAACAGCTTACAAATAAAGAGCCAGTCCTGCTCTGGCCTCGAGCTGCGCCCTGGAGAATTTGCACATGCATTTGAAATGAAACAATCCCCGTATCTCTGTGTTTACTAGGAAGAGAGAAAAAAAAAAAAAAAAAAAAAAAAAAAAAAGCAAACCCTTCCTTCCATAGGTCCTTCTATAAATATGTTCCTGGCACTGGGCAGTTTGCAGGCAGACAGAAACTCTGCCGGTCTTTAATGTGAAATAATGCAAGGTTTTTAAGCTGAAAGTTGGCTGCTAGAATTAATTGGTGGCTTATTTTTCCGGCTGGAGCTGCTGTTTGCAAGTGAGGGCCACATGAGCAGTCCCGCCGTCTGCATGGCAAGTTAGGGCTGTGAAAGGCAGCTCCCACTGCATTACACCCGCAGGGAGGAGAGGGACAGGAGAGAGCAGGAAGAGAGGGAAAGAAACAGAGAGCAGTGCCGAGGAAAAGGAGCTGAAATGAAAAGTAACCTAATGGGATGGGGGAAAAAAGATGAGAGGATAGGAGAAGAGTGGGATGGAGGAGAGGAAGAGAGAACGGAGTGGATTAGAGGAGAGAAACAGGAGAGGAATGAGCCCGTGGAAGGAGAGGCTGAGCTGGAAGCAGGGGAAAGGCCAGAGAAGCTTCTCGCCAGGCTGAAGGGGGCTGTGGTGCCTGGCCTCCTCCAGGGAAGTCCCTCTGGCTAGATGCCGTGGTTTGGCATGGAAGTTAAGGCCTCAGTAGTCCCAACGGAGAGAATGTGAGCGCCTTCATCACAGGAAAACATTTATTACAATATTTGGAGCTTCTTCAGAGATGCTCCATTCATTGGACTGTGATCAGGTGCACTGTTTTGACAGAAGGATGTGCAGCTTGTTTTCCCCAATTCATAGCCTACAATGAGTAAATGAGTTCAATACAGAGGACGGATGCTGTACTGTGCTGTTCAAACCATGGGCTGTTGACTCCCATGGTATTCACAGGAACTGTCAAAAGGATTGGCAGAGGAGATCAAGAAAAACAAGCCTAGAGCCACTCGACTCACATGCAGCCCTGTCCTGCCATATCTTTGGGGGGATGTGCAATGAGAATAAATTTGAAAACCATAGGTAGAGAATATCCCACAATGAGGAAGAACTGGGGCCTGGGGAGGGTACCATTCTAATGTTCTCAGGTACCCTGGCATGTCTCTCATTCCTTTGCACGTACCCTTTTTGCCTTGCATGTAGCAGCATCCCATCTATCAGTTTTCTTTCCTTGGGGAGTCCTCCAAACATGCCAGTATGGTTTCACAATTACTCAGAGCTCAAGACGTGTTTTAGGGATGGTGATTCAGTGAAGAGAAGTATGAGGACATGGTTCAACCTGAAACCTGTCTGTGTGTTACTTTTGAGGTTCAGGCAGGATTTAGGTGGTGCTCAAGGGTGAATCCCCATGAGATGCTCCTCACTCCTAGTGCTGCATGTGCTGCTGCTGCGTTATGGCCATTTAAAGTGCAATGCACTTTTTACAAAATTAATGTAACTTTAAATAGAAAATGACCTGTTTGTTGTGATGTGCTTCAATGGCCAGTTTCTGGTATATTAATACCTTGTTTCCCAATATATTAAACTGCCTTCCTTCCCAATAGGAAATGAAGGATTTCTACAAGGACGCCAAATCCTCCCTGCTACAGTTGCATTTCTTCCCACAGTCTTTGCTGTCAGGGGAGGAGGGGAGAGGAAAAAAAAAAAAAAAAAAGAGAAAAAAAAGAGAAAAATGAAAGAAAAAGAGAGGGGAGCCTGATGGACTGAGCACAGAGCAGGAGCTGAGATTGTTTTTTCTGGCTGACACACTTCGTGTTGCTGGTGCGTTTGCTGCTTCCTTGAAAGGCCAGTGGGGGGAAGAAAAAGAGATTAAGGTCATCAAGATAATGCAAAGAATATTCAAACTAGAAGCAGAGGGGAAATATAGAAGGTCTGTTTTTCCAATAGTAAGTAATCAGAGTACAGGAGGATGTAATTTGCAGATTAGGAAAATGAACAAAGACTATAAAATTAACTTTATGACAGAGAGGAGAACAGTCCATTTGAAGGGGGGGATAAACCAACCTCCATAAATCTTTCTGGCTGATACAATCAGTAGGTTGATTTAAGCTAAATAAGAAATATCAGCAAATGATCAAACATGGGGCGGTCTTCAAGCCCTGGTTGTGTTGTAATCTGGCTCGGATGTGGCACAAAACCCAAGGCTGGGATTTTGGGGCAGTGAAACCTCATTGGGTTGCCAGTCCCTGCTGTGCGGGCGTGCTTGGGGTGGGAGCAGGAGGGGAGAGCAGACGTGTGCCGAACCTGCCGCTGGTGGCTGTCAGTCACCCGGCCTCTCTTCCTCTGGTGACTTTTCTCCAAGCAAACATGAGCCCGACCCTGTAAATGTGCTTCCTCCACAGTGAAATCAAATTGTCTCTCGCACTCGTGCCAGCCTGGGAGCAGCTCAGTGGGTGGATCGGAAACAAAAGCTTTTAATTAGCAAGGGGACTGCAAGTTAGTTACAGAGCAGGTTGCTATAACAGGGACCCCCCTGTCTCAGCATGATAGAAACTGTGCTCTGTTCCGTGCAGAAGAAACCCTAGACATCACCAAGAAAAATGTCTCATTTTCCTCACAAGAGGAGCTCTCCACTCCTCTGGAGTCAGTAGGCACTAGCTCCAACTCTGGCCCAAATGGATGGCACTGTCAAACTGGAGCTGAAAGAGATTTTTCTTACAGGACCTTCTCTTTCATCCTAATTTTTATTCTTTTCATTGTCATTCTAGTTTCTTCTTCACTTTTTTTTTTTTTTTTTTTTTTTTTTTTTTTTTTTCTTAAGGTGAAAAGAGGGGGAAGAAAGAATAACTTGCACTTGGTGGATTCTGTTGTTCACATTATTCACGCCTGTAAATAACGTTTCCAGTAGCCTACGAGACTACAGCACGTTTTATAGGACTCAAATGCAAGCCCTCAGAGGAGCCGTAACTCCAGGGGCATGTTCTCCAAAGGACAATTCTCTTATGTCTCTTTGCTTTTCCACTTCCTAGCAGAGGGGAAAATACAAAGCAAATTAGCAAATATAACAAAAAAAGCAATTGAGGGTCTGATTCTGCTCACATGAAGGCAGAGGTAAATAATTAGGAGGAGCTCCAAAGGTTTCAGTGAAGTTGTCTGGATGTTAAACTGTTGTAAACTGCTTAAAAAGAAGGAAAAGCAAGTTTGCCTGGGAAGCAGGCTTGCTCAGAAAGGGAATTCTCACTCGTGTGACACAGATCGCACAAAAAAGATGCCCAGTTGTATACACGTTTTCTCTTCATTTTCAGTAAAATACTGGATTGGGAGGTTTTATGGTATCGCCATTGCCAGGGTCTATTCACTCTCTCCAGAAACAGCAAAACTCTTAATACTTGGGAAAGGTCAAGTGACCTCAATAAGATACAAATAGACTCAAATCGTTGCACAAACAATGCAGGACAAAAGTATAAAAACCTTGAAGAACTGAATAGTTATTTTAGTAGGAATGGGAAAGTTCTGTTTCTAACATTTGTTCAGTTTGCTTTACATTTTATCATCCCCAGAGTTGTTGTTGTTGTTGTTGTTGTTTTTCTCAGATTCTAAAAGCACAAGGGGCTGGAAGCTTTGTGTGAGCTTCCCTTGTCTTGAGCTTTTGGGTTTGGTTTTTGCAAAGTGCCTACCTTCAACTTTGTAAGCAGGATTAATTGAAATTCAGGAAAAATCTTTCTCTAACAAATTTTGAATTTCCTCATAAAAAAAGAATTTTTCAAATAAATATTTAACAAGCTCTGTGAAATCCTACCCAGTCATCAGCAAAAAAATAAAAGTATAAAAACACAGCGTGCTTTTGAAAATATGCAACCTGCTTTCTTTGTGCAAAACTTTTGGCAAACATGGAGCTGTGTTTAGAATTAAGAAAGTGATTTTGTCCCATTCAAGTCTCAGTGAAACATTCCGAGCCACTTTTATGGTGGAGTTTTTGAAGCTTTGCTAGTTGGGTTTCATTAAACAACCATGCTTGTCACTTGTGTGTACATCGTACTCCTTTCATGGGTCGGCTTGCCCCTTGTGATTAGAGGCGGAAGCGGTTTGATATATTTGTCAAAAAGGCTGTCCTTTGTGAGCCAAAATAAAACGGATTCTCTGATATGCAAGAAGTTAAATACTTTTTACACTGCCTTGGCTTGGGATCTGACATCTTTTGCTAATACTTATTTTTAGGTGGAATCAGTAGTCAGAGACCTTAAAGGCAAGGGCAAGATTTTAAACTAGATTTATGCTCTCAAACACTTTTAAAGTGTGTGTGTGTATACACACATATATCACTGCATTTATAGTACCATGCCGTAAGTATCTGCGATACTCCAGCTGCAAAGCATCTGAATGCCATGCGGTCTTCAGTGCTTTTCACCTTCATAGCTCCCCTGGGAGTTAAGGAAGTGCTGCTTTTCCTATTTTACAGATGGGGAACTGAGTGGTTCGTGGGCAAGTAGGAAGACTGTGACCGTGTGGGGCATTAAGCGTGACTCTTCTGTGACACGAGCTGCTGGAGTCTGAGTCTCGGGATCCCAAAGATTGGGCTTCCTCACTTTGAGGTGGGAAGGGTAATTTGAGAGGCAAAAGAAGTCCCAGGAAAGTTCAAGGTTTATCTGCGAAGAGGCAGACCCCTCCAAAGAAATAGTAGTGTCAGTGCCCCCCAGAGCCAGCTCTCCCTTGCTGTGGATGATCCTGCCAAGGGGTGCAGGGAGAGGTGGGGATGTGTGGTCATGGGGCAGGAAAGGAAGAGCTCCCTGGTGTACCCGAGCTCAGGATCTTATGTTGTTTCATAACCTGGTGGTTCTCCCACTGACCTCCAGAAGTGCTGATGTTCATGTGGAAGAGTGTATTTGAAGAAACGATGATTTTAAAGAAGACGACAAAAAAAAAAATAAAAAAAATCCAAAGCTTCGATTGCAGATGTAATTTATATAATATTGATATTGCCCATGCCATAAGTCTGAATGTCTCAGTGAGACTGAGTGTTCAAGCTGGGGTTGTGAGGAGCCAGTGGGACGTTTGCACAGAGATGGGCAGAAGGATTTTGCACCATCTGTATTGCAGCGCCGTGAGCTTGGCTGGTGTCAGTGCCTGGTCACCCAGTAATGAGTGGCTTGGGACACTGGGGGGACACAGGACAAACCAATGGCTCCAATCCCAAGAGACCACAGGCTGAGTTCCTTCTTTCTGGCTTTAAGGTATATAACCGTTGTTAATTTTTCCAGTCCTTCCCAGACTATTATTTCCACTTCAAACGTAACACATCTGAATTGTTTGTGTGGAAATGTACATAAACCCAGGCCTTCCACCCTGCTGAGATTTTTGCCTCATTTGACAGCACAACGATGCAAGTCTATTTTGAATGAACCTTAACAACCCCCTCTTTCCTGCTTGATTTAGCCTCTGCTCGTACTGTTTAGAGCTTTGGCTTGACTGACTCAGATACTGACTTGCATGCTGACTTTTTCCTCTTGAAGAAGCCTCTCAAACGACAAAGAGGTTGGGTTAGCACCAGTCCTCCCCACTAATGTTGCCATTGTCCTCCCTGGTGTCTTGATCCTGTGTACAGATGTTGCACAGATGATGAAGCAGTGCCTGTCGGAGTTGACTCAGCACAACCGATTGCCTCCAGTCCACGGGCTGTAACAGGAATGGCATCGTGGCCCTCTGCAGCTGGCGGAGGCAGCACGGTCGTCTGGTGGACCAGGACGGGCCCTGCCTAACCCCTCTCTTTGTATTATATACATGGTATTTCTGGACCTTAAGGGCAATGAGTTCATGGAGAAGCAGCTGCTGCTGGTTCTGCTCTTCTTTGGTACTTCGGGAGGATGCAGGCAGCGAGCTGAGGCCATGCAGGGGGAGAGGAGGGTTGTTAGTGCCTGCCGAAAGCCCAGGCAGGCAGCGCTCGCTGCAGCACGCAATACGGCAATTCATAAAATGTGACATTCATGTTGGCGGGACACTGCTGGGAGCCTATTTTACTCCGTGATAAAGACTACATCTGTCAGGGTTCATCTTCTCGTCGCTGGGTCTGTCGGACGATCACGCAGGGCAAACTTGTTACGTGCAGGGGACAGGATTGGCTCCGTGGAGCGTGCACCCCGAGCAGTGGTAGCGCATTATCTCCTGGAGGAGTTCCTGCTGCACAGCCCCGTTACACAGAGCCTCATCCTGCGGGGTGCTGGGCGGGATACGATTATCTAAACCTCATTGGGAAGCAGTCAGCACCGCGCTTCCTTGTGGCTTGAAAGGAAAAAAAAAACATTGTGCATTTCAAAGCCAAGATTTTAGGAACAAAAATGAACCTTTTAATTGCATTTTTCACATAGGAATGTGAAAGAATCACTGCGAACCTTGAAAGTTTGATATGTACCAGACCAGTAAATAGATTTGGCTTTGTTTTTTTTTAATGTTTTGCATATTTTGTTTTTCAAACTTTCACCAGCTCTGCTTTGTTTCAGTTAATGAAATTCTTCTATTGCAGCACTGGGACTTTTAAAGCATTTTTCGTAACCTCCCGTCTTGGTCTCCAAGGTATAAACATTATTTTATAATTAGCCTTCACAACTATGTTATACATTTGAAAAGGAAGAAAAAAAATGTTTTTCCCCCATTTTTATATAGGGGAATTACAGTTTCTATCTAGGGACTGAAAGAATGTGTGTGTGTATGCGCGCGCAGAGGAGAGAGAGAGAGATTCAATCTGTCGAAATTTCATCTCCTGCCAGTTACACATGAAATCATCGTTTAGGAGAGAGAGTGGGAAATTACTGAATACATTGGAAAAATCCTCACTCTATTCTTAATGAAACTACTTTAAAATAGGGTGGGAGAGGGAAGAGCTGGGGACGTTTGCGTTCTACCAAAAAGACACGGGAAAGGAACGCTGACTTTTGCCCCCCTGTTATATAACTTGGCATCGGGCTATCGCTGGCTGATGCTGATGGGAACTCATTTGTCTCTTGGCCTTGTTCCTGCCAATCCCCAGTGGTGTTTTCTTATGGCAACTTCATATCAGAGTAAAGCTGTCACCAAGGTAACCAGATGTGCATATGCACAATCATGTACGCGCACGGCGCAATTAAGTCCGAGTGCAAATGACAAAACTCACCACGGTGCCCGTGCTTGAGCAGTGCTGCTTTAGGAGCCCTCACTGTTTGTCTTAGAGGGTTAAACCTCCCATTTTTTTACAATATGGGGAAACTGAGTCACGAAGGAGCAAGGGAGACCCATGGGTGCAGGGAGAGGCAGAGCGTCTATCCAGTAGGGACCTCGGCCTCCTGTGCTATGGGGAGAGCACCCAGCTCTTCCCGTGGGCACCCTGTATTAATGCAGGTGCTGATCTTTAAGCTTGAGTCCTTTGAAGTGTTTCTGCCAGGTTCCCTCTCATCCAGGCACCATTTGTTGTGTGTGCAATTAGTTGCAGACAGAAAGGCTGCTCCTCTGCCCAGCCTGGGGTGGAGGCCCACGGACTCGTGTAAAGATCTTTGCCTTGACTTCGGTAAAATTTGGATCCAGTCCCAGTGACAAGAGCCCCACACAAAGAGAAGCAGCTTTGAACCACTTTTGAAGTGGTAGCTTCCCTTGCTGTAATCAATTTTCAGGATGTTTTCAATAGAGAGAATAAATCCATAGGAGAGGGATGGCTTAATGGAATTTGAATTTTCAAATAAGGAATGTGCCATGTCCTTCCCAATAGAAATGTCCTCTTGAATCTTTCATTCAGCTATATGACAGATGCCTGAGCTATGGTGCATTTCCAAATGTTTTTTTTTTTTTTTCCTTGATTTTTTTTCCCCATGGAGAAAGCCACTGAGCTGAAGCCTAATGTAAAGCGAAGCCTTTTCAGATGAAAGAGCGATCCTAGGAAGAGGAAGATGTGGGAACCAAGTGGTTAATTTCTGTCTTCAGCAATGTCATAGAGAAAATACATGTGAGCATGGAAAAATATTAGTCTATCTCTTTTGAAAGCCTCCAAAAAGATTTGTCTGAAGCGTGCATTTAAATGGGAAGGATACAGGTGTTTTCAGAGCTCTTCTAGCCCATGAGCAGGCCTGGGGCAAACCTGAGCATTCGGTATAATGTAACGAGAAACATTCCTCCATGCTTCAGTGGGAAAATGCAAATAGGCTCATTTCCTCTTTTGAGGAGGGCTTCAGATAAGGTGCTCCTGGAGCAAAGTAACCTGCTCGGTGTGCTCCCTGCCTGCGATGGTGGGCAAGCACACACGCCGAGCTGCCAGCGGCACGAGGATGCGGCCCCATGAGGAGGGATGCTTCGGCCAAATTCTCCCAGGCTCAGCTATCTGGGAGGTGTGTCAGGTGCCAGTTTTGTGCTGCTGCCTCTGCCCTTCTCTGTTTCTCTCTGCCGAAGTCCTCATGTGCATTTGGGAACCAGTGCAACTTGAAAATAAGCTGCCCAAGTGAGAGGCGCAGCAGGGACCTGTGCGCCCCGAGACTGCTGCCTGCTGCTGAATGAAGCACCCGTGTGTGCTGGAGCCTGCGCGCCTCCTGCTCCCCCTCCTCCTCCCACCCCAGCCCTTTCAAGGAAAGGCTCTGAAATATGTTTTGATTTCATTTTGCAAGCAGTCTGCTAAAAACATTTCTTCTCAGCCTTTTCTCTAAGTTTGTTTTCTTTGCTAGTTCAGCCTTTAGAAGAAACAACAGAAACAACAACTTTTTTTTTTTTTTTTACTTTTTTTTTTTTTCCTGTAAGCATTAAGAATAATATTTTCAGAAGTTTAAGCAGAAACCAATAGCATAAGCTTCATTGCAAGCACTAAAATGGGAAGGGAGCTCTTTTGAAAAAGCTAGCCCCAGTTGTGATTGCTAAGCTATGCAGGTAACCAGCAAATAATTAAGGCTACCACTGAAATTCGCTATCAGTTGGGTGACAAAATTCCCTTTCCCCAAAGAAAATCCCAGATGTAAAGAGGATTATTTTAATTACATTTTTTTTTTCAGAAGGTTTACGAAGTATTCCCCCTTCACCTCTCCCTGAATAATTTTAGTAACTGTTGGAAAATAACCATTACCATCAGTTCCTGACTTTTTTTTTTTTTTTTAATAATTATTCTTGCATAATCCATGGCCATAGTTGTCTGAGTAGTTAATAAGTTTCCTAAAGCTCCAGCTCCAGGCACCATGTAACTACCTGCTTTCATGGAAAAGCAGAAAATATGCTAGCAGGGGGAAGAACTATGGTTAATCCTTGTGCTACCTTAAATAAAAGCAGAAAAGGTTTCTAAATATTTTTAATTATATTTTTTAAGCAGTGCTCATCAGATCTGGGGACCTGATTTGTGGTGCCTGAAGACTTGAGCTTAACAATGCTATGTTGATTGTGGTATGATTTTCATCCAATAGAGCAGAAAAAGGACTAGACTCAAATTCTGCTTGCCTAACTACATGTTGATGTCTTTCATCAGAGAAAAATACTGACTTGCTATTTCGGGTTGCGCAGTTCAGTTTACAAAGCAAGCCTTCTATTTTTAAAAGTTAAAATATTTTTCGTATTGCTTTAAAAATAAACTGACCAGCAACCAACTAACCAACCAGTAATACATCTAATTTGTACAGACGTTTCAAGGAACTAAACGAAAATGGTAAGCTGAGTATAACTGTTCCCTTATATAAAATAAATCTTTTCAGTGCAAGTTTCCAGCTGCTTCTGAAATATAGGAAAATCAAAATTATCACTGGCATTCACAAGCCAATTATTGAACTCAACGGCACGATTCTGAATTTCCACTGATTTAATTAAGAGCAACATTTGGCCCTAGCTAGAAGCAATAATAAGTGCTTCTTCATTAGGTATTTTCAGGGTAATTTCTTAAGGGAAAAGATAGATGCTTCTAAACCTGTCATTTGGTGAACTGTTCCATGTAATATATTAGAGCCATTGATTAGTGTAATATGGCAAAAAGCAAAGCCTGATCGATCATCCATTGCAGTCAATGGGTGTCTTTGATTAAGTCCAAAAAGAGCAATATAAAATCACTGTAATTCCAGGCAATATAGAGACGCGCTCTTGGCTCGCATCCCTAATTCCACTTCAGGGTCTGTTGGTACCTAATCTGGACTTCCTGGGGAGCAGCAATTCCATCTCACGGCAGCTTTCGAGGCTGCAACATTTCCCTTTTGTTCTACAGAGGAATGAAAACCGGACTCGTTAAAGTAACACGCACACGAGCTGTGTCGAGGCATTCATTGGCAGCTGCTAAAGGTCAGGGGATTTTGTTTTGTGGGAACATGGAGGAGAAGGGCCCTCCTGGGTCAGCGAGTCAAATCTCCACCTCTTGTGGGCAACTGAGCCTTGAAGTCTTGGTCTTCACTGCTCTGAAGGTGTCTTGGAGCTCAGAAATCCCCAGGAGTCCATCTACAGGAGGTATTTTGGCTTCTGTGCCGGTGTTAACATCCGTACACCACATTTTGCACCGACAATGTCATGACCCGCTCTTCCTTGAACCCTCCGGAGTGCTGCGGGCTTGAGCGAGGCTGTGTGTGGTCACAGCAGGCGTTAGCACATCCTCACACGGGACGGGATGTGACCACTGAGAGCTGTTGCCTGTCCGCCCGGAGTGCTGAGCAGGGCCGCTGCTGTTACATAATTAGTTTGCTCAACAAAACTTCAAAAATATTTAACCTGGCCTCCTGCGACCACATGGCCTGGGTTCAGGCTGCTTGGTTTTACATGGGTGCTCAGATGGACATCGTTAGCCCTTCACCCAGCTGTCTGGTCATGCTTTTTTCTGATGTGCTGATGGAGCTGTTTTTTTTTTTTGAAGAGAACACAGACCCTTGCCAACAAGCACTTACAGGTATTTACAGAAGGGTTAAGTGAATTAGGTGCCTGATTTCCCCTGCTGTTCATTTAGGATTAAGCACTTACTTGCCAAGTTGTTTTTGCACATCCTGCTGCATCCTTGACTACCTAAAGACCTTTCTAAACTGGCTCCGTAAGCTTTTGATCTGGCCTCTCTGTTTTTCTCTAAAGTACAAAATGTTCCTTTCTGCTAATGCATCGGTATGTGCTCACTATCTGTCTGGATATTGTGTGACGAGGAGAGGAGGGAAATGGCCAGTGACAATGATTTCTCTTGCTGATTGTTTTTTTTTTTTTTTTTTCCTCCACATAATTTAAATCAAAATATCTAAACCTCAGACCTGAAACCAACTTCACAGTCTTACTTTGTATGTAAAAATATTCCATTTAAATCAGCAGTAAAGCTAACATGAAAGTGCCAATAAATAATATATGCAAAGAGTTTTTTTTATCAATATATAAAGAAATGTGGAGTTGTGAAGCTGCTGAAAACAAGCATTAGGAAATGTAATGAAGCAAGAATTAGAACAGCATAGTTCCTCTGGCCATTATAAATGAGAACGCCAGGTACCTGGAGAACAGGAAAACTGATGAGTACAGTCTGTTCAGGAGAGAAGGAGGAAAATTTCCCCCAGGAACACATTTCAAATTACTTATTTATGAACTGATGAACTGGGAGACCACCTATAGAGAGACAGGAGCAAGCAGTCTGCTGCAGACAGCTACAGAACTCCAGCTAATTGTGCTGCTGTTTTCTGTTATAACTCCTGCTCTCCAGCTGGGCTTTGGAGGCAGGAAATTTAGGCACTGACTAGAAGTTGCACTTTCCCTCCTTCTTGTCGGCATAAATATATACATGTATATTTTAATCTGCCGGAATAATTCAGTGAAGGCTTGAGAAAACAGCTGCTGCCTTTGTTGTGACAGTGCTAGGGCGTTTGTGGGGTAGGGCATCCAAGGGGAGAGTTCCTGAGCATGGGTCCATCCATTGGCAAGGGTCACTCCAAAATTCAGATGCATGGCCTGAAATGGGACATGCAGAACATACCTTTTAGGTTCTTCTCTGCATTTAACTTTCAGGATATTAAGTACAAATAAATGGGCACGGCAAGGTGCACGTATGTATTAACAATTAAGTACAATGTGCATTAGATGGCTGAATGTATAGGTGTGTAGGAAGTATATCCAGATAGACTTCATATACATTTCCTAAATACATGTCCCTGATGGCACATTTTTTAAACGCTCCGTGCTCATATATACATAAGCATCAAGATGTTATTTCATTTACATTTGTATAAATATGGAATGGCTCCAGTTTGCTCCAGAATATGGGAGATCAGAACATAACCCAGGTTAAAAGAATTGTTTAAGCCTATCAGAAAAGAGAAAGTAATTTTAGATACTCATTAATGCGGTATAAAAAGATAGGGGAGAGAGATTTTATTTGTTATATATATTCAGTGGTTGAGAATTAACTTCAGTAGACCTCATACCAGTTGAAGCATGGGAGTGCTTACACACAGAATTCAGTCCAGCAGCTTAGACAATAGAATTTGTACAGATCATTTGTGCAGTTCGACAATCTCAGCCTGTGTTGTGTTTTAGCATGTGAGCTCTACACGGTGGTGTTCAGTGACTTGGTTCATGGCCGAGTAAAAGTCCCCCAGCCAATGGCTCGTAGGACATGGTGTGTGTGGCCAGCCTTGAGGTCAAGCACAGGAAGGAAAAGACCAGCAGACTGGGGAACAATGAGCACAAGACCATATTTGCCTTCCCTGAGGAAAGCAAACTTGATGCTCCAGATGAAAATCAGAGCAAACATCTTGCTACTTTATCACTGAGGGCGCTGTGCTCCCAGGAGGTCCAGGTGGCTGAAGGTTGGTGGCTGTGCACCGGGACCTTGGGCTGTTCCTGGCATTCATGGGGTGGCCAGCGCAGGTCACAGAGCAGTGGTACAATGTCCTGCCTACATGAACTGCCTCCTGAGAAGTTGTTTTCTGGATTCAGCCCTGGCTGCAGCTTTCAAAAGCAGCTCATTCGGGGTGCACCGCATTTAGACCTCGGCAAAATGATGAAGGCAGAGAGTGTAGTGGTGGGAGAGATGTCTGAAAGAAGAGGATGCAATCATTTGCCGTGTACTGTGTAATAAGGCGTGCTTGCTGAATACTGAAACTGGGCGCCCTAAAGAGGGTTAGAAGAAATGTCAAGGATTCAAACCTGCCAAATACTGAGTGTGTTTTCAGTGTGAGCACAGAGACTATATTCCTTTCTTCCTTCCTGTAGCTACATTGCTAGTCAGTATAGAGAAAATGTGCAGGGTGTTGTTGGTCTTGCATGTGTTCCTTGAATAGAGAATTCAATTTCCCATTCTGTCATTTATTATAAGATGCTATGGGACTGCATTTATTTTTATTATAAAATGAATGGGACTGGAGTGACAAAGTGGATCTATGCCTTTTCTTCATTATGTTGGACACCAAGAACATTTAACAGTTTGCTGCAATAGGACCTACAAAAACTATTAACCCCAATAAAACCCCTGTAAGAATATGCAGAGATAAAAGGGAACTTCAACAAAGTAGGAATTTTTATAGCAATGAGACAGAGGGAGAGAAGGGCATCAAGATTTATTGCAAATGTCTCCAGTAGCAAGAGGTTCAAGCATTAGCTAATCTTTATTTGCTTCTTTTATCATAAAAGTAGCTGCGTTTCAAATAATCAAGGAATCGGTGATGATATTAACACCGCTTCAATGAGGCAACTTAAACACTTTCATTTTTACTTCTATTCTTAAAAAAAAAAAAAAAAAAGATTCCTTCTGCTGAAATGAATATGTAACAGAGTCACACCTCAGTGAAACTTTTTTCTTTAAGTATTCAGAACATTTTGTGAGGCTGATCAATTGGGATTTTTTTTTTTTAATACCTGACTTGGTTACACTGGCAGGTATTCACAAGTGACAATTATTTCAACATTAATTTGATAGCTCCCGACAGCCTCAGAGATGGGATAGAATCACCTGGAAGCTGGCATTTTGCATTGTACCACTCTGTCTATATAGGAACTGTCATCTTCCATTCAATATGGTAAATGCTATCTGCATACAGGCTTCTAAAAAGTTATAATTTCTTCTAAGTGATTGAAACTCATAGATCTCTCTCTCTTTCTCTCTCCCTTTTCAAGCTACACCTGAGAGGTAGCAATGATGACAGGCTGGTTTAACGCAGCTCTTGCCGAGATTAAGTAGTTGTCAGCCAGATATCATTGGAGACTAAGGGATTGCTTTTGGAAGTCATTCTGAATTGCTAACTAACGGGGAGCTTGTTCCTAGACGGGTGTCGATTCTTTTGTTTCCAGGGATTGACACATCTGCAATAACAATGGAGCATGCTCTCGTTGCATGGGATGTGATTTATGCTGGTCACCTTTCTATCTGGAAAAGAGGATCTAATGAATGCCCCTTTCACAACTGATTTGCAAAAGCAGAAAACGCCCAGAGCTGCTATTTTTGGACCACCGGCTTAAGAAATGTTATTATTTATAGCTCCGTAAAAATGTTTGCAGCCATAGAATTAGTCTGTTCGAGCAGGGTTATATATCGGATGAATCTACATGAAGGTTCAACAATAAGCTCTCCGCTGTCAGCTTTGCCAGTTTTTAAGGAGGCTGTTTGGAAGGAATGTGTGCATAACTGGCTGGTGTATTCCGCTCACCTCCTGTTTCATACACAGCCAGTGACAGACAGCCCCCGACGAACAGGGAGTAGCTGAGGCTGACAGGTCAGCTGTAACACAACAAGTTGTCACTGTCATGGGAACATGGCAAGTGAAAAGTAGATGAAGTTGCCTAGAGGATGTTTTCATCAATTTAGTGTTATATACAAGCTAATAAATCTGCAGACACTCTTGTTTCACCATACACAATGTGTGTGAGAGAGAAAATGACTGAGGTTTGGCTGGGCTGGCATTTACTGGACCAGCTGCAGTAGCCACTTGAGCTAATAGTGTGAATGATTTAACTCACTTCACTCTGCCTTTCCTAACAAAGCATTTCCCATGAGACTTTAGACTGAGAAGTTTATTTTTAAGCATGGGAGAGAGATCAACTCTCTAGAGAGCTTAGGAAGTTGCAGGGGGGCTATTTCATCAGAAGACGACTTTGGGAAGAGGCACGGGGATGCCTCCACCACTGGAACCAGAAGAAGAGATGACTCATGGGGCAGGGATTTCCACTCATTTGTCGGAAATCCTGGACAACACCCCGGACCCACAGAACTGCCCATGCTGTCTGTCTGGACATTCTTAAATTGATCCAAATTTCCAGACTCTTGTCATGAGACATTAGTAGGAATGAGTAGTTTTCATCCCCCCAGCCTCAGATATTAAAGGATAAACCCCGGTGTAGCAGAAACTAACACACTGGGGGATAAGGATATTATAATAATAACCTAAGGAGCACTGCTGGATATTCTGTCATCCTTCTGGATTATTTGCAATGTGTGTGCTAGTTTATTAAAGTATATTCTTTATAGAACAGTGGAGATTGTTTAAATTATATGGTGAAGTGTTTTACCTTTATGAACAGCTCATGGGTAATTTGTATCAAATATTGAAACTTCAAAATTGTGCTGTGTTGTGTTCGTTTAATAAATTGTACAGTATCATTTCTCTTTCCTGCATGGCTGACTACTTATTCAGTTGACACAGTGCAAAAATTGAGTGATGCAATCAAACAGACAATTTGCAATCGGCTTTCAATGACTTTTGAGTATTTATGCTGCTGGATGAATGTAGGAAAACACATTGCTCTCTGTTAGATTTCTGTACTGCTGGCTCCAGCCACCACCAACTGATTCATAACATGTATATTGAGCATTATCACTTTTCATCTATTAGCATTTTTTTGTCTGCTGGAATCCTGTGATTATTTCAGTGGTAATAAAACAAGTTCTCAGCTATGGAAGGGTCTTGACAGACCCTTGCACTGGCATCAAGCAAATGGTTCCACTGATTTCAAATAGACATTAGTAATATATTCACTGTGGCATTAGAGTTTTGTTCAAAAGAAACCTAAAATACCCCATCATTTAAAACTTTTTTTTTTTTAATTTTCTTCTTTTTTTTTTCTTCTTTCTGTAACTCTCACCTAGGTCTCTTCTTGGTGCAGAACTTAAGCAAGTCATTAACTCTCAGTTGAAAGTTATGTGCATTGAATAACTTTGTGAATAAGGCTGAGATTGCAGTTAAATATGCAAATTCAACCTCAATATTCTCAAAATGCTCTAGTAAATCAGTGTTAATGATAGTAATTTCCCATAGAACATACCTAATTCTTCCTCCTCAAAGCATTTTACAAAGAAACTCCATTTTACAGTAAATATACAAAAGTGCATATACAGAATACAGAAGAGAACAGGAAAAGCAGAGGGAAAAGTAAATCAGTGGTCTAAAGAAATGGGGTAAAGAGGTTTAGAAATAATTTTCTTAGAAGAAAAATTGAAAATTTGAGATTTTAATTATTGTGACTATTTCTAGTTAAAAAATTAAGATCACAAAACAGTTTGGAAAATTGTCTTAATTTCTACCATAACAAAAATGTGAGAGCACGGGTAGGCAGACTGATAAGTGTGGTTTCAAGTGGGCATTGGCAGTGAGAGCCAGCCACTCCCATTGCCTGTAAAATAGCATTTGCTTTCAGAAATGTCACAATTTCAAATAAGAAAGAAAAAAACACACTGTACATTAAAATCTCTGAAAATAAAAAAGTCTACTCTGCTTAGACACTGTTCAATAGTGTAGCCTTACAAAGACCGGCCATGCTAACATATGACTGCTCTATACGGTACTGCACACTGTAAGCTAATCTGCATACGTCAGTTGACACAAGACAATAAGCATAATTATTAAAACAAACGTGCAAATTATGGATAGCTAAATAGTCATAAATAAGCCTATATTGTCTTATACCAGTGAATTTAGTGACACCAGAAGCAGTTCACTCCAACTGTTTCTATTGCCAAATGTTCCTTTAGATCTCAATTCCAAGGCAAAAAATAGCATTACAGAGTAACTTAATCTATCTCATGATTATGTTCTTCTAACAATACCTTCAACACACCAGACTAAATTGTCTTTGCCAGTGAAGATTTTGTCCCTCAAAATCTACCAAATCAAGGGCATGCAAAATCCAGCAGCTTTCTGCTATATCATAAACAAGAGAATGCATTCAAAACCAGCAGAGCTTATGTATTTTAGGACTCTCTATCAGACAGTGCATGTCAGAAAAGATTTAAAGCTATGCTAACTTTTGTTTGGGTCACTTTTTTGCCCACTGGCCTACGGGCGGAATAGAGGTGGTTACAGCACTGACACAAACCCATTTATTCTGCTTCTCCCTGCTCCGGCATGAAGTAAAAAAGCAACGCCTGAGCCTTATATTTGAATTTTCTCTTCTTCTATTTTTCACTGATACTTCCAGAAGAATCACGTTATGGCAAATGAAGTTTCCTAGGGAAATGTTTATTTTTTGGCAAGGAGAAGGTCTAAAAAATTGTATTCACTTCATACTCATTCACTGAAGGAACCTGAAATTTGCTCCTGAGCATTGCTTCACTTTCACTTTCTTACTCTTACCCCAAGTTTCCTCCATTAGGATGGTTTATGACAAGAAATGGCTCAAAACACAATCAATGTGGGACTTCTATAGTTAAAAACCAGTTTGCAACAACAACAAAAAATAGCTGTTGTTTTGTACCTCCCTGATAAATGGATGTCTATTGTTCTTCTACCCTGGAAATTAATAATAACTGGACCAGTTGCCTTAGAGACAGCCAGGCAGCCATTAGCAATCAGTAAAAATTAATGTACCGCAGGGAATTTAGCAAGGAAATGTGTTTAAGTGTGTAGGGGCACCTTAACCACCCATCCAATACGGGTGAGCGCCGGCAGTCTCCACGTCGTTACCGCTGCCTTGCTGTACAAATGCCCTTCGATGCAGACAAGATGCTCTTACAAGCGGGGGGATTTCCACCAGATGCTCGTGCCTTGGTGAGGAGCATTGCCTTTTCAGTGCTTCCTTTGCCTTGCAAGCACGCCTGCTTCTTTGGGCAGCGTCGTAACACTGAGTTTTCACAGGCAGAGGTGAATTTGGAAATGTGGAGGGGCGACAGCTCTTTATTTCCCTGCAGCATGCTGGCTCTCCCTGCCTGCACGACTGCAGCTCCTGCCCCATGAAAGGTTCTCTCAGACGGGTTAGCTGTGCTTTAAAAAGTCCCTGAGTGCTTTTAAAGCTGTCAGCACCATTATCATTCATGATGCAACTGGTTTCCAACCCTGCTTCTGTTTTTCCAGTGGGCAGCTAAAGTCCCCCTAGATAATTACCTTGGTTGTGCAGTAGCCGGGCTGCTTCGACCAGGCCAATTACGGGAGGTTTCTGCGATGCCCCAGCCCCTCCCAGATCTGCTTCCCAGCAAACGATTGCATTTGCACTGCAAGGAGTCCCCTTCCTGCAAGGGCAGCAGCGAAGTCTCCTACGGGGTTTGCATTTTACTCTCACCTCCTCCTGTTATCGTGTCCCTGATAAGAGCACGCTTGGTATGGGTGCTTGCTGTCCAGGGGGTTAGGGTTGAGCCTGAACCCTTGGCTGCCTGCTGGTGGCTGCTCTGCCCCCTGGTAGGTAGGACAAGGTGTCATTAAATGGTGACAGAGCGTAATTAAAAGATCTGGTTTGCAGGGGCAGACAGACCCAGCGAGGGATAACCACTGCGTGTGTTGTCTCGCTGCCTCCCTCCTCAGCTCCTCATGTCTTTGGGGAGAGGGTTGGCCTCTGCTGCCACTTCACTTACAGGGGAGTTTCAGCTCGATGTTGACCACATGAGGTTTAGGGATATAACAAACCTGCTGGCAAGTGTCCTCCCTGGGGAACTCCGTGCTGCACGGGAATGAGCACTTCTGTACAGATGCTTGGGTCAGAGCTAGGCTGATCCAATGGTAACGCATGCAAAAGTGCTGGTGAAGTCAGTGAGAATGGTGAATCAGTAAATGATGATGGAATTTGGCACTTTACTGTCCAGAAGGAAGATTGCTTTAAGCAATGGCTGGGGTAGGTGAGTTAGTAAGGGAAGCGAAGCTCTGAGAAATAGGGAAGCAAAAGAAGAAAGTTTTCAAATGCAAAACACTGATGGGTTGCTGGCGGTCACGGCTTCCTGAGAAATCTGGCAAATGGGCAGGAGGACTGCATCAAATTATCTTCTAATTCTGGGGAGGAGTTAAAATATTAACAGGAGAGTGTAGTCCACAGTTCTTCAGCAGAGCTAGAGAGCAGCATCCAGAAACCCCTGTCCTTGAAAGCTGGGGTATTAGGAAAGAGTATCTCCCAAAGCTGATGGTTTTCTATCAGATGGCATCAATGGACCAGTCACTCAGGGACACCAAGAAGAGTTAGACTCACAGAAGGGATCTTTTACACATTCAACTGGCAAATGTGCTGGTCTGAATGGAGATATTCTCCCAAGAACCACTTTTTTTTTTTTTTTTTAGTTTCTTGGAAAACTTCTTGTGTCATTGGTGTCAGACGAGCCAGATGGGAGTTCTGAATTGATGATCACATTCTGAGGCTGGAATGCAACATCTGGAGTTGATCAGCATTCCTCACAAACTGATCAATCATTAGGTGGAACTGATTACTACCATCTCCTCCTTTTACTCTTGAATCACTTAGAACTCTTTTTTTTTCTTTCTCTTTCCCTCTCTTTTTTTTTTTTTTAAATGAAAAAAAAGACAAAGCATGAAATGCAGCTGCTTTATAGGGACTGAGGTTATGTGAGTCACAGTGACTAACTCATTACACATATCTCTTGTTGCAGTATCAAATGGAACAGGGATGAGATAGCTCTGCTCTAGTAAATATAAAATATCTTGGGTCATATTACTCAGCAACAGTGATTTTGCAACAGCAGCAGTTTTGAAGCAAGACCTTTTCTCTTCAATATCTTCAATTTCTCTTCAGTATACATCGAAAAATTAGGACTGGTGCTACTAGTCTCAGTCTGAGATCAGGTTTATTTAGGAGTATGCTAGGTTTGGTACAAACACAGCATTGCTGCTCCATGCTGTGCCAGCCCCACCACAAGTTAAAACAGAATTGCAAAACACCCGAATCATTTTCCAGCTTCTGAAAAGTCTATCATCTTCCTTGCATTTGTCTTCCAGAAAAGAAAAAATGACAAGGCAATGTGCAAACCAGGCCACATGTGTACTCCACTGTCCTCACATGTGTTTCGTATATCAGCACTATTGTCAGACACTCTGCAACCACTTCCCAAGTGGTGATAAAACTGGCTCCAGCGCTGCTTTCCAGGAGAACCACTGCCTTGCCTCTCTCCATGCAGCCCAGAGGTGTGCTGGAGGACCAGACCTTTTGCACTGCCAATATGCCATGTAGCACAACAAGTACGCACTTCAGGTCTGGGGTCTGTGTTTTCCAGTGCCAGTGTGTGACTCCAGAAAGTGAAAGGCTGAGAGAACTTGCACGAGCCAAGTCTAACAGTTGGGTCCTCTGTGCACGTCTGCCCTGAGTTTGGACCTCCATTGTCCCGGTGGATGTTCCTGCACCCAGTAGGGTTTGTGGAGATGCAGATAAATACTTAAGAGAAAATAGACTATAATTGAAATTGTGCAAAATATCCACTGTGTTCAACCAGAAAGTGATGCCACTTTAGGACTATCTTGATTTGACTTATTTACTTTCACTTCTTTCTTTTGTGATCAACAAGAAACCCAGGCCAGGTTCACTGCAAAGTTCCTGGGTACTGTCAACAAGGATCTTCTTTGCTTACTGTGGCATAAATCAGGAGTTTCCCAGTGAAATTAGGGTAAGGTTTGATTAGCATCTTTTGTTAAGCCAGATGATGTTTTTTTCATAGCGAGTGCAAGCATTTTGTGGATTTTCCTGGATTTAAAACAAAGACCAAAGAAATGTGGTGGTTTCCAATGAGTTTCACTTTGAGGTTCTGGGTCTGTTCATCATTTCATGCCCAAAATGAAACATGAGAAGTGAAAAAACATAACTCGTGTCGTGAAACTAAGCAAAATGTTCCCATGAACTTTATGTGAAAGAAACCACAGAGTAACCTGCAAGCTTTAGAGGGATGTGACCATGCAACTCGCCTCCCGCTGCTGAGTCAGGGTTCCCACGCGGTACTGCAGCACCGAGCGTGGGCTGCTCCACTGAACCTCCCTGACCAAGTCTCTTCCATCTTTTCTTTATGCTCCTGGCATTGACTACATGCATTCTGAGAACCCTGAAAGCTCTAAAGCCAGATCTGAGTTCCTTTGTGCTAGTGGCTGGACGTAGAGAAAAGTGCTCCACAAAGATCAAATAATTTATAATTTAAATATAATTTATTATTTTTTTCCCCCATCAGTAAACAGTTATCTGAATAATTTTCCTGATAAAGACTCAGGCATTTCTTGTGAAAATAGTTGTATACTGGTGAGAAGAGAAGGTTATTTATCTGGTTCTAAAGAAATAAAGAATAGAAAAATTAGCAGATGTTCAATGAGTCAGCTAGGGTCACTCGGGGCTTTTAGCAAAACCAAAAGCCAAACTCTATTCCTAGCCCCTGCCTGCTGCCTTGTCACAGGCACATCTCTCCATCCACATTAATTCTGAATTTGATGCTGTGCATTTTCAGTTGTACATTTTTAGCAGTTCAACTTTTCAAACCATGTACTATTCTAGAACAATAACCCTGCAGCAGTGAAGGCAGCTGTAAGCAAGGAAATGCAGTGATGTTCCTGTGAATTCCTGCAGCCCATTCTATCAGGATCTTCATGTGCTAGCTCTCCAAGAGAGAGATGAATTAAAACATTTAAGTCAAAGCAAGGATTTTCCCAGGGAAAGGAAAAGGGTTATGCATAGTTTTCTCCCTTATAAAGTGACTTTGTTTGTTTATCATTCTAAAATGATTGCAAATGGTTTTCAAAAAAGGGATAATGAAGTAGCAGGGAAGATGACAAACAGCCGATCGTAGATAAAAGCTCCTTAACAGCAGTATCAGCTAGAGCAAAAGGGAGAGAATGGTGTTTAGGGACATTAGTTGGCATTGGCAGCATGCTCCTCTCCAGAGATTTGATCCCATTCATGCCTAAGCTGTGATTTCCCCAAGAGGAGAGCCTATCCCCATGGTGCCCAACACAAGCATCTGTCTTTTCTTGTAGCATCACAGTGCACCCACAAATTTCCTGGCCAGGAGTATGCTTGGACAACATGCCCAGGACATCCCTAAGTGCTTCGTGTTTCTGGCAGTCTGGGAATTAAGTGATTTAGGATCGCCATGCAGAGCAGGGGGTCCTTAAGTGCAATATGGCCAGCACTGACCCATTGAGAGGTGTAATAAAGTACATCTTAGATCTGGAGTTAGGAGGCTTGGGTGCCTTTACTGATGAAGCAAAAATACACAGCAAATGTAACCAGTAGTGTGCACAACCACGATACAGCCTACAGAGTGCAACACATGGGATTCAAACATTCCTAGCTGAGTGGTTTTACACCCAAAAGCTCCTTCAGCTCTTGTATTCACAGTCATATGTGAAATTCATCTGAATCTTGTTTCCTTGGCCTATGGGGTATTTTCATGTACAAATTAGGCTGGCCAACATTCCCTTTCTGCAAAAATTCCCAGGGGTACAACTTAAATGTTATTAAAAAGCCTAATAAAAGAAGAGTGCACATTTAATAATGTTAGAATAACACAGCCATTGCAGCATTGGTGTGCCTGCAGTTCAGGCAAAGAGAGAATATGGAGGCACTAATGCACTCACTGAGATAAAAAAAACAAAAAACAAAAAACAAACATAATTATCAACTGCTAAGAAGGACCACTGATACTGTGCGGAATGCAGAGACACATTTTCAGACCCCTGGTCTGGAGCTTGTCTATGACCTGCTGAACAGGGGCTGTCCTGCTCCTGTGGGACTTCAAGAAAAGCGGTGGCCTCTGAGGCCAAAATTAAAGTGTTTTCATCAGCTAACCATGCTGTAATATTACTCCACACATTTTTCTTTCACCTTTGCCCTGTCACGCTACCATCTATCTGACCCTGACATCTATACTTCTGCTACAACACGTAGTCCTCTCACTGCTGTGTCCTACGATGACATTTCTCCAGGGCACAAGGCCCACCACAAGGCCTAGGCCTCAGCTCAGGCCCGCTTGTTGGAGTGCTCAAACAAGGTCCTTCCTTGACATTATGAACAACCACTCCTTCAGTGGGAGCAATGAAATCATGCATGAAACCTCCGACAGGAGGGTGGGTGGTTTCACTGAAGGGACGGGAAGAGAGGCCGCGGGGCATGACCTGCCCCAAACCACAGCTCAGGTCTCCATACTCTCTACCCAGTGGCTGTGCCCAGCAGCCCACGCTGTCTTCCCAGAGCAACAAGCAACATCCTTGGAAAAGCGAAGCCTCATGAACCATAAATTATGCAAATAAATACCCTATGTAAGAAACAAACCTTTAAAAAAGAAAACAAAACCTGGAACAGCGGGGCAGTATCTGAGTTTTGAATAGAAATGGGTTTAGTTTGGCTGCGGCACAAGGACAGCAGGAGCGTTCAAAGCGCTGCGAGCCACACGCGGGGACTCTGGTGGGGATGCTTCCTTCGAGGCAGGCATTTTCGCGCACACAATGCCATTGTTACGCATTAGGCAATTTTTTTTTTCCTCATGGGGTGTGGGGGCGTGATGGGATTCAGGAAGGCTTGCTCGCTCTTCGATGTGGTCACATCAGTCATGCTATGTTTGCTTAGAAATGACTGCTCCCCAGTTTAGCGCTGCACTGGTTTTTTGTTGTTGTTGTTTTCAGATTAAACGGAGAACAGAAAAAGAAAACCCCGCTGGCTCACTTTGCAGGAGGCAGGCCCTACATGCTGGTGTTTCAGGCTCTTAGAAAAATCCTTAAATTTGAGGAAACTAAATGAAACATTGACACTTCGCTCCTGCAAAGGAGAAAGGGAGGAAGGAATGGGACAGTGAGGAGACGCTTGCATTTCCTTGTTGCTTCTGTGGTTCAAAGTGATGAAAATAGAGAGCAGTGCAACAGGAGAAGGCCTTGTCTTAGCAGATGCGTCTTTCAATGATCCCATATGCGTTTTTGCCCTGACATACAAATGGTGGAGTTCCATAGTTCAGACTACAGCAAGCCTCTACAGACTGTTTTTCTTGTGTAGCTTCATATAGCTTTTTTTTTTTTTAGAACATTTTTGCCTTACCCTCCTTCTGACCTGCTAGTTATCTTCTGCAGAAAGTTAAATAAAATTAAAATGTATGTATGTAGGAAGCCAATCAAGCTGGTTTTGAGTCACAGGTCATTAAATCTCACTGTAAGATGAAATTTTTACTGTATAAACACTCATAAAACCTAGACTACCAGCCAAGTTCACCCATGAACCATAAGAAACCTAGGAGCTGTGGAAGCAGGTAAAATTCATCAGATCTTCCATGCTGGATGCTTGTGTGATGCTTTCCTTGTTTGTTAAACGAAAAGAGCAGTCAAAGACACTTAAACATTAAAATGGAATAATATTGGGTTTGGTTACTTTAGGTAGACAGGTTGACACTTCTTCCTGTAGGCTTTTTGTGCCTAGTAAAATCTAACCACTGAAGGATTTTTTTTCTTTTTTTTTTTTTTTCCTCTGCTTTTACATTTCAGCTCTAACATTAGCAATTGCAAAGGTAATGAGATTTTCTGTCTTTTGTAAAATGAATTTTACAAGTAAAGTTCCCTGAATTATTTGAATATGTCGCTCAAAGTTTTATGGTCATATCCTCCGGGATTATTTAAAACACCTTAGGTTTGAAGAATATATTTTCTTTTCAAGCCTTATTTGTAGCAAGTATGGGAGAGAATGGGTTAATTTTTTTTTTCTTTTCCTGTGGCTTATATGTAAGTGAAATGACATTTTAACAATCTCTTTAGTATAGCCTTGCTGTGCTGGGACCTCTGTTGCCTGCTGTCTTACTTCTTGGCCTCTAAATAGAGACTTATTTTCAATTTCTCCAGTTCCTAATGTTTTAAATGGAACTACTGTTCCCCTTAGAGCACCCAGTGGCTGGCTGGAGACCTTTATTGATATATATAAATTACTCCAATCCCCAGGGCTGGCTACAGATCCAATCATATTGAGCTAATGCGCATATAAATAAAAACCTGGAAGTATGGTTTATGGCAATAAGTAGTGCAGTAGAAGTTTATACCATCCTGCAAAGACACCTTGATACATTGCTGATAATCTCTATAATGTATTTAAAGCGGCAGTCTGTAGATTCAAGGCTGAAAATTTCACTCATCAAAGTCATAAATCTCAGTGAGCTTCTGTTGATTGGCCTCAGAAAAAGAAGGAATTTCCCCAATCCAGGGAAGAGCCAAAATGATAGGCACCAAGCAGGGTGATGCCAGTGGGCAAGTCAAGTGCATCAGGCCCAGCAGCTGGGCAAGGTTAAAGATCTTCCCTGACATCCTGATGCTCGTCCAGCTGCCAGCTTTTGCAGTTCACAGACGATTCCCACTCTTGAATGGAATGATTTGCGACCCTCTAAACAAAACAATAATAGTCTGATGTCCAGTTGATAAAGCTGACAGCAACTGAATTATTCAGGCAAGCAATCATTTCTCTAGACGGGTGAAAACAAATTTCAAGGGTTAGGCGGAGCCTTCAGGCTAGCCCTGGCACAGAGAGCAGCGGGTGAAGGATTTCTGCGCAGGACTGGGAGGAAGCTCAGTGCAGCCTCGGAAACATGAGGCTGCTTGTGGCAAGGCAGGAAAACGGGTGAGGTTGCTTCAGGGCTTCTGTGCCATTCATCCCACCATCTCCCACACATTTACTGAGTCTGAATCTCACTAGGTTTGAACACCTCATCTGTTAAAGCTAATTAACAGAGGGGCAGTGACCTCCTGGGAAGGGCAAGTCCTCTTGAGTGACCTGTGCCACGTCTCAGTGCTGGGTTCTGGGGAAGAGACTGTCCTGTGCTTCCCTGTAGCATCCATCAGACTGACCATCGTGCCTCATCCGTGTGGCTGTGCAAAAAGAGCAATGGAGGCAAACCTCCAACTACTGGTGGCGATGACAGTAATCCTTCTTAGTAACCAGAAGTGCCTTGAGCAGAAAAGGTCATGGGCAGTCCCAACATCACTTCTTGGGAAGGTCCTGTGAATGCTTGGAGGCGAACGAAAGGAATCAGAAGGGAGAGGGAGAGTTATCGATATGGCAGCCCAGGCAATAATCCCACGTTTGCTCCCTGTTTGCTGCGTTGGAGTCACCAGAAGCAGATCAGTAGCTTTATTAATAAGCTTCTATACCATGGCACAGCAACTGGGTCATGAGGCAACTCGGGCATTGCATATATAACTGATGCTCCATGAGCACTGTAAGAGACTGCCAACTTCACACAACTTTGTTCCTTCACTTCTGGATCCTTCAGGCACCAGTTTTACTGCTTCAGAAAAATGATTGTAACTTAAAGGAAAACTCCTGTATGAGTTGTCAAAGCAGCCTTTAGAAATACTTGTCACTCCTTCAGTATCTTAGTCTGTGCAGCTGTCATTGCTGTCTCTGGGTGCTGCCACTGTAGTGTCACCTTTTTGCTCTCTCTTCAGAGAGCCATGGAGAAGCCAAAAAGGAAAGTTAAAAAGTTCTTGTTAAGCCTCGTGGAGTGTCGAACCCAGCAGACTCCAATGAATGTGAGAGCTGCAGAGATTTACACTGGAAAACCATTTATCATCAGTCCGTTGCAGAGAACAATTAAGAAAGCAAATATATCAATTTTGGAAGTGATTCTAACTGAGTGTCAATGAGCAAGGTTCAGCTTATTTAGCTGGATGCCGTGTCACTATCCTATATGTAGTGATTTTCCTGTATTTAAAGCTTTTGCTGCACTTAAATGTAAGGTGGTTTGACTGAAATTGAGTTTAAAACTTGTTTTAGTTAATCTTGGGCATACTACTCCGTGGCTACTTGCAGAACAATTTAAAGTTAGCACAGTTTAATTTAGTAAGAAATCATGAAGCCAATTCAATTTAAAGCCATTAAAACAATTTTAGAGTGTCTGCCCAAGGGTTTTGCATGTTTTCACTAAATGAGTTTTAAAAATACATTTAGTTAAACTGATGGAACTTTAAGTATCAATAAAGGCTTTATCTTACAAACACTAATGCTTGTCTTCAACAAATCCTTTGCATGTGCTTAGATGTCTGTCTCCAGGATCAGGGCTTTATCAGTTTTTGTATTTAAAAAAAGCTTGTTTTTGATCTCTTCCAACAGAAATCCTTGAAAGAAATGTAGAAGTGTCTCTCTACTTGCCCTATCTTTGCTTTCCCAGGCTAAATTTCTTGCACTGAAACCTCTGTCTTGCTTCTAGCTTACGTGAGCCTGACTGGCACGAGTGGGCACAACGCCCAGCAGCTTTTGACCACAATGATGGTAAATAACTTGAGCAGAGCCTCTCCAAAAAAGCAGTACCTATTTATCCAAAAGGTGATAAGATACTTATATCTATTTCTCCTCAACAAAACTTTCCTCTTCAGAGTTTTCTTAAAGTCCAATTAACCTAATGGTTGGTCGGAAAAGACTTGCTCGTTTCTGCAACTCATTTTTACTTTTTCTCATCTGCCCAAGGCAACTCACTTTGTGCAAGTTATTTTTTGGACATGTTTTTTGAGCCTGGGTCTAGATTAGGTGCAGGGAGAGTGGCTCTTGCTGGTCTGGATCTCTGAGATTTTGTCTCCTGTCTGCTGCTCTGCTGTGAGCTCTGCATGTGCTTGAGAAGGACAATACTAAGCAGGTGAAGTGAGGTGTATTTATGAAAAATAATGTAGGAACTCAATCTTTTGTGGTCCCAGTTATTTTCTTCACTTCTGAAAGTTATTTTCTTCACTTCTGAAAAAAAAAAAAAAATAAAAAAATGAGAAAAGTAAATATGAGTTAGAAAAGGAGAAAGAGTTTTTGTGTCCCTGGATCCTTGGGCTCCCACAGAAACCTGCAAGATCTCTGAGGGATTTGTGCATGATAAATGTTGAGGACAAGGGAACCAGCAGCTTTTCTTTCAATTAGCAACACAGCAGCATAAGACTGGAAGGCACCTCCTGAGTTTCTGAGTCCGGTGCTTTGTGGTTGCAAACAAACAATGACACATAATCCCTTTTATAAAATGATCATGTCCCACCTTGAAAGCCACTAGGTTTTGGGGGCAGGACTGATCCCCACTGCTAGCCCTGTGAAGCCCAGAACAAATATCCAAGCTCAAGATAATGCTACTTACAACAGGATTAAATCCCTGCTGGGCGCTCTATAGTTGCAACCACAGGGGAACTCTGCCAGTAGCAGCATGGCTTTGGCACTCCATGTCCATGTAAGGGTATAATTTGCTCTATTCTTCCTCATAATTAGGTGCAGTGACTAGCCCAGGCTTCGTATTGCATCATACTTGCTTCTATGCAGGGGCAGATGCAGCATTACGTGGAGAGCTGAGCAGCCACACAACATGGGGACACGTGTGGTGAGAGGCAACACAGGGGGGACGCTCACTTTTTTTTTTCAGCACCCTCGGGTTCACTGTGCTCACTCTGGGTCAAAGCCATCAGTTCATTTTTATTTTTTTTTGTATCGCCTTCTTATGAGCAAGGCTGCCTCATGGTCATGGGGGGCACCTGTACAGCAAGCGGGGTGCAGGCAGAGGTACATGCTTGCTTTCTGCTGGAGACGTTACTTTTTTCTCCTTCTTTTCTTGAAGGACCAGATCCAAATGACACTGAAGTCTGCGGGAAAAGCTTCCGCTCTTGCTCAAGGCAGATTTGGATCAGTGCCCGGGGCTCTTCCGCTGCGGGAATTCCTGCCATGCCTTCTCAGACAAAGAGGGCGACCACATCCTTGCATCATGCAAGTTGTTTAGTTTGGACTGCGGGAGCCAATCTGTCAAACAGGCAAGCAGGGGGGCACGAGCCAAGGACTGGCAGCAGAAGCGGGATGACCCAGTGGATAGGGTATCACTTGGGCAACAACGTTCCCTATAAGACCATATGGAAAACCCTCGTTGACTTATGGTCCAGTTTAAAATAGGGGCAGCAGCAGTCCCATATCCCATCCGGCTCAATATGAGCAGGGGTAGAGGGAGGGTGTGGAGGGATGCAGCCCACAGCGGGAGCATGGAGAGCTGTAGGGAGGAGAGCACAGCCCTGGTGCCTCCAGGATGGAGCCCAGCATCAGGTCTGAGTGCTGGCCTTGCTCGTGCCACTGCAGTTAAGGCACTCGGTAAGAGTTTAAAGGCGTGGAGAGCAGCAAAGGCAGCCACAAGGCCTAATGGCACCTGACAGGAAGCCCACACGGTTACCATGGCTGCTGGGTTTTTACTGCTGTTTTTGAAGGCCTAGCCTGCTGCCACGAGCCCGGCCCTGAGCTCCTCACACACCTTTCTGAATCACTTCTCTCTGAGTTGCCTTGTTTGTAAGAGAAAAGAGTTCTGGACAAACAAAAGCACTGATTCTTCTCCTCTACCCTGAAAAGTGGAGTCCTGCAGCAGTGGTGAGAAGTGGGTGCTGCGACTGCAGGGCCGGCCCCGCTGCCAGGGAGCAGCTTGTAGGATTTGGGGTCAGCCTCTGGCAGCTCAAGGGAGACACAGTGGCTGGGAAGGGTGCAGGTGCTGGTGGTTTTTAATGAAAGGCGATGAATGTGGGAGAGGAGAATTAGGGGTAGGAAGTGTTGCCATGACCATGCATTTGTTCGGAAGGTGAGCAATTTAATAGAGAGAAGCACAAAACCTCTCCTACTTCAGTGGGGACAGCCCACCAGACACCATCACTGCCACACTAGAAGGCCTCCTTCAGCTGCTCACACCCCGCACGAGCATTAAACTCATGTTAAAGGGGCCAAGAGGGAAAGAAAATGAATATTATACACCGCCTGTATTTCAGAGATCCACACTATCTATCTGTATCCCTCAAACCATCACAAGCAATCTTGGAGCAGTCTCCACAAGCGCATGCAGACCCAACCATTAACATAATTCTCTCTTTTATTCCCCATCATTGTGGTACCCTATGCTACAGTCTTAAACATTATTTGTTTTACCCACTCTTCAGCATTTTAAGCTCATACTATGCTGGCTAAAAAAAAAAAAAATAAAAAAAAAATCCCATTTTTATCTCATCTGATTTGATATTCATCTGTCCCTCGCTGATTTTTTTCTCCCCCTTTACCATCATTTTGGTTGGTATTTTTTTTTACCTCAGAGAACATTGAGAACTCTGTCTCAAGGCTTCCAGATTAGACAGAAGACTGATAGGATAATGATGATAGTATGTTAAATGCTATCTATGTAAATCAGCTCTCTCCATCAATGGATACAAGATGCAGCTACATTAGATCTCTTTTTGACATACATTTTCATTTTTTAAGGAAGAGAATATTGGATTGTTATTAAGCTACTTTAGAAAAATCTTTGCATTACCAGGCACATTACTATTGTGCATAAAGTCATATTAAATTTTGGGATGATGTACAACATCATTTTCTTTTAAAGGCTGCTTTTAACCTCAAAGTATCTTCTTTTTAGCTTCTGCTGAGGGATTTGTTTATGATAACCAATGACTGGGGGAGGGGGAAAAGGGTGTTTTTTATTAAGCTTCTTGTAGTAGATAAATCTGAATTTGCACCTCTGATAGGAAACTGGCCCTGGCTAGGGGATGAAACTGCAGTTATATCTCATCTGTTTCAATGCCTGGGAAAATAGCTCAGCAGATAGCCTGAAAGTCAAATTCAGACTGCCTTGGACTCAGTTGGAAGCCAGTTGCAAAATCAAGACCCATTCACTAGAAACATTTTACCAACTAACCCCTCCCACTTCGATTTTTCTTTTTGAAAAAGGCTAATTTTGTTTTCCCCTTTGAAGTCAGAGATGGATGAATGAATATATTCCCAACAATAACAAGGAGTGAAGTGGTGAAATTCAGCTTTGCTTTCTTCACGCCTTTGGAGTCACGCTGATTTTCAGTGGCAGAGGAACTGGTCAACTGAAAATATAGCATTAAAATTCATCTTCAGCCTGTCACCAACATGGGGAATTTCACCTCAAATGTAGGGTGGGCTTTGTTTCCTAAGTTCTGAGAGCATGTACAGGCAACTCTTAGAGTTATCTTTGGCTGTGGTGGCCCAGATCAAGCTCTATCCACATTATATAATTTTCCCACAAACAGCAGGATTGGTGGAGCTGAGAGTCCAGCATTTCTTTTCTACATCGACTCTCTAATGTCTAATAAAGGGCGAGGTTATTAGCATTTTCTCTGTGGGAGACATTAATAAGAGCAGTTTCCTCTGTCCAGGAATCTTTTTTTTTCTTTTCATAAAACCTGCGTGAACTTCATATCTCTGAGACCTCAGCTGCTTTGTCAAATTTTCTTTAAAATTAGCCATTGCATCTTAAAGTTATTAAATGGAGACCTACAGAGGTGAACACCCACAGTTGCACAGTGTGATAAATCTCATTTCTTCATTAGCCAAGCAATGAGAGCACAGCAGAAAAGAGGAAAGTGGTAGTACTGGTGATCCGAGACACAACTGCCAGACTGGTGGTGATCTGAGCGGAGACACAACCTAATGGAAATACCGTGTACAGATGTACTGTTTCGAAGGCAGGCTCGTATTAGTCAGCTGCAATCTCCTTGCATTTGTGATGTCACTGTCCCCAAGTATTAAGGCTTGGTGAGGAGGGAGGGGTGTGGTAATCCAGGCTAGTGGTTTCACCTGAAAGGATAGGAGGCTTTAATAGGGCTGAGATTCAAAATGCAGGTTGTGAGTGAAGCTGAGCTTTGGAAGGAACTAAGCAGACATAGAGGAAGAAGCTCAGGTAGGTGTCAAGTTCAGGTGGATGTTGCTACTCTCCAGTAGGTCTTGTCTGCCGAGTGGCACCATAAATCTGCCACTCAGGGACGTGGTAATGGCTTGAATTAATATTTTGCTTTGGGCAGAGATATGCCTGAAAGTAGTGTGGGTGATCTATCAATGAACGATGAAGTGTTAAGTAAAAATATAAGACTGTTTAATAGTCATGGGAAGCACGTGTGTGTATGCATAGCTGTGTGTATCTTCTGGCACAAGGCTACGTTTCCATTGTGATTATACAGCTTCAAGTCTGTAAGTTCGAAGTGAAGTTTTTAGGCATGTAAAATCTTCACTACATCTCAGGAATACTGAGCTGAATGCTAAGATGACTGCAGCAGGAGATAGTCATTTGTAGCTTTGGGGGGGGGGAGAGTGGTGATATTATTACCTTTCCTTTTCATTTATTTATTTATTTGCTTAACTAAGAAGGCACCTATGAGCACCCGTGTCTGCATCTGAACCCAGCCCTGTCGTCCTGTCTGTTACAGCTGTGCATCCAGCTGTGTGCCAGGGTTCCTCAGGTACACGTGCACTTAAACCATGGGCCTGCTGGTGCCCTTATGTCAGAAGGGATCCGAGCTGGAGTCACTCTGAAGGCATAAGTATTTTTCTTAACACGTCCTAAATGGCAAACTCACATTGAATAATTTTGGTAATAAATGGCAACCTAAATATGTCAGGAATGATTTAGTACCCATGAACCATGTAGCTGAAATGTAGATGAGGCTAATTAGCTGATTCCTCATTGCAGCCCCCCTTTCCTTCCCTCTCTCCCCACCAAAATGTCGTCTTTTCTCTGCTGTTCTCAGAACACACAGGGTTGGGTTACAGCTTTGGCACTGCTCCGGTGATTTTGTCCATGTGTCCTTCTCTTAACACAAATAAGTAGAGACATGAGGCTGGAGAGCAAGGTAGGCAGCCAGATTCAGAGTGAGTAATGCAGGCATCAAGGCAAAATGAGGTCAAAAAGAGCAATTGCAGGCAATGCTATGCAGAAAAGATGCTTCACTGCTACCTCTGTGCAGAGCACCTGCCGTTAGCCGCATGATGCTCTCACGCCTTACCCAGTTATTATATGCAAAGGTAAAGCAGGATCAGGAATCAATTGCTGACTAGGTCTGATTTCCACCGCATCTCTATCTGGGCCCGAACTGCGCTGTGCAGTCTGTGTTTTAGAGATGTGTGAATAATTAATTTTTCAGCTTGTTCACCCTTTTAGGAGAACATAAACTGAGTGTTTTTTTCTGAAATAACTCTCACTGCTGTCATCTCTTCTGAAAACTATCACTTCGAATTATGCAAAACATGTTGTTTTGTTTCTGTTTGGAAAAAAAATGTATACATCTATATATAAAAAGCTGGAGTTTGAGCAAATTTGGTCTCAAAACCTTCCTGCTGAAATATGGAACTATGACATTTAATTTTTAAAATGTCAAACAAAATGATTGGACCTTTTCCTTAAAAAAAAAAAAAAAAAAAAAAAGATACATTTTTATTTGGAGCCATGTGGGTAACTTCTAACTGCATTTTTAGATGAGTGAACTAATTATCTGAAAACTTGTCATAGCATCTGTAGCCAGAGCTCTCATCTGGAGAGTGGGGAAGTCTCAGGGAGGTGCTCAGGTGGGGCTGCAAACACATGACCTCTGCGTTGCTTAGGGCGTTTTCAATATGAATGCCATACAAAAGGACTTATCCACAGTGATTTGTAGTGCCAGAGTGAAGGAGGCTCCAATTGCTGCCTCTTGGCCAAAATAACTGGGGGGACTGGAGACATCTACAGACCTGCATCCCTTTCATCGTCTCTCCAAAGGAAGGGTGGTTAAGCCAGCTCCCTAAAAAAGATGAGAGGGGAAAAAAATCAGGAACAAGGAAGAAATCTTTTTTTTCTTGTATATTGCATATTTCCTTCCTACAAGACTTCCCTGTCAGGTCTGACACGTGCTCACCTGAGGTCCATGAGCAGTGGCACCGACCAGCTTGATACATCTGTCATACAGATGTGTGACGCTTGCTGGTGACAGCCAGCAGCCACTGAACTTACATTGCGGCAATGCTGCAGCAAGCCAAAGAGGAGGATTTTTGCATGAACTGGGGCTTCATCTTTCGGAATTAAGGCTATGCCCTGAGCCACAGCAGCATGTCCTGTTGCTCTTCTCCAGAGCTTAACTGAGACACAAGAACTGGCCTGGCTAAGGCGTGACAATAAATAAGAAGAACAGGAAGCAACTCTTGCCAAACAGCTGGCTGGCATAAGATGGAGCTCTTGCTAGTCGGAGGCTTGGGAACAAATATTCTTGTTGTGCTTGCTCTGCTGAGCTATGTGGTTGATCCTACATTGGCCCCACTGCTTCCAGTTCAGCCAGCTGGAGCAGTGCTGCTGGCCCCAAATGAAGCCTCTTGTCCCCTATGGTGTAGATGCAGGAGTGATGATGACTGATGGTATCTGCTCATGGTGACTTCATGCAATGGATGTGCAGGGTGCTGTCCTGGATTTGGGATTTGTTGTGGGTGCTGTCCTGGCTACCTGTCACCAGCAGCTGCAGGTGGGACCCACTGGTGCTCCCCAAGGCTCAGTGGCACCTGCTTTTCTCTCCAGTGGGAAAGGCCGGGGCACTTCGATGCTTCCAGCTTTATTCTCTGCCATTTCAATGGTGGTGTATGGCAGGAAGCTGAGTTGGGGCTGGTGCCACTCACAGACTGCAGAGTCTGGGATGTCAGAAGCAGCGTGGATCCCTGCCGGCTCCTGGCAGTGCTTAAAGAAGCGCTGATAAGGGACAAGCACGGGTTAGAGACAACCACCAGCAGCCATGCTGCCCCCAGAGGGTTTCTGATGGCTTCAGCTCCCAAATCCCATCCTTTGGGACAAGCCTCTGTTCCCAGCTGTGGTACAGAGGAAGCTCAGGCAGAGCAAAAGGTTTGACCATGGGACTTTAGCAATGTGCTGCTGCCTCCATCTCTTGTGATCCATGCTTTGAGGAGCTGGAGCCCTGCATGTAAACACAAGTGCATCAGCTGATCCTTCTCCGAGCATTGTTTGTTTGGGCCAACTTATCTCCTTTTCAAGAACAGGATGTTTAGGGGAAAATAAATAAATATTTAAAGCCTATCTCTAATAGCCTTAATTGTAAGCCAGCTTCTATACTTTCAGATTGGAACCTAATTAATCATTGGCTGTACAGGGAATTGATTAATTGCTTTGCTGCTCTTTACTTGTATAAATCTTTGATTTAGTGATTACTGCATTTTGATTTATCACTTACTATGCAAGTAGTCAATATTTATGATGAATGGATAAACTTAAGTACCACCCATTTTGTAATATCATTTTATATATAATGTGGTATATGAAGCACAATGTGCTTTCAATGTCTATTTCCAATTATCCAGACCTGAAATATGTATCTCTTCACTCACTGCACCGTCTCTTTACTGTGTTTTACAATGATGTAAAGTAGGAGTAACACTACTGAAACCAACACTGAAGTACTGATGAAGAAGGATCAAGTCTAGGGTTTGAGACAGAAAACATTCAGACAGGAAAGGAACTTGTGCAAATAAAAAACTAATGGCGGAAAGGGCTGCTTGTTTTTGCTAAAACCCTTCTAGGGACAGACCATTTACTAGTGTTAACTGGTATAGATCCTGGCCCGATTCTTGTTGCATCTCTCTTTCTTCAAAGTCCTTCAATTCAATGTGAATCTGATCTCGGGGATTATTACACAGGAGTCTGACTGTCTGCAGTCCTTCAGAATTACAAACTAATTGTGGGATAAAAGCTATATATAATTTACTAGCTATGGATTTGTTTTCTTGCTTTCAGAAGTCCCTTTTCCCCTCCACCCCTAGTAGCTGAACATGGTTTGGGTGAGGATGGGACCACAGTGGGGTCAACTCATCCACTGCCCAGTGCACGTGGTCACCCCAGCCCCTGGAAAGCGGGGATAAGAGGGCAAGAGCCTGGTTCTGGGTCTGACAAGTTTAGAAGCTCCCTAGCAATAAGATAGGGTTGAGAACACCTTTGCTTTTATCTCATGAGTGATGAACAAACACTGGAATAAGTAGAATTGCCACAGCCCTCTGCTTATTGCCAAAATACAGAGGAGGGAACTCATCTGCATGCACCCCAACCAGCTGTGAGAGCTTCATCTTCTCTTTGTGTTTTTGAGGAAAAAACCTCACCGATGAGTCATTGGGCTGCGAGGCCTGGGCTGGATCCAAGGTCGCCTGAAGTTGATGGAAAGACTCGTGCCTTCTTCAGAGGATTTTTGTTGGGGCTTTTGTGCTTGCAGATGCTGTCCAGGAAGGGATGATCCCCTCTGCTCCTCTCATTGCCACGCTGCCGCTCAGGCAATGGAAAGCCCAGCAGAAGGCTAAGGCAGGACTGTGCTCTGTGCCCTCTTTCAGGGTTTGTGTTGAAGCTTTGATCCATTTGTGGACTCCCACACACAGCCAAAGACAGACTGACACATCTGAAGCTTTTGGGAAAGCTGGGGAACCAGTAGACACTTCCACCTCACTGCTGCATACCAGTTTGATTCCAGCTGAAACCAGGACACCCTCTGATTTTATTGGGAATTAAGCATGTGGTGAGAAATGCAACATCTCAGGTTTCCTGGGATCTGATCCACGGTGACGGTGGGACTGTTGGCAGTTTATATACCAGGCCTAATCCTCACCTGAAATAACTCGGTGCGACTTGCACGGTGTTCACATAAGTATGAAAAATTAACCTGCTGCTCATTTGGAAAGATGTGGTGTTCTTTGCTAAAGAATTTCAGTTTAAAAAAAAAAAAGGTGAATGAGTGTTTCTTCACCTTTTTCACCTCCCGTAGCTGTGCAGGTAAAACCAGCTGCTTTCTGTGAGCAGAAGGAGAGGGAAGCTCCTCGTCTGCAGCACGTTTGGGCTCAGCTCTCCTGCTCCAAGCAGCTGGTGAGCCCAGCACGCCTCATTATTTATTTTGTTCTGGCACACTGTCCAAGAGTTATGACCAACGTTCTTCAGATACTGATATATATTACATGTGCTTAGAGGAAACCCATTCATCTGTCCCTTGTCTCTCTCCCCCAGAGCCCGGATTTCCTTGATTGTATAGCAAGATAAAGCTGCTATCTTGACTTTAAAGACTCTGGGAAGAAATGTGTTCATGCTCTCCCTCTCTCTCCAGCGTACTACACATCCCCCCGTGATGGACACATTTTTTTTTTCTCCCTCCAGCTTCCTCCATGCCTGTCTAAATGACAGAGTTTTCCAGTTGAAGAATTAGGTGCCTCTTTACTCCATGAAGGAATACGTTTCCCACCCCTTTGTTTTTAGATGAGGCAGGTGGCATGTCAGTGTTCCCCTGGCTTTGCCTTATCTCTCCTGAAATGCAGCTGATGCCCCACTGGGGAGCGTTAGCCTGGCACGTGCGATGGTCAGGTTACAGCTCTGGCAAAGCAGTCAGGATATCCAGGTTTTAGTTGTATTTGTGGTGTCCTACAAGCAAGAGGATGATGAAAGGGGCCCGTTCTCTGTTGCATTATTGCACAAAGCATGACAGCCGCTGCTGTTGTAACCAGGATGGAGAGCCACAGAAGTCTGCCTAGGTGGCGTTAAGGGAGTGAAGGAAAAAAAAAAAAAGGAAACAGTGCTAGACTAGCTTTTGCAACTGGGAAAAAAAAATAAAAAAAAAATAACATAATAAATCCATGAGCTACACATAGCCCTAGGGCTTTGTGACCATGAGCAGGCATGAGGGAATGACTTGAACTTAACCAAAGCCGTTAATTACCTGGCTGAGATCAAAAGCATAAGTAAGGGATTATATTTACGATGCACCTTACAGGATATGTTTCAACTTTCTAGATTTTTTTTATTAATTGGTTTGATTAAATAGATTTAAAGAGCCTGGGCAGAGGCTCCTAAATCATACTCCATATTGATCTAATGAAATACTCAATAAATTTACTAATATGGCTCCTTTGCTTTGTGCAGTCTGAAAGGAAATGCCACTCTAAATGGCGATAACTCAATGTGGAGCCTTGGTAGTGACTCATGGCGAGCAGGGAGGATGCCGGGAAGAGGCTCTCCTGCAGTTTTCAGGGGGGCTCCTGCCTGCTTTGCCCACATCCAGCTCCTGTACCAGTTTCCCATCGCTTCCACCAGCTTCTTCTGTGACTTGCACGCTTTGCTGGTGCTCGCCAGCTTGCAGGAGTGTGATTGTTCAATATACGGCTCAGCTAAGACCTCCCGGAGCAGAGCTGTATTTCAGAGGTCTCTGCTTTATAAATACACCACACAATGTGTGGTCTAAATAAAATAAATCCTGCTCGGCTCAGGCTAGATCTAATGTAGAAAATGTATGATGTTTATTCCCTCCTGATGCAATAAATTGAGAATGACTGGATGGAAAGTTTAGTTTTTCAGCATTCACTTATATTGATGAAAACCAAGAGTTTGGGCAAGGACAAATCCAGGGCAGGAGGCTGTTGGCATGCACACTCCTCATATGGTTCTGCTGGTGGGGGACACTGCCACCTCTGCACATCACTTCCCCCTTGCAGACCTGGCTGTGCCCCTGAGCAGCACCCAGCTGCTTGTATGGGCGATCCTTGGATGTTTTTCTGCCCAAATCAGCTAGCTTAATAAAAGCTTACTTAAATGGTGTAAGATGCCCTGGCTAACCCTAACTGTGCTCTTCTGGGATTTACCTGAATTGTTTAACTCTAAATTTTCTTGTTTTTAATACGTTAATGTTCACTTCCAAACATCTGTGTGATTTCGCTCTTTCTTATGTATTCTTTTTCTCCTTTTCTCTCTCTTTTTTTCCCTTCATCCTTTATTTCTGGGATGAAATTGATTTTTAACTATAAACATAAATCCTAGAGAAGAGATCCCACTGGTGATGTATTTACTAATGGCTGTGAAAATCAGAACCAGAGAGAGACAGGAAAGGAGGAAGATGGCAAAGACAAATATATTTGGAAACAGCTAACTGAGGAACAAATTAAAAATGCCCTTTGAGTAAAAACAAAACAAACAAAAGAGGCTCCCCTCTGAAGAACATAACCTCAAATCTTTTGTCTGCCTTTATTGCATCTGCATCCCCGGATCTTGGGAACTGCTTATAATTTTTGTCTGGTAGAAAATAACCCTTGACATTAAAGAAAAAAGTCACAGCTTTCTGGGTCTCGCAGAACCCATAGTCCTCTCCTCTGAAGGGGTGCAGTTTTATAATAAGTTGTGATGCCTCAAATTCTGAGAGTGGGAATGAGAGGGGATGAGGATGAACCATATCTTACCAGCCAGACAACTTAAGGCTATAGCTTTGAGGGGGACAATGCAGGAAAAAGCCCACCCAGGCCTGCTTCTGCTTGCACTGCTCTGATGATCGGTTAATTCTGGCACGAGGGATGACACCAAATGTAGCCCATTTGGCCCCTGTGTGGCTCCACACCTGCATGTTCCAAGCATTGTGTTGTGGCTCCCAAGGTAAGGAATGGTCACAGGGACACTGGTGGCCCTTAGTTCCACCTTGGTTCCACCTTGTGCCTCCATCTCCTCATGGGTTTCTTTGCTACAGCATGCTGAGAAGACAAGAGCTGGCTGTGGCTATAGTGAAAAGCCACAGCAGTGCCCTGAATCCTTGATGATCCCCAGGGAGTCGATTACACCTGGAGCAAGTGCTGCAGATCTCCTCACTGGGGTCTTGCCGATATTTGCCTGGACAGGGCCAGGATACAAAGAGGCATGAATGATCCCAGGCAGTGAGCGCTGCCCACATAAACAAGAGGGCCCAGGAGGGAGCTGGAGGCACTTACTTGTCTTGGTCTGACCCCGATCTTTTCTTGTTCCGTCTCCTGTTTATTGCACACCTCGTGGTGTGCTGCACTGGGGCAGATGTGCCTCCGTGTTCATACAAAGCTATTCTTCTGCTGTCTCCTTGCAGCAGGTGTTTCCATGTGTTTAGTTTTCTTCCTTCTACTCTCAGTTGTTACACCTGAGCGGACAGCTAACCACCCTGCTCTCAGTCCTTTATAGAGAGCTATGTGATACCCACGCTACTGATGCTCTTTGTTTCCTGGCTTCTTTTCTCTTGGCTCATAGAAACATCTATTGCCCTTCTCCGTTTCCCCTCTGTACGGGAACTGTGGCTGTTTGGAAAAAGTATTAAAGCAAAAGGAAAAGATGACCTTGCTAGCACTGATACATGCAGCAATGCCTACTGGTGTCAGGGGCTGGCAGCAGGATCAGAGTCAGAGCAATGCCCTCTTTCTTCTTGGCAAATGTGCCCTTGCCTGGCTGTGCGTGGTACAGCCCTTCCTTTCCTTTTAGCACCACCGGCTCATTCCCACTGATGTTATCAAGAGCAGAAGGGCCTCTTGTGTTTCCAAGAAACAAAACAAAGAGGGCTCCATAAATACCATGCCTAGGTATTTGTTACAGGGTCATTTTAAGTTTCCAAGAGAAAAAAAGGCACAGAATACACCTGAAAATAATTTTTGGCAGCATACAGCTTCTCAACATGTGATCAAACCTTGCTGTTTCAGAAAGTAAACACAACAAAAGTCATAGGGGAAAGAGCTGATGAAGTTATCGGATTTTTGCATTCAAAAAAAAAAAAAAAAGGCAGGAGGATGCTCTAGCTGTGATCTCAGGGTACGTGACTGCTGCGTGGGTCACCAGGGGATGTAACACCTGGGCAGAGCATGGTCCTGAGGAATTCACCGCCTGCCTGTGAAAGGAGCCAGGAGCTGTAATCGACTTACCCACTGCATTTGCTCCTGCTGTTCACTAATGAATGGAGACAAAGCAAACAGCACACTTTAAACTCAGTCATACTGGGATATTTACCTGTAGCCAGTGAGTCCCTAATCAAAATTAAAGCAAAACAGGAAAAATTAGCTTGTTAGCATTTTTCCTGTTAGCATTGGAGAAATGTCACTTTTTGCCTAGGGCATTTTTGGTAGCTTTGCCATGAAGGGAAAAGCTATTGTAGTGGCTAAATCCCTAAACATTTAGTCCTGGGCAGTCAAACGTAGCAATAGTGATGATATGACAATTCCCTATTAATTTATGCAGAAAAGGAAAGAGACTGGGGACAGAGCAGACTGGTGCTGAGCAAAACATGTAATGTGGCTGGCAACGTACTAGCACTTCTCAGTCTCTTTTGGTGTATGGGTTTCTACCTTGTTTTTTTATAACAGGAGTGATTCTAGGACAAATTTTAGCCAGCTGGAAATGGATTTGCTTCTCTTAGTTACCTTTTCTATGTCCTTTGGGAGCAGTGCCCACAAGGTAAGGATCTGATTTTTTCCCTCTTGTTTATTACAAGAAGCAGCATGCAAGTTAGGGCTGTTTTGGGAGCTGCTTTTCCAAGGCCACTTGAGAGCCAACAGCAGAAGACCTGTGTTAGTGCTTAGGGAGAAGACCTGTCTTGGGGAAGGATGACCAATTGTTCAGAGCCTGAGAACCTGTAAGGGTTGTGTTCAGTTCCCATCCCTGCTGCAGTTTCCCAGTATCAGCTCAGGCGAGTCCCTTCTCCCTCCATGCTACAGCTCCCTGCCTGTAACAGGAGGAGAGCACCAGGTCCTGTCCCAAAGCCTGATAGGCAAGTGAAACAGCCTCAAGTGATGGAGGCTGGTTCAGCAGATGTGCTGATTTTAGGGATGTCTTCTGGTGAGGATGCTGAGGTTGTTCTATCACAAAAGCTCTTGAGTTTGCAGACTGGTGCAAGGAGAAGCAGAGAGGTCAAAAATCATCCTGAGTGGGGTGAAGCTGTAGAAGGTGGCATGGATTTGGGAAACCCAGAAATGTAGGTTAAACCAGCAAGAAATAGTCTCTGTACGCAACGATGTTGGCATTCACTGTTAAGGTAGAGACCCTGCCAGTCCTAACTCACCCGAAAGGACTCAACCCTGCACGCCAAGTCATCCGCTACCAGAACAGTGATGACAGCAACTTCTTTAGATGTCACCTTATCAAACTGTTAACTATGAGAGAGGTTTCTGAAAAGACAATGCCAAGTCCCAGTGTTCATGATGTCAATGCCAGAAGCCGAATAACTTTGTGTGCTTAATTCAGATCACTTCTACAAATTGCAAACGTGCAAAGAATAGCTGGGTCTCTGTGAGCAAACGCTGCAGGAGTCGTAGTGACCACTTTGTTGTAGCTGTAACTGCTCTTGTGTCTTATAATATCAGCAAAAACATCCCAAAAATTGGAGAATGCCATGTGTAAGGCACCTCTCTGAAGCATTGTTGCCTGCCTAGCTAACTCTACAGCCGGTTCATTATATAGGGTAACAGAGGGCAGGGGCCGTGGAAAACTCAGATGAGGGCTCTGCATCCAGGTGAGGAGAAGGATTCTGGGTTTGGGTGAGTGAAAGGGTGCATCTGAGTTCATAAATACCTGCATCTGAGATAACATCAGCCCTGCTGAGACCCCAAACCAGCCTGGGCAAGCAGCTGGGGTGCTCAGCCCTCTGCCTGGGTGATGCGCAGGGCAGAGGAGCCCCTGGGGACAGCAGAGAAAGGATTCTGCCTGCCTCTTGGTGCTGAGCCTGCTCATAGAGGCACGAGGTCTGTGCCAACACATTTTCTTCCAAAATGAAGCCCTGTTTGTATTACTTGTCCAAAAAACAACCAACCCTAAACGTTCCCTGTTTTATATATTTTCAATAGCAAAGTTGATATAAAGGACTTTTGGAATAACATTAACATCTGGGCTGACCCCACCTCCCTACCAAGTTTCAGCCTGATGTTAATTAAAACAGGCAAGTTATAAACCCCAGGAAATGGCAGCTGACCCTTGACTATGAATGTAATGCTGTAATAATATGCAGTAAAAAAAGAAAAAAAAAAAAAAAGAAAAAAAAAGGCCTAGTCAAACCGCTGCCCAGCTTGCTCCTAGAGTGGTGATCTTTCTTTCTCACCACTGCTCTGAGAAGTGAGACCATTGCCTCACCAGCACCTCTCCTGGGCTGCTCTCTGCTTTTTGGGGCAGCTGGTGGCAGGGAGGCTGCCGGGGCTTCAAGTCCCCCATGAGAAAATGATCCCAGATTGAAGGGTCTCTGCTCTTGGAGAAAATTTTCCCCATGGAAATCTGGGATCCAGTTCACAACCACATACGGTCACTGAGGATCCCGTGATGCTCTTTGTCAGGGTGGAGTTAGCCAAAGCAGCCCTAATATTTGGCAAAATATGGAGGATTTAGTATTTTTTTTCTTTCTACCCCGTATTCCCAGTGGTTTCAGCTGGATGTGCATGCGGAGGTGGAAGAGGAAGGCAGCGGGAAGGATGGATGTAAGCCCCAGAGAGGAGGGCAGGGGGAGGTCTGCTCCGTGCCGCCTCCACAGGTGCCACCTTGGCTCTGAAGCAGCAAGAGGCAGAGGTTTTTATTTGTATGCATCCATCGTGGTAGCACGAGCGGCCTTCTTGTTGTGGGCCGTAGGCGAAGGAGCCCAGGTGGCTCAGGGCTGAGCCAGCTCGCAGCTGGGAGCCGGGGCGGTGATGTGGGGTCAGGGCAGCGCTGGAGAAACCTCGCGGCACATCGCCGCACCGCGCTGCCTCAATGGGCCACGCGATTTGGAAGTAATTAAAGGGACCTTTTTGTTGTTGTTGGAAAATGCCGTGCTGTTGAAATCGGAGTGTTTCCTCTCAAGATGTTGCTTTGTGTCAAGCTATGAATGAAAAAGCAAACAACGAAAAACCCTCGCAAAACAAAACAAAACAAGCAAACCCCAAATCTAAAAGGCTCATTGCTCTGCAAACCCCTTCGAATAGACCCTACAGGTCTCAGTTCCCAGAGAATATGGTCCCACTGTTTGTAAACAAATTAAACCGGCTTTTGAGCAGATATATTTTATCTTCTCTGTGAGCTGAAGGAACCAGGATATGAGCCTTCGAAAGGCTGGGTTGTAATGGATACACCCTGCCCCTTCTCTCTTTGAGGCATGGGAAAGGTCAACTTTTGTCCTCTAAAATGTGTCACTGCTATAAATATGACTGCATAATTTATTGCAAATTGTTTAGCAAATTTATTGCAAACTATTAATAAACCTCCTTGAAACAGCACAATGAGCGCGTGCAATAAACAAGGAAAATATTTGCTTGATTCAAACCACATTGGATGATGTTAAGTGACTGCTGGATAGATACATTTCGAAGGCCTAAAGGGATGAGTGCGACCCGCAGCCGGATGCTGCATGGCTTGCCCAGAGCACACATGTCAGAAAATGTCGGGGAAGTGACCAAACCTTTTTGTCAATGGCTTAGAGCTGAGATAAGCCCCGAGTGTTTAAATTGGCAATTCTAATAGCTACCTGAATCCAATTCAATTCGCAGCAGCCTGGCTTGTAAGGCAATCGGTGATACAGTGTTAATGCCAACTAATCTGATAAAAATTGACACAATGACAACGTCGGGCCATTAGTTACCGGCAGTTTTTATGTCTGTGTAAATCCATCGTGTTTTACAAGGTACAAGGGATTCTGGGAGTCAGGGAATCTTTTTTTTTTTTTTTTTTTTTTTTTAAGATCGGTGGAAATAAAGTGGTTTTGCCGGTGCAACAAACTCGTCCTCTTCCCGTGTGCGCCGCCTCTGAGCGCGAGAGTGTTAAATGGCAAAATTCATCACAGCTAATTTCTGTTTGCCGTCTATTAGGCTACATTGTTTTGTCCTCAACGTCAGGTTAAATAATGAACCTCTCGGAATAGAGTAAATTAACCTCCACTTTATGTTCATGTCATTGTCAAATGGAAACATCACTTGTACAAATGAAAAAGATTCATTAGTAAAGCTAATGCATAGGCTCCACTCCAGTAAAAGATAAGAGCGATTGAGGCCTTGTCATAATGCAGTGTCGAACTGCTGGCTTGTTATTTATGATGCCTGCCATAATCTTTGGAGATTATTTTCAGCAATGGTAATTAGCACACAATGCATCAGGAACAATTATGGAACAATGTCTTAGCTTGACAGGTATGCCACCCTGCTGCAGGCGAGCTATGATCCATGAGAAATTCAATCAAATCTGCATGCTGCAGGGAGTTTATTAATATTTCTCCTTCCGAGGCAGTTTGAAAGGCAGCTCTGCTTGACCGGCCACCCAAAAATACTTAGCAGCGTGATATGAGTGTGCTCCTTGTTAACACACGCCTATCTGCACAGAGCCTTCCTATGCACTTAGGGCTGATTAAAATAATATCTGTGAGTTTGCTGTTTACCGTGGCGAAGAGAAAATTGCTGCCTCTCCTAGCTGACCACTGGGCCTCACTCGGGGTAGGCTGTTGCTGAAGGAGCTCTGTAACGAAGTGGCAAATTCCTGCACTGACACAAATCCTGTGCGTCTGCTCGGAGCGGTGGGACTGTGCCGATTTACAGCTTCTTACATTCCAGCCTAGCAATCAAAGTGTCCCCGATGAAGGCAGTTTTCCATTGAATAGCACAAATGGAACAGCATGGAGGTTTCTTGTTCCAGGCACCCACACAGCCTGGTGTGAGGCCTCCCCAGAGAGACCTGGGGCACTGGCAGCTCACTGGGGAGGAGGCTGAGGAGAATTGTACATGAATGACAAGTGTGCAGGAGGTTAAAGGCTGCTGTTGAGGAAAATGATCTTCCTTGGAGCAGTGGTGGCTATTGGGCTCCTTGAGCACAAGCAGGATAGACAAGGGGAGTCTTTCACCTTTGCTGTCTGTTTGAGATGGTTTCTTACAACAAAACCCCACCCTGTGGCCTGGTGGCTGAATGCAGCTCCCAACACAGGATGCCCAAACCCAACGCCCTGTGGTGGGGCTATGGGAGTCACCAGCTCCTGTGAAAAGCTCATGGGAGAGGAGGAGGAGCAGGGAAGTATCTGAGATTCCCTTTGTAGGCATGGGCAGGAGTGGATTTCTTCAGCCTTGTAGATAAAGACATCACAGAATCACAGAATTTCTAGGTTGGAAGAGACCTCAAGATCATCGAGTCCAACCTCTGACCTAACACTAACAGTCCCCATCCCATGTGGATGGTCAAATCCGGACCTTGGGGAAACCAGGAGAAATTGTTGGCTTTTGCTGACCAATTCACACCCACATCTCCACGGCCTGATGGTGCCTGGAAGGATGGCTATGGATGAGCTCTGAAAAATGGACAGTGCTTCCCCCTTCCTGGTCCTCTGCAGACACCTTGCCCAGCCACCATCCCCAGGCTGAAACCCCATCAGTGCAGCGCGCAAGCACTTTCTAATGAGACAGACACAGAGATCATCCCTGACCTGGGAGTGCCAGCAAACAAGTCGGGGGGTCCGAGCGGCAGATGGAAAGTGGTGGCAGAGTCACTGCTTAGCATAACTTAGCGAGGGTAACTTGCCAGCAAGTGTTAAGCAGCACAGGGCAGCTTTTTATTGCAACTTGCAGATTCCTGAGAGCCAGGACCAGCCATCTGTAGTAGCTGTTGGTCGCTGTAGCTGCAGATAACTGCGGCTGATCTGCCAGGAGTAATCTTTCTCCCTAGGGCTGCAGAGCTGCTGCCACGGGGCTGCTCGTCCTGGCACTTCCCTGAGCTTTCACAGGGCTGCTGTGAGTATGTGGCATGTGGTGGTTCTGGTGGGCTCAGTCCAGTGTGTACACAGCCTCTGTGGCTACAAGTGATTGTAGTACCTGATGAGTAATTCCTCTGCTTTTTTAAGGAAATCTTCACAGGATTTTTTTTTTTTTTTCCCACTAGTCACATGAGGATCTTCCAGCCTACTTCTAGACCTCCCCATGAATACACAGCAGAATTGCAAAAAAAAATGGGACCAAGCTGAGGTGGTCCTATACACAGAGCAGTGTTCATAAATACCCTTGTTCCAACTTTTACTGAAAAATAAATCTACAAAGCCAGAGAGTTCTTTGGCCAGGTCTTGCAGGACTTTGGTTTCATGTCTTCGTGGTATGCAGATTGAGAGAACCTCCTGAGAAATACTGTTTAACATCTTCTTTGGTTACTAATAGACTGGGATATACTTCATCATCCCCGTTTAGTAAAAATACATCAGTCTGCCTCTTTCTAAATACAGAAGTGGAAGTGCTAACTGCATGTTTCTGCCCATTCTGCATCATTGTTAATGATTTATCATTGTCATCCTTTAATAGGCTTATATCATGATTAGGTTTTCTTTTGTTCTTAATAATGCTTAAGGATCATTAAGAAAGAGAATTCATGTGCACATGTCACTGGGTGAAGAGACATCCTTAAAGCAGGGGCGCAGTTCTGGGTGGATGGTGGGAGTGTGGGAGGGACGGCTGGTTGCATTTAGCAGCACCGACCATATTATAAAATCATCAGTCAGAGAGGAATTGTTTCTTTTTGTTTATTTTAACATTATTTTCCATGGGGACTGCTGCTAGGGGCTGAAAGGCATGTCTAAGTTGTTTTTATTTATTTATTTTTTTTTCCTAATGCAAACATTGTTTGGTATTTCTGTTGCACACAAGCTCTTCCCTTCCTCTTGTTTGGTATTTAAATGTATGGATGGCTTGTGATTAGGAGCAGGTGGAGGGGGAGAGCAGGACAAAGTGATTTTAAGTCACTCCTCTTTTGTGCCACCATCTGTTCCTGGGCTGGAATGAAACTGAATGCACAAAAAACTGATCGGCACCATAACTTTCCCAAAGAAAATGAGGATGATCAGGAGAATCCCAAGGGACGTGGGCCTGATGGGAGAGGTCACACCCTCCTCCTCTATACCCTGACAGATTGCTGCGCTGCTTTTCTGCTCGGAACAGACAAGCCGCCATTTATTAATTATGGGTTGTTCTGCTGCTGAACCTAAAAATCAGGACCCCCCTGTGCTCGGCGCTGTATTAACACAGAGCTCAGAGGCAGTCATTGGCCCCAAAGACCTTACAGTTTGCATGTAAGAATAAAGAAAACAGATGGATGCAACAAACCGACTGCAGGAGCATGAAGTAACCATGAGACAATTATGATCCGTTAAACTATTCAGGTCAGGAAATGCGCTGCAATACTATCCTCAATTGAAACACTAGAAGGATGCTAAATGGGCAGAGGGCAGAGTGTAATGATTAGATTTGGGACAATGGATCGAACGTTCTATTGCAGAGACTGCCACAGGATTTTTAATGACCAGTTGTGATCATGGTTTGTGTGTTACATACTACCCAAGGAAATCCCATCTCCAGCTGCTTTATACCGTCTCAACGTGCACCTTGCAAAGGCCTGGAGGGCTGGTATTTAACAATTACATTAATTTTGATGGGATAGTGTGCAATAACAAAGCAGCAATCAGCACTGACTGATCGCTGCAGCTCGCACAGCCTAGGAGTTGAGTATCTCACTTCAGAAAACAGCTTTTTCATTGCTGCAGTCATCTTTGCAAAAATACCAGTCACTCCAGAGACCTAAGAGAACTGGAATTTTGGGGGGAACAGGCTCAGGATGCTCCAAGAGCATTTCCTCACCATGTCTGTAGGTCAGCTCAATGTAAGGGCACTTAAAATACCTAGCTGAGCTTCTAGCTTTGGCAGTGATGTCTCATGATGCTGTGGATGTGGCACACATCTATCCACCTTAAGGGAGCGTCTGAGGTCCTTCAACACCTAAGTGTTGGCTCCTAACAGGACTGCTCGGAAGATGATGCTGGTCTGAGGTCTTTAATGATGCCTGATGCAAATATCCAGTTAATTAGGACTAAGCACTGATGGCCCTACAGGCTTTGGATAATTCACTGGTCAGAGCAAAATGCCTGCCTGTTGCTGGAAAGAGCCTGCCCAGACCGTGGGGTTCAGTGTACTCCAACTCACCTTCTATAAACGTTGGAGTTGGCTCCAGCTTATTGTTGCTCTCCAGAGTTTTATGCCTTTTGGTCAGGGACTCAGTGGTCTTTAGACTCCATGTTGGTCCACACAGCCCAATCCTGACAACAACTGTTTAATGCTTTATGCAAGTATTAACAATTCCAGCCAGAGATGCTGAGTTGAAGAACCAAGCTAATTTCATGTGCTTCTCCAACACCCCATTATGACATTTATGACATATTTTTCTGTTTAGAAGGATGATTTTTTCCAGATGCTAGCACATCTAAAACTACCTAATGAGATTTCCACAGATGTAGAGCTTAAAACCATCTACGGTATTTTTATTTTTCTCTCTAAGTGATGATGCTTTCCAACTGAAACATTTCTCGAATAAAGCACTAGAAACAGTTGAATGTGTATCAGATTCGTAGACAGAGGAGCTCGCTCATTAGAAGGCAGGTATTGCGATTGAGTCTTGGCTTCTCTGCCACTTGATTTGAAATCAGTTTTATTTTCTGCTTCTTTGGTGTTGGTCAAGATTTGAAGAATTTCAGAGCCAGAGTTTAGGGTTCAGGGAGTACTTGAAAGGCTTTGCAGCTCTTCTCTACAGTACCACCACCTCCTTCCATGGTGCACTTTCAGCTTTGCACGCTGCAAGGCAGCTGTTATTGACCATGTTTTACACTGGGGAAAGACAGGAACAGAAAGATGAAATGACTTTCCTGGGGTCACCCAGAGAGTGTACAGCAGACCTCAGAAAAACACAGGACTCCTCTGTGTTGCTCGGAAAGTCTGGGAACAATTCGCCACCCACACAGCCTGTGCTTCTTACTACTGCAACTGGAAGCTCACAGTGTGTCCTTACAGGACCAGTGGAAATAACAGCACTGCCCAATGGGTGAGTCTTCCTCCTCTCTTCATGAGTGGGAGAAGCCCGTGTTTCCTCAAGAACAGTTGATGCCTTCTCTGTTTTGTACTTTTGTCCTTTGGGGAATGGTGATGCTGAGTGGTTGGTTCAGGATGGCTTCTACTCCTCTTCTCCGCTCCCTGCTCTTCTCCTCTTCCCCAGTCTGCCCACTTTGTGGGAGGAAGCCAGGCGATGAGTGTTACCCCATCAGAGGAGGGACAGTGCAAGGTCATTTAGGGTCCTCAGAAGAAAATGGAGGAGATTTAACACAGTGGATATTTATCTGAGCCCTAGCAAGGGGTGTGTGTGTGTGTGTGTTTATATCCATGCTGGATGGCCACTTTCACTACTTTTCTTCTTCAAATTTTTCTTTCCTAATGCCACTGATGAGACATATAGTTTGTTCAGGATCAGGAAAAAACATTTGACTCCATGAGAGCCATTCCCCTTGTGAATATTGAACAATACAATTAAAGGATCCTGCATTATCCCATGGCTGGCACTGGGCTTACTGGCTTGGGTGGGATGCCCAGGATGCTGAGACATGGGAAAGCTGTTTAATCTTCCATTGGGTGGGTATAAATCTTGCTATCTACTGCTTCTCTACATTTCTCCTGCTTTCACACAGAACAATTATTATATTCTTTCAGTGAAGAATGACCTCTATTACACTTAAAATAAATTGCAGCATTGTCTGGAAATATTTAAGCTGAATCTCTCTTGCTCTTGTAAGAGCAGAACACCCACAACCAAGGAAGGGAGGCCGGGCTGTTCCAGCACTGAACTCAGCCCTGCAGATGTCTGTCACCTGTTTCTAAGGAAATGTGCAAGTGTTTGGGAAAGAGCTAGGCTTCGTTGTTATTGTGGGAATCTGAAACCACTCTGAACTTTGCCCTTCTATCCCCTTTCCAATTTTTTTTTTTCCCTTTTTTTAAAGAAGAGAAATTGCTAGGCTCGTACTTCACTAACTGGTTTGCATTAGGGCTCTATTCTGCAAAATGCCAAGTGATCTCAGCTCTTGCCCAAGCTGAAGTTGCTAAGGTCCTTGCCAGAACTGAGCCATGAGATTCAGATTTGGGCCATGAGCTAGAAGTCAATCTCTAGCTCATGTTAACCGATCTCTTCAGACAACGCCTCACTCCTGGCTTGGGAAGGGTGTCACTTGGCACGACACATGGTATTAATACATAAGAACAGACTGTACCTGCAGCAGCTTTTCATCCGTGGGACCTGCACCTCTTGCTTGACCAGGCAGTGTGCTGGGCAGGAGGGTAATGGGGTGTGCGCCTCCTGCCTGCTGGTGGGGGCTGCGAAACAAAAACCTCTTCAGCCCCCATGGAGAAAGCCAAAGGCTGGATGCCTGCAGAACTGGAGCAGAAATCTGAACTTCTGATTCTGAACCCGCTCTTCTTTCAGAATAGACCAAGGCTATGCTACTCCTTTTGGCCTTGCACCTACAGCACACAACTCCTCTCTCCTCTCCATCTCTAGCATTGCATTCCTTCACCCCCAGGCTTGGCACTGCTCATCACCAGGAATCTTCCCAAACTCATGCTACTGTTACAAAGGAGTCTGTCCTTCTCAGCCCTAGTAAAATGATGTCTTGCAGGAGCTGCTTTCCAGGCCCCGAATTGTGTGGGCAGAGCTCAGTGAACTCCACCTCTTCATGGGGAGCACACTCTGCAGAGCTGGCTGCTGGTTTACAGGCGAGGCACTCCACATCAGGCACAACCTCATGGACACCAAGCTTAATAAATGAAGAGCAAGATCAAGACAATCATTCAAATGCTGTATGGGGTGGGACTGCCAGCTGAGATCATGTTGGATCCAGAAACAGGTTCATGGCCCAGCTAACAAAAGAAGTATGGGTTTGCTTGGAGTTAAAATCAGCTTGAATATCTGCCTACCACTCACTCAGTGGAATGTTTTTGGTGTTAGAAACCATCTTGAAGAGGGTGTGAATATTGTGCACCTTTGCATTTTGTGTAATAAAACAGTTCCTGGTCAGCTACCCTGTCAGTGAAGAATTATGCATCCACTGCTTTGCATGATTAATCAGATGTCAGGATGTGTGCGCTCTCCCAGCATATCATCCCATGGCAGGCAGCAGCGCATTTACAAATGTAGAAAGAAAAAAAAAAAAAAGCAATAATAGGAAAAAGAATTATTTTTATGTGTACTTGTCTTAAGACATATTTTTCCATTCAGTAATTTGAAAAAAAATAACCATCTGGAAAAAATCATATTATGGACAAGGCGTGTCATGACATTTACAGCAAATATTTTTGCTGCTAGTATCAAAACCAGCTCTTTGCTCTATCAAGGCCTGAATATTCATACACACATAAATGTTCAGTAAATAAAAGGGCCTCTGCAGAAACTCAGTGCTGGGCAATCCTGCGCTCTCAGCATTCACATTCTCATTTGTTTATACTTCTCCCCAAACCATATTTTTTGCATCTCAGATGTAAGTGCCTGTAGTTCCTTTCCCTTTGCCTTTTCAGGGCTCATGAGAATGACAGTAACAGGCACAATTGTGGAAGAAGTCCTGCTGTAAGTAAAGGTATCAAGAGTTTATGAGTTTATCAGCACAAAGGAGGCAAATTTTCCAAAAAAATCACCAAGACAATTTATAATCATGGGCAACCTCATTCAGCCAGCAGGTGAAATGAAACGTGTGCCACATGCACCAGGTTTTGAGGGGGAGAAGAGAAGGAAACCAAGTGACTAGAAGCTGACTGGAGCCTCTTTGGCACTCCTCATACTGAGGAAGAAGGGGCTCAATAGTCTCTGTGCTCCTTTTAAGTCCGGAGGCTAAGATATGGTTTACTGGAGGTATAAGCCTTGCTCGATGTCTCTCCATGTAGGCAGGTTTTGTGCCCGGCACCCACTCTGGGGGCTCTGCAGGCTGTACATCGCACAGGCAGCTTTCTCCTTGGGGCACCCAGAGCACATTCCTGGGGTGTTGCAGTCCGGTATACCTGCATCCACAGCCCTCTCCAAACCAGCAGCTCTGAGGCTAACATTTCAATAAGGAACGTGCCCTGAAAAGGTGAACGGGAGTGGGCTGTCAGCTCTGTCAGGGTGGCAGAAGGAAGGAGATGATGTCTTTGGCTTACAGAATAGGGACAGGGCAATGGTGACGCTGACAGCCAGGTGTTCCCAGGGTGTTCAGATGCACAGGTTTCCCTAAGGCTAACCTCCACCTGTCGAGAGGTTATGGACTGCAATGTCCACAACTACTTGTAATGTCCATTTAGCACAAGGACTTTAAATGCAGATACATCATAGGCTTTAAATATCCTTATAAAAGTGTAATCTAAAGTATTAAATAAAACTACAGAAACCATAGGATAGTATTTATGTATTTCTTATGTATGTATTATCATGCTTTTAAAATCTAAAACGTTCTAGAAATTGTTTTGCACAGATTTTGAACATAACTTACTATTTTAAACAATGTATATTGCAAATATTAAAGTTAATTTTAAATATACTGCTTTTTAAAATCTCCTGAGTACTGTCTTTTAAAGTGCCTTCAGAAAACATGGAGGCAGCAGACAAGCAGCTGTTTCATTTAGTCCAGGCTCAGAAACCCTGGATATACCAAAATCTCCTTGAGATGGCAACGTGGTAATTCTGAATCGCAGCGTGTTACTACTTTGACAGAAAGGAAGAGCATTTCTTTCTCTGGGAGGAGGGTCACCTGAAATGAATCTCCTTAACAAAAATCAATACTCCAAAATTTGAAATCAGTTGATGCAACTATCTGCTGTTCAACTGGCTTATTAACAGACCCGGCCAATCAGCTCTGTGTGCTCCCTGTTGCCAAGTTGCCTCCATAAACAAATTGATTAATTGATTTTTTTTTTTTATTTTTTTTTCCCAAGGCCTTTTAGTGTATAAGCAGGTCAGGCAGCTATGATTTCATTTTGCTCGTCTACTCAGCACTGGCTTTGTAAATCAGTTTGTAATCCCAGTTCTTCATCTCAGAGATCAGTAGTGTCATCTGCAAACTCAGGAGGAGAGGTGGCCCCAAAGAGAAACTTCAGTTCCCTGGGAAGATGGGGGCTGGATTTCAATGTGAGGCTGGAAACCCTCCACGCCTTCCCTGAATTTGAAGCACTTGGGTCAGAACCCATCCTTACGGCTTCAGGTTTGGGTTGAAACTCAAAAACATTTTTATTATTTATTTTTAATTTGGATTTTTCTTCCAGCTGTTTCTGAGAGACCTTGACTGGAAGTCTGTTTGAACAGGCTAATATTAACCTGTTTTTATAGTTTGAGGCCAAATTCGAGTGAGAACAACTCCTGAGATCTTAGAGATGTCACACACAGCCCTAGGCCTCAGTTTGCTTTTAAGTCTCATTTAATTTCACCTATATAGTAAGGCTGTCATCACAGAGTTGTGGTGGTCTTATTTCTGGGCTTGCATAAAAGCTGGGTCTGTTTTGCTCAGTACGTGTCTACCTGAGATCTCGCTGCTGTGTTTCTGAACCTGTGCTCCCAGTGCCAGGCAGAAAGGCCACCAGTGTCAGCCTGTTGCAGTTTCAAAGTCAGAAAACAGGAATATTCCCCTAGTATCCAAACAAAGTTAGACAAACAAACCATGGGCAGAGATAGAAAGAGAGAAAATCTAGTGCTTTCGCTGGGTCAGCAATAAGAAAGAAGAAACAAAAGGCCAGGTCTGGAGTTAGCATAGCCAGACAAAAATGAAAAGCAACCACCATATCTCCTTAGAAGTGGGGAAGGAAACCTACTTTTAAATGGAAATGGAGATACAGGCTGGGCTGAATGACCCACAGCTGCCTTAAGTCAGTAATGATGCAAACTGCTTGCATGCAACCCTTTTTATAACTTCCTCAAACCCAATTTCTCTTCCTCTGATTCTACCCTACGTGATAGCCTATCTTGAGAGGTAAGAAAAGCACCTTGCTGAATGGCCTTGGAGGCTTGTTATCATTAGCAGAATGCTTAAATCCTTCAAACCAAAGGTTCTTTAGGCTGCTATTTATTTATTTACTTAATTAGTGCTAGTTGTATTGAATGAATCCCTCGTCTTAAAGCTGGAAGGAAAGCAGCTATGTTCAAGGACACAGCTACTGCAGGCCCAATGCAAATGGCAATCGTCCCTGTGGAAATCTGTGAAGTTACTGCTAGTGTGTGCCTTGACAGGTTGTTAATGGGGGAAAGCATTGACCCAAATAGATAGTATTTTAGGAGACTGGTGAGATGGGTTTGTGTCTACAGGATGTCCTAGTAAAGAGATCAAAGCCAAAATGTTTTACCCAAAGTTTAGAGTGCTTTTAATGGTAGAAACGTATATTTTCTGTATCTAGTAACACGATAAATTGGGTATCCACTGGATATTTGGGGTTAAAACAACAATTTGGCTATGTTATTAATTTGTACATTGACACTTCAGATATTTTTTTCTTTTGTTTTCCCCTGCACACTATGTAGAATAAGCAATCAGAAAATACAGTTGTATCCGTATAGTTTAGGAATGTTTCCCTCTCTGCCTCAGTCTTTTTTAGTTTTCTTTAAAAATGAAAGCTTTTTTTTAAAAAACAAACAAACAAACACAAAAACAAACAAAACAAAAAAACAACTCTTCAAGTGTATCCAAACTGAAAAGCAACAAATAGAGAACTAGAAATAAATAAATAAATAATAATAATAATAAACCAAACATGCAACAAACAAAATTGTGGAAGCGTCAGTCATTTCATCACATTTGGTGGTAAAACCTAGTGGAAAAGAGAAAAAAGCAAAAGCCTTAAAGAAAACAAACAAACAAACAAAAATATTTCAAAGTAAAAAGTTTTGGAAGGAAAACCATGAGATTTTTATTTTTAAGTCTTTCTATTTTTTTTTAAATCTGTTCTACTGCTATCAAGTTAGCTTAGAAACATGAGTGTTAGAGTCAAGAGGTTCAAAAATCAACCTTTTCAACAGAAAATTGAATTTCCAGAAGGATTTCATGGTCTCTGGTAGAGCAAGATTGATGCTCTTTGGGAGTTGAGGTTTGGACTAGATTGGGGGTTTTAAAGCTGAAAACTTGCACACTTTGTTTCTGTTGATTTTTGGCTCCACAGCAGCGAACATCTTGATCCATTATCTCAATTTGCAAAACCATCACAAAAATAGTTGCTTTAATGAACTGTTGGTCCTTTTCCCATTTTAAGTTAGATGCAAAACCAAAATACCAGTGGCTAATTCTGTTCTTGGGATTTCAGCCTGAATTTATCCCAACATTCAGAAGTGTTAATCTTAAAATATTTGGCTTTTACCTATCTTCAGTCAAAATATGTTTCACATGACTTCATCACTTAGCTAAGTAAATTGAAGGCAGTTAATTGTTTGTTTCTTTCTTTATTCTCAAAGTAATTAAAAGTTAATTCTCTCTGTAGCTGAAACAATACTATGAGGTGGAAAAAAAAAAAGTTATTTTATTACTACCAAGGGTTTTGTTATTGATCCTAACAATACAATTATGCCTGTCTTCAAGGTGATTCAAGGTAATAATGCCCTTTCTCTGTGGATTTGAGGTCTCACCAAACATTAATTGAATACTTGACCTAAGAAAAAAGATGGACTAAAATTTGTGTACTACAGTGAGTGTTAGTATTTCATCAGTTTTAAATCTAGACAAACTGGGAAGTAATATTGCCAAAGGAGATCTATAAGCTTTGCTCTCTTGGCATCCTTACAGACAGCCAAAAGAAGTTGTGCAATAGCCCTAGGGCCAGTGCTGGTGCTGCCTTTGCCTTCAGCAAGACCACACTGGTGGTCTAAGGGTCGGTCTGGATCCCACCAGCTGGGACAGCCCTGGGCTGTGCGTTGTTTCACATAACAGGCAAGACCCAGAGCAGAATGCAAAAGAAAGGTGACAGGCCCATGTATGTTTAGGAGGAGGGAAATGTCTTTCAGTTTCCCTCCATCCTTTCCCAGGTTGCCAGCAACAGCATCAGACCATCATCGGGACACGACATGGCTTATCCCTCCTACCGCATGACACAGCTCCAGCCTTCCCTGGTACTTGCTATGTTTTTCTTCCCTCCTGCCACTTTGACCCTCATATACATATTTTTACTGTGCTGGAAATTTCTTTTATATAGCAAAGAAAGGAGCTTTGAAAGGTCCTTTCAAATGCCAGAACATCAGAAACAGTGGAGAAATGTAGCGTGACATTCAAGTTTAGGCATGTTTTTCCTTTGACTGCATTTTTTATCTCTAGAGGAAAGAGGGACCTTTCAATGTGGGTCTTGTTGGGTGTTCATTTTCTTTTCAAAGGTAGGGTACTAGCTCTGCCATCCCCAGCAGTCTATGACCTCTATCCCTCAAAAAATCAGACAGAAAAAACCACCCATCATCATTAATCTTAAACTTTATCTCTGATTATTGCGTCAACAAAACAACCTTTTCTTATACCACCCTTTGATATGCTGGACATATGTCAGAAAGACATGGGCCATCCATATCTTATCTTACATTAAGAAGAGTTATCCAGAAATGTACCTTCATTACTGCGACAGTCATGTCAAAAAGAATCGATTTATTGTCAACGCATCTAACCTAACAATGTTAATGGACTCTTCAGACATCTTCTCCTTCTCATTTGTTTCCTACATGCCTATCAAAGAGACAAAGCAAGATAGTTACCAAGCTCTGGGGAGTGGTGTGTGTATGTGCTAAGAGAGTCCATGACAGCTCCTTGGGCTGCCTTTAATGAAGTGAGATGGGGCTGGAGGAGGAGGAATCGGGGCGAGGTTTCTCCAGCGCTAGGACAGACCTAGAGTGCTTCTGCTGCTGCTATATTTTCCCAAACTTTAACAGTTCTTTTGGGGATTAGTTAACAATGAGGTTGGTTGCTCTATTGGTTAGCAATATGTGGAAAGCATTTACCCGTGTTTCACCTCTACATATCTATCTGTGGCTCTGATGCAGCCAGAGGCTTAGGCCAGTGGTGCTCGGTGCCGCTGTGAAGGATAGATGTCCTCTGGAACTGTCAGAAGGTGAATGTTTGATATTGGGCAGAAGTGTTTTCTACGTTGTGTCTTTGCCAAGTCAGTCACTGGGAAACCTATTCTGAGAAAGGCTCTGCATTCCTGTTATGAATGAACTCACTTTTTGCCAAAGTCTGACTGGCTGTCTGGTGCTAATCAGTGGTAACAGGATGACCTTTGCAAGTGAATAGAGCAAAAGGCAATTTGTCTTATAGAACTTGTACAACTGTTATGTTTAATGAAACAACATGATTATAATCTTCCCACAAAGGCACATAAACAATTAAAGTAAATCTCCCTCACATGTTGCTAGGTGTTTACATAACTCATCCTTCTCCCTTATCGAATGATGTGTACAATGCACTCCTGACTTGCAGAACTTGGATCGCATAACTTTAATCAAACCTGATAAACAAATGTGTTTCCTATAATGCTGGAACAGCATCAGCACAAGTCAGCACACATTTATTTATGCACCCAGATTCTGTTTTAAAAAAGGCTTCCAGTTGCCAACATGCAGTATTTAAACAACCGGGGGGAATGCAGAAATGTATACTGGTTCGAAGAGTGTAGATACTGCTCACTCGGTGCCT